>NC_090931.1:1215216650-1215519680 GCF_040938575.1 Ambystoma mexicanum
GCGCGCACGTTGCTGTTGAGCTATCCTCCCGGGATAGCTTAACAGCTATCCTCCCCTTGTTGCTCTAACCCATGTATCTCCAGCCTGAATAATCTATATAACCAGTAATTTGATTGAATTCCCACGTGTATTCTTTATGATAAATTATTTAGTTTGAACCTTTGGCATGCACGTGACAGGACTTTAGCATTATACGCTCTATGGAATTCAGAAATAAATGATTCTAGAATTGTTTAGGACTGTCAGGGGAGGGGATGAACATTCCGATGTATATAGTGATACGGGAGTAGCTGTTGTATTGAATACTGTACATCAGATGCATGCCCATTGTATGCGAGTGCGAGGGAGGGAGGTAGGTACGGAGGGAGAGAGGGAGGATGGTAACATGGATATGTTGGCTGATTTGGGGGTGGAGATGTGTAAGAGTGCATATACATTGCAATTCACTTGTGGTCCTTATAATATACGATGCGGCTGGAAAATGTAATGTACTTTTAGCTTGTGGTCTAATGTAGCCATATAAGTAGGACCATAAAGATTTGAGTTACACTTAAGATGGCAATTGAACCTGGAAATTGACAATTGTTATGGGGATTGGTGTTAGAATGGGAGAGAATGCTTAATTTGGTTATACATGTCAGGGGCACTGGAAACTGGGGGGAGGGGGGGTATGGTTCAGAATATTTTGTGCATTGGAGCGTTTGTTACTCAAACAGCGGCCCTGGACTGCTAAATTGTTATATCTCTGTGTTTTTTTCTTTTGGGTGATTTGTCTGTTTTTTTGTTTGTTTGTGTTCTATGTCTTAGGTGGTTGTGCTACTCGCGGTGGGATTTACTGTGTGAAGATCTAATTTAGATCAGGATTCTGGATTATGGTTTTTGAGGCAAGGATAGACAATTGGGTAATGCCACTCATGGAAGGCGTGTTAAGAGGACTAGCAGATTGGGACATTTATAGAGCTGTATGGTTGTAGGAAACTAGCTTTCGACATGGGATGAATGACTGAACTGGCCATTGTGACATGGAATGTTAAAGGGCTTATTTTCCCGTGGAAGAGGAGGAAGGTGGTGGCTAGGATAAGGAGAGCGAGAGCAGACATAGTCCTTTTACAAGAAATGCATTTGACTAATGAGGACAGGACATTTTTGACTTGTGCAAGATACCCACGTGAATTGTCGAATTGCTTCTCAACAAGGTCGAGAGGGGTTTGCATCCTGTTTAGGAAAGGTATGACTGTCGAGGTTGATAGGGTAGCAATGGATGGTGAAGGCCGGATGATTTTTGTGGATGTGAACTATAATGGAAAGGTCCTGACTGTGGGATGTGTGTATGGTCCTTGCTCACCGGGTAAGTTCTTTTTTTTTTTAAGGTAATGACGCAGCTACTGCATGATGTGTGGAGAGTTACTCATTTTGGGGGGTTATTTTAACTGCGTTATTGACCATAAAATGAATCCTACTGGCCAATGCAGATACCCAGATTTAAGAGTGTGTAAGGAATGTAGCCTTTTTCTTCAGCAATTTGACTTAGTTGATGTATGGAGGGCTTTACATCCATCCACAAAGGAATACACGTTCTACTCGCCAGTCATAATTCTCAAGATTAGACTACATTTTAATATCCGATAAGTTATTAGACAGGTCTTTGGGTGTAGACATTAGGCAGAGGGAGATCAGAAGTTGACATAGTGTCAGGTATTCGAACTTTAATTGAGGATTTTATTTAAGGATAATATAGGGTCTGCAAGCACCATTATAGTGTGGCATAGTTTCAAGGCAGCTGTAAGAGGTGAACTAATTAATAGACCGCGTATATTAGGAAAAGAGCTCTGATAGAGTTGAAATCTCTCGAAGCAGAGCTATCCGGTTTGCAGAAAATGTATGCACAAACTGGGAATATTACAGAATGAACTGAACCCAGGATAACTTAGCTATTAAAACTAGCTCAATGGCTACATGAAACAAAAGAATTGGGAAAATGGGGACAAGACTGGCAGATTGTTAGCTAACAGATTGAAGGGGATGAGTGAACAGTCGCATAATCGGGCAATAGAGGATTAACATGGACAATTGATAGTGAAACATGTTGACATATGTAAGAATTTCCGGTCATTTTATGCATCAATACTTGATCGAAAGACTTGTTTCTATTGGGTTCCGAATTGGATGACTTTTTTGGGTCTATTGAAATTCCTTTGTTGAGTCGGGAATAATGTGCTGGTTTGGAAGAACAGCTAATGATTGAAGTTTTGTTAGCAATTGAGCAGCGTAATGTTGGAAAGTCTCCAGGTTTAGATTGCTTTCCTGTGGAGTTTTACAGAACATTTGGAACAATGCCAGCACCCATTCTAGGTGAGTTGTTTAATATTTTCATAAAGGATGGGAGAGTATGTCCATTTATGCAAGAGGCCATGATCACTTTGATACCAAAGCTGGGAAGAGACCACAAAAAATGGGGGAATTATCGGCCTATTTCACTACTTAATGTCGATGTGAAAATGTTTGCTACAATTTTAGCGAATAGGCTGGATAAATGTATTGGGAGTCTAATTCATGCATCTCAGGTTGGATTTATGAGGGGTAGGTTCAGGTATGATAATATAAGGACCATTATTGATATGATGGGTCTTCACCAAACAAACTCTGGATACTGTGATGATATTCATTGATGCAGAGAAGGCTTTTGAAAGAGTCTACTGGGAATTTTTGAAATTTACCATGAGAAGGATGGGTTTTGGCAATAATTTTCTTAAGGCGGATGGTTGTCTACACGATGCAGTGAGGGCAAAAATGTGTGTGAATAATGAATAATCTGACACGTTTGCTCTTTCATGGTGTTAGGGAGAATTCTCTGTAAGGCTAATTTCCCAAACCTAGTGAGTCCCCTAGCAGCTTTGCTGGATTTTTGGGGTTTATTTTTTTCTCTCCTGCTAAGAGTGAGATTCTTTTGCTCCCACTCTTAGACATGATTTGAGGTGTTCCTTTAACTTTCCATGTGTTTTATGGGCTATGGGGTCTTTTACTCCATAGGGTCTCATGTGTTTTTTGGATGTGGGTTACACAGCACCCTCCTTGCCGTAACCCAGGGGTGTCGTAGCGACCCCCCAACATAGACTCCATACCCTGGGACCGACTGTCTCCCAGGGCATGTAAAGTCACCATTGGCTTTGCTAGTCCCAAATTATGAACAGAAACCAGTACAAACCATCATATTGTGGATGTACTGTTCGGGGCAATTTGATTGCCCTGGGGTCTGTTGTTCGAGGGGGCATGTCTCCGTCCCCCCTGTTCGAGTTTTGGCTGGTGGCAGTGGATACTACTTTTTATATTCGACCGCGAATATATCTCTATGGGTTTTTCCCATTGTTCGGGGCTACCAACTTTAATTATTTAATTCTTATAGCCTCAAACATACCGCCGGTTTATTTATTTAATATTAATTCACCGGTTGGTATTTTTTGCCAGAACTCGATTCTAAAATGGCGTCTGTGTTCTCTTCTGTGACTCCAACCCAAGTCAAGCCCTTTGTTCCACTTTTTGCCGGGCTTCTCCACAGAAGCCTCCAAAAGTGGTGCCACTCTGTCTGGGTACCACAGGGGGTGTGGTAGGGGGTTTAGGCACCCTGGACTGAGTTACCTTGGTAACTCAAGTCGCACTCTTGTGTGATTGACCCAAGTAGTGAGCCGGCCGGCTCACCACTTAGCACGTTTGATTGACAGCTAGGCTGAGTGAATGGGGGTGTGCTGCATAAAAGCAGGGCTTTGGGGACTGGAACTTCAGAAGTCGCCACAGGACCTAAGAATCCGAGGAGGAAGAAGCTGAGTCGACCTGCAACGACGACACCACCGGTGGAGCCCTGCTGAACCATCTCACCACTTTTCCCGACGACAGAGGAGATCTCCAGTCCGGAGAGTCTTCTTCCTTTGACTAGTGGGGATAACCAGTTTTGCCTTCTTTTCACCTTCCTGGAGCATCTCGTGGCCGCCTTGCCCGTGCCAAGCACCCCGGCAACCGGAATACCACGGTTTACCACTACCGCGAAGAGAAGGGTAGTAAATTTTAACCGGAGAACTCTGCGGCTGGTTTCTTCCCTGGCAGTGCAACAACCTTCATCTTTCCTCCACGGCGAGACCTCTTCTTCCTCTGAACGAAACACCGACTTGCACCTGCTGCCAGGAACAACTGCCCCCGCTGGAGCTTCCTTCACGCTTAAGGTACTGTGTCCCGCCTGGCTTCCCTTGCGACAGATCGTTCGGGGTAACAGTAAAGCCTCGACTTTCTAACCTGGGCTGGCCTGGGACAACCTAGCTAACTTTGCCTGACTTTAATTTTATCCTTTTTGTACGAACTATCTACAAGACTCTTTGGGCATAACCCCACTGTGTGAACCTGGACCCCTTATGTGTGCTCTCTCCAAGCGTGGGCCCTGCAATTGACTTCCTTGCTCTCCAGTAGAACTCTGCCTATCCTGCCTTACTGTGGTTCTTTGTAAAAGTATTGAAACTTGTGTGCGTCCTTAACTCTGCCTTTTTCCTCCCTTTCTTTACAACTTATTAGAGTGTCATCTTATGTTAAGCGCTCACCTCTGTCTGAAAATAAGTGGTGTTTCTCACTAAGACTTGTCAAATAAGTGAATAGGGTTGTATATATATGATAATGACCGTGTGCTGAATTTACTTACCTCGTTTTTGCTAGTGTAAATTACAAGTGTGTTTTTAAATAAATAATTATATACTTTTAGACCAAAGCTCTGGTCAGTGTTTGTTTGTACTACTGTGTCTCTGTACCTATTGTGTATACTCTGCATACTGCCTAACTCTTCTTGAGGGAAGTCTGACTGCTCAGCCACAGCTACCAAGTGAATCTGTGTGGTACAGACTGCTACCAAGTGGGTTTAATGCCAAACACCTGTAGTCTTAAATCTTTTGCAGTGGTCCCTAAGGGAACTGCACAGGTTTCTGCCAAACACATGGGGTAAGAACCTGGGTTACCCTCTGTCACTGTTTTTGTTCAATATTGCATTAGAACCTTTGGCGACTCACATGAGGGATGAACAAAGAATAAGAGGACTAAAGTTTGGCGGAGTTGAGGTCAAGTTCTCTCTTACGCAGATGATATGGTGGTTATCCTTTCGAACCCAGAAGCAAGTGCAATTTTTAAGACTGTTTTTCAGAAAGTATGTGAAATTTCGGGCCACAAAGTTAACTGGGACAAAAAAGAGGTTGTCCCACTTTCAGCGGCCTGCAGGAGAGGGGATTTTGCAGATTGCAACTGTAAGTGGTCAGATTCACATGTGAAGTATTTAGGGATCTACTTGTTCAGAGATCTGAAGAGAACTGTAGAATCCAACCTAAATAGGTTAGTAGAGATTTTGAAGAAGGACATAAAGTGGAAACGTTTGAATTTGGGAATCTGGGCTAAAGTCAATGCAATAAATGTTACTAAAAGTGCTTTATATAATACAGTCCCCATACCATTGAGGTTCACAAAAAAGATGTTGAAACTGATTGATCAGATCTTTGAAAATTTTCTGTGGGGTTTAAAGAAAAAACCCACAAATAGTGAGTTTCATTCTATTGCGTAGTGTACAGGAAGGGGGGTTTGATTACCCTGATTTGGATAAATATTACAGAGGCTTCATACTGAAGAAAGTTGCACATTATATATTACCTGAGAAACTATGAGCCCATTAGTTTATCAATTGAGAGGGGAACCTTTAAACCTTATAAATTGAGCAATATTTACTCAATGGCAAAGATACTGAATGTGGTTGAGAAGTTGCCCACGCCTACTGTGACTAGAGAAATACTTAATTGGTGGCTATCTAACTTTGAAGGCAATGTCTTTCTTACTAATGGTATAATCCTTGTCTTCTAATAGGACATTGTATTGGCATAGTTGGATTTCGAGGGGAATACTTGAGATGGGGGATGTGGTGCGTGATCGACGAATGGACGAATGACACCTTTCGGGGAACTGCAACTGTTATATAGTATGAGCAATAGAGAAGGAGTTAGATTCAATGGAATTGAAGCGCTATTCTTACAGAGACTAGGCATGTTATCTATGCCAATATAGGATGAACTGTGAACTGGCAGGGTGTGCTATATATGCTTTGTATGTTATCCACATATGTTAATGTTAAAGGTATTTGTACCGCGCACCGTCACCAACGGAATTGGTCCCCAAGCGCTCAGGGGAATCTGCAAACAAGAAGGCGGGATGGGTTTGTCGGGTGAAGAGGGAATAGGAAAGTGAGAAAAGTGGTGTGCTTTTGGAAACTTCAGTTTGGTTTTCACCGTGCGCTGAGCTTGGGCGTAAATATTTGGATCGATGCAAGACCTTGTGTGCCGCTGGTGCGATTTCTGTGCTGTTTGTTTTTTGTTGCAGTGTGGTGAAGCGCGTGCGGTTTGCTGAGCGAGAAGATGGTTGTGTGGATTTCCTCGAGAGTTAAGTATGCAGAGATTTGAGCTTTGGGTTAGTGGATTATATGTCTATTAGTCCTTATAATTCTTGTTTTATGTATCCGGTTGTTCTATGGGTAGGCATATTCTTTCACTTTTCTTTCCTGTCCGTCAAATTGTTATGAGTGATGGCGTGGCACGTTCCCATCTGTGTTGTTTTTGAACTTAGTGTAATAGGCATTTTCCCCCCACTCAGGTATTGGTGCTGTGATTTAGCAATCACCCACTCCCTTCCAATACATTTCCTGTTGGTGGTCCATTGCTGCCTGTGAGTACTTTGTAGGCCAAGGTGTTATAAATATATCATCCTTGCCCTTCCATCCCGATCTCTCTGTGATCGTTCTTTGGTATGGTTCTAGCTCATCTATCAATTGGTTCGTTGAAATGCCTTAGATTGCTCTTCTTTAACTTCTGCTTTATGGACGATAGCTTAGGGACATGGGGAGGATCGGTTTCTTCTCCAAACAAGGTTTTAGCTGTGTATATGCCCCATAGGCATTCTTCCAGTTATGGGGAGAAGAGCCAAGATTTGAGGAGTTTTCTGAATAGGAGTTGATCTCTTGTGCTACGTATGTTCTTTGGGAGCTCGTTCCAGGTTTTTGGGGCGAGCTGAGAGAAAGAGGATCCTCCGAATTTTCTTTTCTTGTAGGGTTTTGGTTCCAAACGGATGCCGTTGCTGGATTGGAGCGTCCCCGTTGTGCGATGTAGGTTTAATTTGTCTCTTAGGAACTCTGCGCCTTGGTCGTGGATTGCTCTGTGCATTATGCACATTGATTTGAACTTGATTTGCTGCTTTATTGGCAGCCAATGTAGCGTTTTCAGCGCTGATGTGATGTGCTCTCTTTGGGATAGTTTGACGAGCAGTCTGGCTGCCGCATTTTGGATGCGTTGTAGTTTTTTTTTAGAAGTCGTTCAGGCATGCCCGGATTTAGGCTATTGGCGTAGTCTACTCTGGACATGACGAGAGCGATGTCTGAGTGTTTTGTTGGTGAAAGACAGGAATGGTAATATCATTTATGCCGCTCGCAGGAGAAAGAAGCATTTCTTGATTAGAACGTTTATTTGTGGCTCTAGATTAAATTTGTTGTCCATCAGACATATGTCAAGCTAATGTCCGTGGATCCTCTCATTGATGTCTCCTGGAAAAAAAAATGTAAGGGGTTGGGAGAAGAGGACCCGGGTTATGAAATGTTGGATAAGGAATGGGGGCAGATAGGACGAGTAGGTTTTAGGAGTAAGTTAGATCTGAATTTGAGACTTACGCAGAGAGTTTTGGGATGTCTGTACTGGACTCCTGTGCGTATGCATGGTTTGGGCTGGATTGAAAATGATGTTTGCTGGGGTTGTGGTAGGGAGAGGGGTACTCTTATGCATATGTTGTGGGATTGTTCTAGGGCGAAGGAATTCTGGGGGTGGGGAGGGTTGGCGGTGTAATGGGAAGAATGGATACAGTATTATCAATTACCTTTCCTAGGATGCCTTTGTAAGACCTTTTACAAGCCAATAGAGGATGGTGTAAGATTGCTAGGCAGTCAATGTCAATGGTTTGGCAAAGTGCTATAAGTGGCTAATAACATTGTGGAAGAAAACCGCAGGTGGAGATTTGGGTGAGTGATGTAAAAGAGCTATCGGACTTTGAGACGGTCTTGTTGCAAAAACTAAATAAAGAGTATGATTACTATGAACTCTGAACTCTGGTCACCTTTTAACAGCCTCTATGGTGGGTAGGTATTTAATCACTTGCGTGTGAAGGAGGTTAGTGGAGGAATTCTTGTCGGGGGGAAGAGTATGTGTACATTTCTTTAATGTATTTATGTATTTCATTTCTCTTTTCTCTTTATTTTAATTTTTTTCAATGTTGTGTTGCTTTTCGATGTGTTCTGTGGGTATTATGTCCAAGGACAATGTATGTTAGTGGGGATTGTGCCATATTACAGTTACTATAGTATAAGCCTGTATCATAGGATTCTTAAGTTGTGTTAGTGTATTCATTGATTGTTCAGAAAGGAATTGTAACTCTGATATTACATGAATGCTTGTATTAGTTACTTATTGGTTATTTTGTAAAATTAATAAAGTGTTGAAAAAAAGGAGGGGGAGATAGGAGGGAGCTTTACAAAAATGGATATAGAGGGGAAAAAGTAGTTTAACAAGTAGATATTTGTCTAGCAAGACATCTCACTCTTTAGGTGTACACATTGTTGTAAGGTCATTCAAAATGGTTTTATAACACATGTGAGAACATTGAACAATTTGCTTACTTAATGGTGACTTTTTTCATTAGAGGATTCCAGCTTTGGATTGATTGGGGATGTATTGATTTCACTGGCGCAGCTTTGTTGTAGGAGCAAAGGACAGTACCACAGAGGCAAGCAATTCTCCCTGCCTTGACTATCGACGCGGGAGAGCTCCAGGTACCTCCGACACACAAGGCAGGGTTTTTCAGCCTTGTTTCCTGGTCTTAGGTTTTCTATTCGAGGGTTTGTTAAAGTAACGGCTCCTCGTCGAAAAGGCCAAGGATACTTCCCTCCTTTCGATTCCCTTCTGCTTTGCCGTCTTTCTCCTTATGTTAAAATGCCATCTTGGAACTGCTGCTTCCTTGTGTGCTTTGCCTTGCTCAGAATGTGCTCTCGTGCTCCTCCTTCTATCCGTGTGGGGAAGTGTAATGGCAGTCAAGTGTGTGGGATGGCCCGTAATTGACTGACTCTGCCTGACCATTGTATTGGGACAGGTCAGGTATAAAACTCGGTTGTTAGTCTGTTTTCTCTCAAAGAACTGTTGTAAGAAAGTGTTTGTGTTGTGAAGAAGGGGGCGGGGGCTGAGTTCCTAAGTATCCTACCTGGTAGGATGGGGTAAAGAGGTCATCAGGAAGGGGATACTGCGTCTCGCCATCCGGTTTGCCACTCCCACAAAGACCCCCTCACCCAGGTGATCTTCCCACACTGGTCCACCCCCAGGAACTAGTTCCAAAAGCGATGGCCGTGTCCTGGCCACCTGGATGACAGATCCCCAGGGACTAGTTGGTAAGACATCTTCAGGTTTCTCACAAGATGCAATAATAGAAAGACCTTGCTCAGCAAGTGCATGTCAGGAAGCAGCAGGGTGGGGCCCCTGCAATAAGTACTTGTCAATTCCATTGTAGGGGAGGCATGGTAACACAAGTATGACACTGACAAAATAGGTACAATTTGTAAAACCTTTATAGAAGTTTCTGGGGTTGAAAAAACTCCTACGTTGCCCTAAAACGAAGATGGGAGTAGTCTCGACCATCAAACGATAAACAAAACAGTCTTAGTGGAATCTGTCAAATCAAAATGGCCTATGCTAACTGTTACGCGCCCCTGGTATCTGTGGGGGCGTTGGGGCACGGTTGGAGCCCTCCTTGGACTGGACTCCCCACGTTTGAGCTCTTCCCTCGACTGCGATATTGTAGAATGCTCGAGTTGCTGGTTATACCCCGGGGAAAAGTTAAGAGGCAATGAGAATGCTGCAGTGGAAGCGCGATCCCCCTTGGACTCTTCATGACAGAATAATATGAGCTTGCGTTTTCCCATATGACCTCACCTGTTTTGTAATGATGAGCTCCCCGTCCTGCTTTCTCTCAGCAGGGGCGCTGTGGACAGACCTAGTTGCGTCACTGGTCCTTATGCGTGGTGGCCCAGACCGGCTGCAACCAATCCCGCCTTGGAGGTAAGTTTTGTAACAATGATTATTGTCCGAAACCTTTGTGTTGATTTTTCCCCAATGATTATGGTCTGTAACGTTGTAATGTCCTCTCTTTCCCCTTAGGTATGAAGATGGCCCGCAGAGTCGCGGTGATGGAAGAGGGTTCTAAACGATGCCAAAGAGGATACAGAAGAGCCCACTAGTAGGTAAATTGGGTTTCCGGGTGAAGCGCAAGTTTGTGAGTTGCGCGGTCAAGGAGTTAAAAGTGTATGCAGTTGCCAACCTTATGCTTTCTGTCTCCCTTGCAGGTTCAACCAGACTGTGCTTGATGGCGAGCGATGTTCCAAACACCTGTCGGCTGCCAGATGGAAGGATCCGTGAGGATGTTGAGCCGGAAGAGGACTCCCGTGTTGTTGGGCGTTCGGAACAGTTAAGGATGCAAGGAGCTGCAAGAGTTGGACCAGCGGAGACAGGTAAGATGCGCGCGGTAACTGCAGAGTTGGAATCGGGTAGCAGTGCTTTGAGCAATGGCGTGGTTGGTCCCAGGTAAGATGCGCGCAGTAGCTGCAGAGTAGGATCGGGTAGTGGTGCTTCGAGCAGTGGTGTGGCTGGGCTCAGGTAAGATGCGCGCGGTAACTGCAAAGTTGGATCGGGTAGCAGTGCTTCGAGCAATGGCGTGGCTGCTCCAGCAGACTAACGCGAAGCGCCAGCATGCGGGTGGGGCTGGCTTATATAGCCTGGCCCCAGCCACTCCCTTTAGGCCCCGCCTTGTGGCCCCACCTTACCACTCCCTCTGACTTCTGCACGTGCCTCCAATGTCTTTGGAGGGCCACGGCCGGCATGGATGCACGTGCCTTAGGCACATTGTGTGCAGAGCAGACTTTTAAATGAGCTTGGCGCCAAAGGCGCCAGGACTGGGTCCATTGGGATCCTGCAGGGCATGTAGGTAATGGCCCTTGACCAGTGGCCATGACACTAACAAAACCTAATGCCTGCCCTATCTCTTGTACAAAAAGTGTATAAAGGAGAAATGTAAGTAAAGGAAAAATCAGTGTTCAAAAGAATAAATGTGGCTGAATTAGCTCTCCTTCCCACGTTAAACCACACTGAGTAAGGTGGTCTCTGGAGGCAGTATGACACTCTGGCTTGGGTTTTTAACACAAAAGATAACAGTTTCAAAACGTGGATTGAGGTCCGCCTGGCCTGCCACGTTAAAGTTTTGCTTTCCAGACTTTCACACAATGTTACAACAAAAGGTTCACGTAGGTCCCCCTTGGTCGGGCTCAGATCTCTCAAAACAAAGTCCAACTAGACTTGCAAGAGGGCTCCTTTCCCAAAGCTTACACTTCGGGTCTCCCTTTGTCGGGCTCAGACCACTTTCGGATGGAGAAGATTTTCGATTGTGTGTGGCTTTCTTTGCAGACCTCCGCAGGACCACTTCGACTAAAAGTTCAAGGTTCAACTTTCACTCTCTCCTTCTCTAGGAGTTAATTTAGCTTACTTTGTTTTTTTGGTTCACTTGCTTTATCATTACAAACAATGCACCTTTCACAGAGACTTTCGAGTGGGCTACTTCCTTTCGCCGGACCACTCTGTTACTTAGTATCGCTGAATGCACAGCTGTCCTTGATTCAAAGTTCATTCACAGGTCTGCCTTTCTTCTTGTCTCATCCTTCACTTGCGAAATAATGTTGCCACTTCAAAGTTTCTTTTAGCACACACCGGTCTCTCAGGTTGCTTGCCAACTCCCGGCGGTGTGCGTTTCTTTCTTGGCTTTCCGATTTCCAATTCACAAGTCAAGGTCAGTATCACAGGCTTGGCCTCGCCTCCCAACTCTGCCCTTTACCGGGGAGGGTGGCTGGCGTCCTTGATAAACAATGCAGCCTTTTGATGTGGCATCTGGCCTTCTCCGCATGCGGCCTGTCGGAGGTAACGTCCTCCAGTGGTGAACTCTTGGAGTTCTCGACCCACTGCTCTCGTCCCTTGGTCTATCGCGCAGCTCCGGTAGGTTTACCCTCTCACTGGAAGTGCTGCTCGTACTCGTGTTCCGCCTTGCTCAGAGTGCGTCTATAGGTTCTGCCTTTTATCCGTGTGAAGAGAGCTTATTGGTATCAGGTGTATGCCCTTAAAGTCATTGCCTGACTTTGCCTGGCCCGATTAACGGGACGTGTGCAGTACGATGTATGAGAGTTAGTCTGGTTACTCTCAGTCACCCACTTCTTCTGCCTAGTGATTGTGTAAAAAGGGGGTTAGGTGATTCTAAGTGAAGTTTCTGCCACACACAGCAATCCAAGTCAGTCCCACGACCCCCACCAGGGGACGATACTTGCACTGGTCTGCCCCAGCAGGGCCACGGCCCGGGGCAGGGTTATCGGCACCAGAGGCAGCCCCAGATCCAAAGCAGCCCCTATTTCGCCTGCAAAGTCGGAGCGGCTGCCATTTTGGGTCATGTGATCACATTAAAGCCGTTAGGATTCCTTAGCTTCCAGAGCTCCGATTCACGTAGGACAAACTCTGCATGGGCAATTCGCAAGAAGCAGCAAACAAAATGTGTGCATTACAGTGTGTTGGCCCATAAAACAGCACCGCAGACAAGATCATTGATAGGATCAGAGTAGGAGCTCACGCCAAGAACGTCCTCACTGTTTGGACACTGGCCTTGCCTCTGTTGCGTGACATTGTTACCTGTTCCAAGTCATTTTTATAGTGTGTTCTTTAGTCAATAATAAATACAAGTAATTTTGTACTTGCTGTCTAAGTGTAATCTTTGAATGCTCATTGCGTGGACACATTGTGGACCCTCGACTCCACTCATCTCTCTAAGCCAAAGACTAAGCTTTGACCATTCTCCACACTACCTTCATTGGTTTGGCTGAACTCCCAGAGTTTCTCCTGTTCACTTTATGAAGGGTGGCCTCCTAAACTCTGTCCACCAGGCAAGAGATTAGAAATCCATCTTAACAAATAGGAAACATGTATATAGAATAGAAGAGTATTTGGTAGTGATAGACAGCTCCTATGCTCGAACCCTCATGCTAAAATGTTGACTAAGAATTCTACTACTAGCTGGATTTACCGCTCGTTGGATGCAAGAATCTTTGGATAGATGCCCTTTTTGCCCAGATTGTGTGATAACTGTTGTGATGAATCAGGTATAATTCCTCCAGAAACCCCAACCTGGGACCACCCCAAGTGGTCAGGGAAAGGCAGACACTTCCTGATCCTTACCCTGGGGAGGTGATCTTCGGAGGGAGAATCGCATGGGGGTGGGGAGCAGGTCTGGAAGAACGGGAAAATCCCTTTATAAATTCCCCCGAGACCCTACCCTTCTGATGGCATATTGTGAAATCAAAGGTGTTACCAAAAACTGATTATGACATTGTGGACTTCAAGAACCAGAAGGCCCAAAGTACTGGGACGAGGTAAAGGGCTGCAGAAGCATGAGAATGCAAGTTGCAGCCTATTAGTAGTAATGACCCACACCTGCGGGAGACTGGGAGGCGTAAAAGGCCCCCTCATGGGCAGGCCATAGAGAAGGGCAGTAACAGGAGGTAGAGTTGTTTTGCGACACCTCCACGTGCAGCAGAAGTTAGAGGAGAGCAGAGATGCTGGGACCACCTTAGTGTACTGAACCTATGCAAGTCCTGAAAGGGTCTCTGCTGCTCGAGAGCTTAATTGCAGCGATGTGCAGCAGGAATCGTTGGTAGTAACGGCTATTCCTGCCCAACTCCCCCCCCCCCCCCCCCCCCAAGAACCACAGTTGCAGAGGGCGCGCATTGAGAAGCTTGCAATTGAAGGCTTTTCCATTTGTCAGATGGGCTCCAGTGGCAGGCGGGTGCCAGGTGAGCACCAGGGAGCTATGGGAGCAAGAAGAGCTCCTTTATTGACAAGCGCGGGCAGCGGGACGCTGAGAAGGTGAGGTTGCCTGGTTGCCAAGGAAAGCAGAAGCAGAGGACCTGGAGGCAGCGAGGCAAACAGATGCGCCCGTCAGACCTGGTGAGTACACAAGTAGATTGTGACACTGCTCCATAACCGCCCGCTGGCCAAGTCCAGGTGCCTTAAGCACAAACAGCAGATAAACAGTGGAAAGTGGGAAAAGAAACCTTGTATTGAAAACCGAACTGACCTAAAGCAGACCGATTACCCTTTTGCAAACCAAGTTGACTTAAAACGAAGCAAGTGGGAGAGCAAGAATGTAACCCTCGGACCAGAGGGGTGCGTTTGTATCTATGTGGGGCACATTAAAAAACAGTATCAAGAAAAGGCCATCATTTGAGAAACCAATATAAACAAACATTGCCAAAGCCAAAAGAGCACCATGCCAAGGAAAGATACAAAGCAACAACATTGCCAAAGCCAAGAGAGGGCAATTAAGAATTCAAGTGTTTGAAAAATATATTGCCAATATGTAGAGGAGGTCATAAGAGGAACTGGATTCAACCCACATTGCCAAAGCCAAAGAGTGAGAAAGAATTGTTGTTAGCATTTGGTTTATGCAGAAATGGGAAAACAAGAGTGGCAGGAGGGCTTCGCTTCGTAGAAAAGGCATTCAGGAGGAGTGAGGCATAGCCTGCATTGTGTGTGGCAATCAAAAGTGTTTCTCGTTTCCCCCTGAATAAATATTTAAACTTGATGTTGTAGAGCAAAAGACATTGCTTACCTGTTTGAAGATAACCTTTACCACAGAGGTACTGATAGTAGTCTTATTCTGTCCCGGCATGAGAGTACACCAGGGCAGAGCACTAAGGTTAGAATGCCTGGCAGGTGAGAGGACCAGGAAGAAGTTATAGAAGTACTGTCATGTGGTTAAAAGAATAAGTGGCAGAGCCACTAAGATGTTCTTGTGAACTGTTACAGAATCATCCTGACAAATTAATATCGCTGAAGCAAGTTTTGTGTGAACTGTTGCAGAATCATCTAACATTGTTAAAACAAGTGGCTAATGAACATTTGTATTGATCCTAATGAACTTTGGAAGTATACTTGGCTCAAAAGAAGAACTTGTTTTGAGCTCTTTGCTACAAGTGAAAAGAGGAAAAACCTTGTTGAACAAAAACTGTTTGTGGAATTCAAGTTTGAACTTTTGATGTCAAGTTGGAACCAAAAGTACTGAATAGGAACTATTACCCAATAGGATTTCCTTACCTTTTTGGAACTGTTGAATATAATCCTGCTGGAATCTGGGGAAGGGGAATTCACCGAAATTATAAGGTGAGATAATGATCAGATTGTGAATATAACTGTTACCTATGTTATATGTGAACTGCCATACATTACCATGTGAGTTATTGTATTTATAGGTGTGAGGGACAGAATCATTTTGTTAGTGTGTTTCGTTTAGTTTATTTTAGGCAGGGAAAGCCTAGTTAGGGTAGGGGTATTGAGGCGTTTATCCAATCTTTTGAGTTAATAAAATGGCATCCTCTAAAACATCTTCACAAAGTTGTCCGCCTCACATTTCTGATCTCTCACACTGTAGAGCATTTTTTGATCTCGTGCCCTGCTTATACCTGCATCAGAAGGAGAAATGTGCTTCCATGTCTCGAGAACCATGGGGTAAGAAATGGAATATGAGCTGAGGAAATGTGTATGAGCAATTCTTTTCCAGATGTTACTTCTGCAGTGTGCCTGTTAATTTATCATGCATGGAAAAAAAGAGCTTGTTTTATTAAAAAGAAAACAGTAAGGACTTTAAACTTGACAAAGTGATTGAATTTACATGATCTGTGAAAACCTCTAAAAGTTCCCAAGTTTGGGATGTTGAAATATGCTTTTGTGCCTGCAAAGATGATTAGGCTTGACAACATTATATTTATATGATTGTTTGATATGTGTAAAGAGCAGAAGCGCTGCACCAATTTGAGAGCTCAAACTCTGGGGATCTTTATCCATTTTGCTGTTCAAACTAACATTTGATATGTTTATGATTTATTGTATTTATGTATGTATGCTTTTATGGCCTTGTGGCCGAAATAAAGATGCATTTAATTAAAAAAGGAACTGTGTAGGTGTAGCGCTCCCTGGTAAGGGCAGACCTGAAGAAGATGGGGGAGAGAGTATCCAAAGCGGAAAGAAGGGTGGGAGACGTGGAAGACACTGTGATGATGCTATGCACGGATTGATGTTTTTGGTAGCTGCTACGAGAGAGCTGGAGGTAAAGGCGGAGGACGCTGAAGGCAATTCTCGACAGAGTAATTTTAGGATCCTGGGAGTTGCAGAGGGGGAGGAGGGCTCCAGCATAATGATCATTATAATTGTTGTTTTATAACACGCTTAATACCAGCAAGTGGTTTCTAAGCGTGGGATTGGGATTCAAACCAATGTAGCGCTGTGTTTCTTCCAAGACAAAAGCGTTGCCCCTGAAATATCCTTCCGCCACAAAGAGAGTATGGAACTGTACTTAGAGCAGATCTTCACTGACATCCTGAAGGTTAGGGGACAGTCAAAGTGGTTCAGGTTCGCTTTGGAGGGAGCGCACAGGGTCCTGGGGAGAGTGCCTCCTGTGGGGGCCCTGCCGAGAGCTATTGTGGCGAAGCTACTCAACCACAAGGACAGCAACGTGATCCTCCAAGATACGCATAGATCATCCATCTATAAGGTAGGGGGTATGCGAATACTGTTCTTCCTGGACTTTACCCAAGAAGTGCAAAAACAGTGCAAGTCCCTCGACTCAGTAAGGTGGAGGCTCTAGGACCTGGGGCTGAAGTATATGATGCTCTTTCCTGCAAAAACAAAGAGTGTTGGTATATGGGCGCTCACACTTCTTTCAACCACGTAATGAAGTATGGGACTGGTTGAACGGAGTATGGAGACAAAGATGGATCACAACATGGGAAGGGCAGTGGGTCGAAACCTGGAAGGGCTATGCAGGGATCCCCAACGTGTAGCTCGGGAGCAACATGTTGCTCACGGCACCCTAAATTGTTGCTTGCCAGTTGCCCTGGGCCATGGTGTGAAGGCCTAGAAGGGGGTGCTGAATGGATGAGACCTCAGTAGCACTGTAGTCGGGACAGAGTCCTGGACTGTGCATGAATGTTGGCCAATGAGCCGCTGTGTTTCCAGCTGGATTATTTTTATACATGCAAGATTTGTTTGGTGCCACCATGCACATACTTCTTCAGTAAATGTCCTTACTTGTTATGGTAGTGTCATTGCTAAACCCTGTCATCTCCAGTTACTTTGCCCAGCTGACAAATGCATTAATGAGTACAATATTTGAACCATGTTTGGTTTGTGTCATGGAGAAAATTGGCATATTCTGTTCTTTGATACTAGTATGAGCATAATGCACAAAGAGGTGGTATGCATACCCAACTTTCCTTTATTAAATAATGTGCATGCACACTTTCTGTACAAGTGATGTTTGTGTTTGATCCCACCATGTATATTTATCGACAATATTCATTTTGGTGTTTCCTGTATTTATTATTACATAGTGTCCTAGAGGAAAATGGTCTTCGTTTGATAACCTGCCCATCTAGCACATGGTTAATGGGCAGATACGGTAAATGCATGCCACATTTTTCATAATTAATTTGCCCTGTATTAATTGATTGTTAATAGGTTTAAAGTTTTAAACTAACAAGTCAATTCATTGATTCAAATACTCGGTTAACAGCACCACACCCCTCTATGAAGTGGTCATCAAATGCTCAAAGGTTTGACCAATGTTTGCCACCAAGTCTTGTGTAAAATCCCTTTTGGGCAGAGTAAATAGGCTCCAAATAATTGAGAAAGGTATTATTTTTATTCCTAACCACTTTTTCACTTCACCAATCCAACAGCCTTCTGGAGATTTAATACACACCATTTGCCATAATATTCCCAAATAATTCTCAGGAGGTAACCTCCAAAGGCCCAATGAAGTGATCTTTAAAGGCTACCATGTAATGACCTGAAGTACTAATTCATATTTATATTTCTGCATTAAGTCAGCAACATTTAAAAACATGTTTCATATTTTTCATACAATTCACACAGAACAAGCCCAAAATAAAAAAGCAACTTTAATACAATCAAACTTGCTATGTATACAAGTCTGAACATTACAATTAATTATATATAGCATAGTTCCCATGCATTCCACGCTTATGCAAAACAGAGAAGCAACAGCAAATGAACAGAAAATGAACCAAATCTTTGACTCCTATTTTGCAAGCGCACTTTGTGCTTCCTCCTGCACACTTTCTTAATTTATTGAGGAGTGGGTACATTTAAACGTATCATTACCACCAGCTTCCTGCATTCTGGGAATCTTATTTGACAGATTTCTCCTTGCCACTTTATGTGTATGTAAGTCTGTATATTAGGCTAAAGTGGGCAGCCTGTGTATATTTTGGACATCTGACTTTTTTCCCATCGGAAACGCTCTTGCTTTTGGAGCTATTTTGAGGTGGCTTAATGCACCAAATGTAGTTATATTGCATCCCTATTCAAATGGACAGTGACTTACAACCGCCATAACCACAAGTATTTCTCTTCACCAGGGGAGGCTACAATTGCACTTGCACTGAAATTCACTTTATGATTAGCAGAAAATCCCAGATGTGCTTTTAAAAAATAAGGAACATTCTTAACTGGCCTGACACTCAAATTGAACACCCCCAATTCGGCTCACAAGGGGCTAGCAGGTGTATCTGCAGGTAGACCTGCTATTTGGCACAGGAATTTATTTTGCAACCCCTCCAAGAAATGACAGTTCTAACCACCCTAGATTTTGCGGCCTTAAAATCATGGAGCAGACCTTTGTCTTATATACCTCCAACTTCTCCAATCAGAATGCCGCAAACCTGAAATAACGTAAAAAGCCATTTAATCATTAATGATGCCTTTTCAGCTATCTTATTAAAATTACTTACACAAGCACTGCTCTTTCAGAAGAGTACGCTCAGATAAAAATGAGACTGCCCCCTCATCTCTACATTCATTTAAAAACTATCTACAAGGTTTCAGCCTTTGCCTGAACACCATCATTTTTATTTTCATTATATTTAATTTCAAACTGTAATTCCCAAAATAGTAACTTGTGTTTAGCAGGCCCTGTTGGAGACCTGCTGGGGGCAAGGCCAAATTAGTTGTGTCTTCTGCATAAGGGTGCATGCTATAAAATGAACCCTTCAGGTGGAGGGTGGATTAACTTTCCTAAGAGAAGTACTAGAATCAACATCCAAAAGGAATACATTGGGACCAACTGACATCCCTGCTTGTCACCTTTATTTGTGTTGGAAAACAATGTATAATTCCACAATCTTGTATTTTGGACAGATGTTGAGATGTCTGCGTATCACGTTGGATTAGACTTAAAAAACCATTAGTGACCTGTAAGAATCTAGAAGTAGGACTCGGACACAGTGGGCTCATGTTGATTGACATACTTTTATTGAAAGGAAAAGGGTGGGGGACTGAGGAAACTCCTGCCTTTCCCTAAAGCTAAGAGGGGTTTCCCATCCTTAACCAAAACTAAGGAAACTGCCAGTATGTCTTGTCTAAAGTAAATAGTCAACTGTCTGTCACAAGTCCGAAGCCTATTTCCATCCCTCACACTATTTACTAACCTATAAAAAACAAAATGTCTTCTTAATTCAGAAGAATAGGTTGTAGATCCAATCAAAGAGTTACAAATAACACAGGTTCCAAACCCAAAGTTCAAAATGTAAAACAAAGTTCCATAAAGTTCTTACACATTTCTCTGTTGCACAAACTTCGTAGCAACCTGGGCAACAACTCCCTTGTCCTGGTTCCTTCTCTTGGCAACTCTCTATTTATTGGACCACAGCCAGGGGCAATGACTCCTTTGCCCGTTCATTCTCTTGTAGGTCCTAGATCTCTGCCTTTCTCTCTTTTTGCTTGGGCCAATTTGGTTCACTTCCCTGCCAAGTGTGGTCCTTAGTAAATTACTCTGTGGTTTCCCTTCTTCTCATGGGATTGTGCCCCAGACCTCTCTTTATGTTTGGGAACTGGGAGCCCTCTTCTCCCAAGTACCACCACGAGGAAGAGGACTTGTGTGTTTCTACTGTAGTGGGTCCCAAACCCCCCTTCTTTGCGTGAGGGTACTTGGAGCTCTCTTCTCCCATGTACCACCACGAGGAAGATGACTTGTGTGGTTCTTGTGTAGTGGGTCCCAGACACCTTCTTTGTGTGTGAGTACTTGGAGCCCTTTTCTCCTAAGTACCGCCGCAAGGAAGAGCACTCATGTTGCTTTCGTTTGGTGGGTCCCAGACCCTTAAGTTTCTCTTGTTGGGAGACAAACATGGTTCACATGCCTGCCAGGTACCGTGACTATTAAGATGCTGACTGCACCGTCTTAGTTTCCCGCCAGCCAGCCTGAGTGCTTCCCTTTGTAGTGGGCTCTGGTCTGCCCAGGAACACTGCAGTGTCAATCTTTCCCAGGACAGCTTGGTCCTCCTTTCACGCACTTCCCTATCTGCAGGAACACCGGGAGCTTGCCAGCTCGCCTTTCGGTCCTTCCACTGTGGACTGGCCCTTGTCCTTCCAGCTCCTCTCTTGGCATCCTGGTGTGCTTCCTTGCACTTTCCTGCACCGTGCTGGCTCCTGCAGCTCCTTCATGAAGGACTAGACAACTTCTTCCTGAGTCCCTCATCCTTTTCTGCTATGCATTGACCAATGAGCAGCCAGCAACAACTAGACTGCTCATTGTGGTTCTTAGGAGAACTCTTCATGCCTCCGCTCTTCCTCTTCATCCCAGTACTTATTCCAAGTTGTCTAGAATGCTCATGTTGGTTATGCAGAACACTCTTCATTCCTCCATGCAGCTTATTTGTCTCAATGGTGGTCAATAACATATCTTTCAACTCTTCCCCATTCTTCCTCGTCTCAGTATTTCTAACCTTGATCTCCCTTGGGTCAGTTGTGCTCTTCATAGTCCCAGAACGTATCTAGGGAAGGGGTTGTTCTTTGGGTTATAGGAATGGGGGGGGGGGGTGGTCCTAGGGTCTGGTGATTGGCGAGTATATTCCGTTCTCAGGGTAGGGTTGTTCCTAGTACCAGAAGGGGTTTCCTCTCCCATGTGATTCTCTCCCTGTGCACCACCCTCAGGGGAACTATTGTACCGAGGACGTACCGCCCTGGCCACATGGGAATGGTCTCACCCATAGGGGCGAAGGGACAGCATCCACAGATTTGTCACAGACTCCAATAAAATGTAAATTCCGCCACATTATGTTTCTATCAATCAAATACCGACGAAATCCACCCTGGAGTGCTACTGACTCCATAATTGGGGACTAACACCGCCAAACCACCACTTGGAATCTGGCAGTGATACCACTGGACCGATTAGCAGTAACGGTACTGTTGAGATGCCACCAAACTCGTACTAAGCCCCAATGTCCAGTAAGGGAATTGGCCTATAACCTTGAGGGGCTAGTGTTCCAAGAAATACTTGTCTAAGGGGATGGCATAATGCCTGTTTTGACAACAACAATAAACATAAAACGATTTGGTATCCTTCAAAAAAGCTTCCATTTTTTTCTCAAATTCTTTTTTTGTCTTACCGCAATTTTTGATGCCATTTTGAAACTATAAATCTGACCAGCAGTGTACACACCCCTCATTAAATCATGGTTGTTTTCTTTTCGAGATTCTAGATTCTGCATCGAACCATGGTGCATCCCTTTCTATAACCTGGAACTCCTGAACTTGGGGGCACGGTTTGTCAATAGCTGTCCTGGATAGTTTCTCCTAAAGACTCAGACAAACTGACGCTTTCCTTTGTGGCCTCTGAACTGTTCAACAGTTTTAAGAGAATATGTTAATTTCTTGTGAATTAGTAATTCTTTCCAATGCCTCCTTTTCAAGCGTAGGCATCGCCAACCAGCCTCTCTGGCTGTCAGATATCTTCTTTGTGGTGCCTACCCTGGCCATTGGAAAATGAACTCAAGAGGATCAATGTAACATTTCATAACATTCCTGAAGAAAAAAAACATCCACAATACAGTCATCAATGACTGTGGAACAGTATTGCCGCTCTTGCATGCTTAGGAATGCACCATTTGCCATTAGAGATCCCATAAAATCCTAGGCAGAATCTCATGCTCAGTTTGGGGCCATTTTTACTGTCCATACATTTGCACTAATATTTTGCTCGGGAACCTGAAACCCCTGGTAATGTTTATTTACTCCTACTCTATTTTTGAACAGCTGGACTGGTCCTATATGTCTATAAATGTACTACTGACTACTCAATTTCCTCAACATTCCTTGTAAACAACCACTTAACGTCAAATGAAGTTAAAGGCCTTGCACTTTTCCTTGACTAGAATAACACGTGGTCTAGATAACTATTAAGTACTGCAAATTAAATGTTCTATATGCAGTTTTAATTTTGTTACATTTCTAATTTGTGTTGCAAACAATTTGTCCGCCAACTGTGCGCCGATATATTCCGTCGAAAAATGGATGTTGCTCACCATTTCATTTGATATGCCAATGTTGCTCATTGCGCACAAAAGGTTGGGGACCCCTGGGCTATGGCATCCCATCGAACAGGGGGTCTACCAATGATGAATTAACTGGTAACCCAGAATCCCAAAAGAGCTGGTAAAGCAAGCAGCTTGGACATAAGGGGCAGGGGGACTGCAGAGTTGGAAAAATGTGGCTGAGCAAAGTAGATGTGCGTTAGGGTCTGGTTGACCTTTGTCTCTCATAACATAGCTACAACTCTTACAAGTGGGCTATGATGGGAGGGGAACTTGATGGGAAGGCCGACTTTGAAATATGTGCAAGGGGAAGTGCGTGGGAAGGGAGAAGAATAGTGGGGAATGTGTGTAATTAAAGGGCTGAAAATGTAATGAGGGGGGGTTGAATGGGGGGTGATCGACATGGGTAGGAAGGAGCAGCCCATCTCAGTGTTCTACAATCACTAATTTTGCTGGCCGCTAAGGGCGGAGATGTGGGTAGAGGGGAGACCTCAGTTCAAGGGGGTTCTAGTTGAGTGTGGTTTCAGGGGAGGGAAGGGATATGGGGAAGCGTCCAGTGTTGGGGGTTGCAGGCAAAGGGAGGGGTAGAGGCAAGTGTTTGGGGGATGCCAGTTGTTCGTTCAAATTGTATTGTGGGTTGTGGGTGTGGGATGGGTAGGGGGTGAAATCTCTGCGGAATGGGTGAGTTGTTGGTTTTGGGTGCACATGTCATGTATTTGGTGGTATCGCTCAGATATCTGGATTGGGGTGGCTGGCCACTACAGACATAGAATACATTGGATGGCTACACTGAGGACACTTAAATGGAATGCGACAGGGCTGAATAACATTGTTAAGTGGGCTAAGATCTGATCATCTATTAATAGACAAAGTGGATGTGGCTCTTCTCCAAGAGACCCAGGTGGACGCCCAAGGGTTGCGGGTAATTCTGGCACTGTGGAAAGGGGTGGTAGTTGGCACAGGTTTCTCAACCTACTGGGTTGGGGACTCTGCGATGCTGAAGATATCTCAAACTATGGTGGATAAGGTGGGGAGAGACATGGCCATTCTGGGAACTCTGATGTTTCTTCTTGGGACCTATGCTGCCAATGTGGCTCAGGCTGAATTCTTTCAGGACATGCTGGGTCCTTTGGTCCAACACCGGAGTGAGTGCACGCTTTGGCTTGGTGATTTCAACTGTGTGCTGGATTGCATCCTGGATGTGGCCAGTAAGACAGTTGGGCCGCTGATTAGGACTCAGTCACAGGTTGTGGGGGACCCATGTCTTAGGGATGCCTGTGGTGTGCTCAATAGAGATGAGCGTGGTTTCTTGTATTTTTCTGCTGTTCATGGCTCTTATTCCCGTATTGATTATGCCTTTGTAGGTGTAGAAAAACTGGATTTGGTCATGTCTGTGCAATACTTGGAGGGCACTGTCGGAAGATTAGCCAATACTAGTGGAACTGATTAGGAGGGATGGCTGTTCACTTATACCCAAATAGAAGTTTGACAATAGGATGCTGGAGGACGCCGCGTTTAAGACCTCATTGGGTGATAGTATCGAGCACTTTTTGGAAAATAATTGGGGCACTAGCTTGCTCAGGTCTACTGAATGGGAGGCATTGAAAGTTTTCATTAGGGGAATATGCATCTCTGCAAATGTGGGAACTTGTAGGGTGCTTAGTTAAGGGCCGCCTTGAATGGAAGGTGGCAAGTCTGGAACAATAACTGGAAAAGGGAACGGTGGCGTCCAATGCATTGGTGAATGCGAAAAGTGAATTGCAGGTTGCAGTTTGACATGCATAGATATGCCAGGTATGTGTCTCGCCAGCACTGCGAGGATAAGGCGGATACATTGTTGGCTTGGTTAGTCACGAATGAAGGGTGACATTGCCTATGTGAAGGAGTGCGAGACCCATAGTGGAGCGTTAGTTACAGAAAAGTAAGGGATTAGCGCCGAGCTTCAGGACTTTTACGCTTCTCTATATGAGAACGAGGGGATTGATTCCTGCCTTGCAATTCGGTGGCTCGAAGAGGCTGACCTTGAGGTTTTGGATGGTGAACAATGGGGACGCTTGGAGGGGGGGGTGAATGTACATGAGGTGGAAACGGCAGTCAATTGTCTGGTTAGTGGTAAGACCCCAAGGGTTGACAGGATTTCAGTGCAAATGTACAATGACTATATAAGTGTTTCTTGAAGCGAAAGAGAGGCAAATTCCTAAATTCAATGCTGGAGGCACTTGTGATAACCTTGCCCAAGGAAAGGAGGGACCCCGCAGAACGCAATCGTATCGCCCCTTATCCATGATCAATGTGGATATACATATATTGTGTAAATTCGTGGTGGGCAATTTGTCACTGCTCATGCAGTCTGGTCCATCCCGACCAGACTGGGTTTATTCCAGGAAGGTCCACAATACACAATTTGAGGTGGCGTCTCTTGGTCCTAGACAAGTGCAGACAGCCTGAAGAGAGGTAGGCAGGGATTAGTCTTGACTTGTATAAAGCATTTGATTTGTTTCCTGGGACTTTCAGTGGATGGTATTGGAGAGAATGGGTCTCGGGGTCCACTTTGTGGAGTGGGTGAAATTGTTATACAGGGGCTCGACCCCAAGGGGAAAAGTTGACAGGGTGATTTCCCCTCTGTGGTAGGTACGAACAAGGAACGCGAGAGGGGTGCCTGCTCTCCCCTCTGATATTTGTGTTAGTCATTGAGCCCCTGCACAGGGTGTATTGGAGTAGACATGAGGGTACATGTCTCTAATTAGGAAGGATTAGGCACTGCATCTCTATGTATGCGGATGACGTACTGCTGTACAAACAGAGCCCTGAGACGAATGGCCACGGTAGAAGAGTTTGGGAAGCTGTCAGGATTGGGCATTAAAATTCTAAATCTTCTGTTTATGCACTCCTTCCCACACAGGTGGTGCCTTGGTGCACTTTAGGATGGAGCTCTCAGTTGGAGGGGTTTAAATACTTGGTTTAAATGATAAGTGCTTACTGGGACTGGATGTATTGTCAGAATGTGAGGGAGGTTTTAAGTGCTTTTGAGGGGCTTCCTGAATTTTGGATCAGATTACCTCTCTCTTTGATTGGAGGGAAGGGCCTGTGAAGATGATGTTACCCAAACTGTTGTACGTGCTCCAAGTGATGCCTATGGTCCTGAAGGCTGCTAGTTTTCGATCGCTTCATGTAAGCTTATCGTTGGGATCTTTACAACTGCTGGCTGGCAGGAGAGGTAGATTAGTGCCGGACTTCCGGTCATACACAACTGGGCATTGATATTATAGCACATGGTTGATTGGTTTATTTAACCGCATAGATACCCTTTTACTGATGGGATTATGCAGGAGTCAGAGTCACAGCAGGTTCTAGAACTACTTGGGGGTCGGGATAGGGAGCTGCAGAGGCTCATCACATCAGTGAGCACTATTATCCGAGTATGGTGGCAGGCCACCAAAGTCGGGGGGCAGAAGTTTCCTTTTTTGCTGCTGTAACACTGAGCTGTAGTAGATTGAGAAAAGTAACTGGTGGGAAGAAGTGGGGTGTGATGGGGTGGCTGGGCTTGGAGGTTTCATTAAGATTTATATTTTGATGACAGGAACATCACCTATGCTGAATTTAGGACTGCCCATCCCTCGGTTCGTCTTCATTTCCTGGAGTTTGCCATCTTGATGGCAGGAGTGAGGGAGGCCTGGGTTGGTTTTCCTGAGAAACCACCTATACATGGAATGAATGGAGCACTTTTGCAGCTAGCTGAGGGAGGGGATTGGGGGGGCGAGGAAAGGGGCAGGGCGATAGCTCCGGCTTATATGCGTCAGATAGAGGTGAATGTGATGTTAAGGCAGGAGAACCAAGACCAAAATGGGAAGCGGATGAGGGAGAGCAGTTACAGACACTGAGTGGAATAGGGTTTTCGAACATACAGAGAAGGGCCCATGAAAGTTCGGTTTCAGTGGATTCAAGATAGTATGGCAGACTTATAGGAGTCCGGTCAGAGTGGTTAAAACGGTGGCTGGGGCAGATAAAACCTGCTGGAGATATAGGAGGGAAATAGGGACATATCTACACATGTGGTGGGGATGTGATCATTGTGAAAGGTTTTTGGAAAACAGCCTATTCAGAATTATTTCAGCTAGTGGCAAGTAAGAGTGCAACTTTCGATTAAGCACTGCCTGTTGGGCCTACTACCCAAAAGGAAAGGGTAGGAGGGGTAAGATGGTGGCTAAAGTCTTAGCATTGGAACTATTACTTGCCAGATGGGCAAACACTATGGCGCAGGATAGGAGATAGGAGATAGGCTCAGGGCAATAATCGGGTGGGTGAGGGCTGAAATGGATTTATGCGGTCGGGTGGTCCCAGCGGATGAAGGTGACTCAAGGAATATGATACGGCATGAGGTATGGGACAAGTTGGGGGCAACCTGAGACCTCCAAGGATCGGCAGAAAGAGCAGGAAACTTTCACATGGAGGCTGGAAGGAGGGGGTGGAGGGGTAATCGAGAGGAGGGAGGCTTCAGTATTGGGGTCGTTTATTGTATTCTGTGCAATGACCGATTATAATTCACAAGGATGGAGTGTTACAGTAAATTGCGATTGTGTAACCAACTGTTACTACAGGAGTGCTGTCCAGAAAATGATAACTAAAGGGTTAGAATATAACAATGCCCTTTGCTTCTCCTATTGTGCTTCAAATGCAAATGTATTGGTCCCACATAAATATCGAACTCCGAAATGGGGGGTTGTTCTTTCTCACCACAATCTACACTCTTCTGGAATTCACTACCAGAATTTCTTCAGAAGAAAGAAAATCACATGACTTTTAGAAATAAGTTTCTTTTCTGTATTTGATTCTGGTATTCAGTTGTTCTTTATTCAGCTTCACTTGACAAGAGCCTTAGCCTGTTAGAAATGTGTCAGGTGCCAAGGTGCCCTTTTGGGGCATAAGCTGGGCTATGTAAGAAAGCATAACCCTTAGGTATAAATATAGATGCCTTACGTTCCAGATGAGTTTAGTGCCATCAAACCATTTCATTAGAGTATGCAGTCCTTGCCCGCCAGCAATGGTTTACCTCTACTTTTCAAATAATGTAATACATGGTTACATGGTTTATGAATTTGATAAATGTTTTATGAGATCTGTGAGGTGCCCGAGTGGAGAGTTTGGGATTAGTTTGAATTGAAGACAACACAAATAATAAGACGTGTAAAAAATAAAACAAAATCTCCCTATTACTTAATTTTCGTAAATAATCCCGTTTGTTCGAATGCAGGAAAGGCTCGCTTTTTCACAGAGGAACACATTAATCATACAAGAGAAAAAATGAGAACATAATGGAGTGCTCATATGTTATTCTAAGCTTTCCATAGGCTGATCGATCTATTAGCAATAATGAGAACACGTTTTATATAGTGTATCGTGCCGTATTCCTCCCACTTTTAAGCACCATAATAGATATCAATCACTTTAATGGTATTGAATGCATCAAACTAAGAAGGGTGAAGAGAGATTGAAACAAGTGTCCTGCAATGTGAACAGAGATGGGGAAGTCTGGGGTGAGTGCTAAACTCGCTGAGCTACCTTGCAGGCAAGGCTCCAGGCAAGAAGTTGAGGTGGGAAAATGTTACTTCCCATTTCTTTTATAAGTTGGCAGTGAAAGCATTTTTCAAAGAGTAACACATGAATTCACAGTGTGTATTGGGCCATAACTAGTCAACATATATTTCAATAGGTATTTTTCTTGCATGACATACTTAAGAAAAGAAAAAAATACAGCTCAAATTATTAATGTATACTCTCTCAATCACCATTGCATTTAGTACGTGAGATATGATCTAAAAAATATTAGGGCTATTTTGCGTGAGTGTATCTTTCTCAAGGATTTTTAAAATTAATGGTTGGAATCAACAAGTGTGTTACACATAGCTCAAATTTGCAATTTCAAGGAGCTGGCATGGTGGCCAGATTTGCTACTTGGTCCTGCAGTCTCTCATAGTGTACCAGTGCATAACAACCCAGAACCACCCAGGATTTAGCATAACACCCTGTCACCGTGCATACCACATTGCATGTTTTGGCAATATGTAAACACACATAGACATCAGATACCTGTTCATTCTAACAAAAACACAAGAAAACTCTTTGCGGACACTCTCCAAGAACAAGAACCTTTTCACTTGATACTGCATAGCTCATCTGCCTTTCCATTGAGCATTTCCATGCCTTTTTCTGCAAAGTAAATATCACAAATGGAAATATTTTGTTCTGTTCTGCTACAAGCCCAATCGAAAATATAAAAACAGTAGAGTACCACAGTGTGGCATGTGCTGCCGATCCCACTGATCCATTCACAGCACGGTAGGCAGCAAAAAGGGACGGGCCCATCGGTTTTCTTTTCTAGAAGTATTTGTATCAGAGCAAAAGCTACAGGCATGCCCCTTATCTGCCAGCATAATCTATAATTCTTTCAGGGACTGCAGTGTGTTCAATTGGATGCATCGGTTTCTACTGCCATAGGCCAGTTGCCAAATTACCAATTCTGATGTATCCACTTACATATGTGGATTCAGATATTTAAGGCAAAACGTGTCTATGCTATTGTTCTTTGTATGCTGTTACTTATCTTTCTATTTAGGCACTCGCATGTATCCAGTCCTCACATTCGAGGCATGCTCACCTTGAACTTGGGCAGGTCTGTGGTTAAGATTAGAGAGTTAAACACCGCAAAAAATTCCTAAACACCTCGAATTGACGTTTATCATGATCCTATTTAGGAACACGAAATAAACACAGTGAGGGCGCTTCAGGAGGTCGAAAGATCAATAGAGTTCTGGCGGAGGCTACCGTTGTCAATGATGGGCCGAGCTGCGCTTCTCAAGATGGTGGTGCTGCCAAGCCCCTTATATAAACTTTGTAAACATACCCTATGACATGCCAAGGGCAGTTCTTCCGTAGGCTTGACACATTGGTAAGGGAATTTATATAGGGGGCACACTGAGTAGGGACTACAAAGATGGGGTGGGGGGGATCAGAATGCCACATTTCGAGGCATATCACCTAGCAGATCAACTGCAGTTCATCATGACTTGGCAGGCAAATGACGGCTCGCTGGACACTGGGATGTTGCAGGGTGAATGGAGACCATACTACCTGATAGATGTCCTCTGGTTTGGAGATGCCAGTTTGAGGAAACATCTGCGCTCATAGCACTGAGGTGGAGACTATGGCATAGACTGTGGAAGATGGTAGGAAAACAGGACCCGTACTCTGCCAATATACCTCCGACAGCATTCTGCTGGAAAAATCAAGGGGAATTTTGTAGCTTCAGCATCCACTGCGGACCAAATGGGAAAATTACCTTGGGAGACCTGTACCAAGACTGCACATGGATGGGTTTCCCTGCACTGTCAGAGATGCGACATTCCCAGAGGGCAGTTTTTGACATACCACAGGCTGATTAAATCAGCCGAGGCCAGTTGGCTGGGAAGGAATAAGGGCGAGAAGAGGCAAACTGTGCTAGATGCATTTTATGACTTAGCAGAAGGGGGGACATGTGATCTCTAGGCTCTATGAAATGATACTAGACTCACTCGGCACACCAGAACTCGGGTTAAGAAACAGTTGGGAGGGCGACGTTGGACGACCCTTCACAGATGGGGAATGGGCCAAAGGACTGATATATAAACACAAAAGGTGTACAGGAACGCTAGATTCAAGCAGATACAACTACACGTTACACACAGGGCGTATAAGACCCCCATATGCCATTTTGCAGTTAGCGGAGAGCAAAGATGCCCTAGGTGCGCAAGCGACAGCAGGTATGATACACATGTTCTTGTCATGCCTGGTGAGCAGATCCTTTTGGCAAGATATACCGGGCAGTGTCACAAGGGGAGGGATTAATATGCAGAAGTGGCCACCTGAGGCATGCCTGCTGGGAATGTTCCGGCAGCGGCGTATGGAAGCACACCTAAGATGAAGGACCTCATTTGCGTCTTGGCCAAATGCAGGATTATGCTAGCATGGAAGTCAGCAGAGGGCCCCCGAATAGAGGCATGGTGGGAAGACCAAGATAAATGGGCGGGCCGAGACGGTGTGGCATAGGGCAGTGTTCAGGGGACAAAAGGAGGTCAGTAATGACGTTGCAGCGTGGAACACACTAGTCCAAATGATGTTTGCACCCCTGGATGACATGCCACCCTGAGTCCAGCATGATGGCAGGGAGGAAAGACGTGAGCAGCAGACAAAGCAGGGACGAGTTTGGGAGTAGGGTGGGACGAGGGGCTAGGGGTGGGATGGGGATTAAGGAGGCAAAGTTTGGTTGTATTTTGTTAAGAAGCGCAAGACTAAAAAACAGACATTGCCGGGTGCAACAGGGCTCAAGGGGGCTGAGGTAGTTTGGAGGTTGGCACCAGGAATATGCACCAGGAGACTGTGGCAAAAATTATGCCAAAGACGTTGGTTAAACACTGGGTGATTCGGCAACCCATGAGTATGATGAATGTTTACTTCCTACTTTTCTTTTTTTCCCCTTTACTTCTGTGCAATGCCTATTGTCTGGTTGTTGAAATACAATAAAAAATATTTTTTTAAAAAAAGATTAAAAAAAAACATTTCCTAATAAACTTCCCTCTTCCCTTCTGGGATGTAGCAAATAAGACTGAAATACAGCTTCATGATTTTGCTTGTGATTCTTCCAGCAGGAAAAATAAATTACATTTTGAATAGTTATGTTCTGTCTGGGGTAGAGTAATGCCAATATAGTTGTATTGTTCTGGCAGAAATTAACAAAAATCAGAAATTGCAGATACGGTTGTGAGGAGTTTTATTACCAAACAAGTACATTCCATGTACAAATGGTGCAGGATTCATTGCATGAATGTCCCAGCCATTTCTGCCGAATTGCCACAATAAAACTAAATTGGTGTGGCAAGGACGCAACTGTCCATCTCCAAGGCAGCCCCTAGGCATAACATAGGAAGTGGACGGCACGGGCACAATAATGGTTAAACCCTGAGTTGCGCCAGGAGAAGCTGGGGGTTTTGCACCCAAATATAATGCAAGTGGTCTTGTATAGAGCCCTTCTGCCACTATTGGTGGCCTAGCTGTGTTTGGCTCTGTCCCTCTCCCTCTCCCTCTCCCAAATAGATAACTTTGCATCCAATGTGCAACAACTGGTAGATGAGTGGATAGTATGGAAATTGAACTGATCTACCATAAGCTACTTGCTAAGGGTTATCAGTGGTAAGAAACGTTGTTTCAGAGAAAGGGCACTTGAAATTTGAGCACCTCAGTCACCCATTTCACCTACCTTAGTACACTGGTTGGCAGGATGAGGGATGCCTCCATCTCACTATATAATGCTGAGGTGCTGTGCTCAGTGGCCTGCTGGGAATTCTACCAGTCAATGGCAGCGCCTGTCTTGGGGCAGGGCAAGAAGCCCTTTGTCGGAGCACGGGCCAGAATCCCTGCTTGTTTCTCCTAGGGGACTACCCTGCTGTCTCCCACAACCCTCAAACCCTTTGCACACAGGACAAAATGAAATTCCCCTAGTCTTAAACTCACCAGGTTTTGAGACAGCACCAAGACTTCAGTATCAGAGTGATTCTGCAACTTTGCAGGGGATTCTTCACAATGAAACGTGAAGCAGAAAAGATAGGTGCCGCGTGGAGTCCTTGAAAGTGCAGTACCTTGGCCTAAATTCGGTGCAGTGGCTGCAGAAGAAATGCCAGTCCCAATGGAAACCAGGACAGCATGGGAACAGTGCTGCATGTTTATCATAGAACCGCCAGCTTTGACCATTGCAAATTGTGGAGACACAGCAACACCATAAGGGTTTTACATTTAAGGGCACTTGTGAAGGGGCTCAGGACCCCCAATGGGGTGGCTCAGTAACTATCCACAGGTAGGAGGGGACCCCTGAGGCAGCCAGCCCTGTTGGGCAGTGCAGTCTAATCTGTGGGGTAGTGGCGTCTCTGGAGGGTTCCTGGAATGATCTTAAACTTCACACACACACTGTAGAGATGCACAAGTGTGTTGTTGCAACCTTGTAGCTAGCCAACAAACAAGACCCAATTGCCAGTGTGCATACATAATCACACTTACATTTGTAGTAAATGCATTCCATAATGCTAGCTAGTTCGTGGTAATCAGCAAATGAGAAACTCACAAGACAGTAACATATTAAGTGAAGTAAACTCACCTTAGATTATTTTGCTGACCAGGTGGTAGAACACTATAGTACACTGGCATTCCCGTTGTGGATAACGATCCTTGATTAGATTGATGATTGGCGATTAAAACAGGCTGCTGATATGTCTGCGGAGGCATTCCTTGGGAACCCTGCTGCATGGAAACCTAACAGAACACAGAGCAGTTGTAGACTATTGTACACAAAGAAAGCAAAAAGAAACCAGGGCAAAAATCTGAATAAGGTCAGGAATGTTACAAGAGACAAAAAGAAAAACAATCACAAGACAAAGATAAAAACAACATCATGTTGGATATGAACACTTTGCAAATTCTCTACCCATCACAGGGTTTAGGTATACTAGGAGTGGAACAAAATGGCAGTTCTGCATTCTAATGCCGAATATGTCCTTTAACCATTCAACCATTTTGTTGTCAAAGAAGTACAAACTACTATTTAGAACCTTGACTATTTTACTTTGGAATTACAGAGCAAGTGGACCAGCCCTTCTCTCATGTAAGTTGAGGAAGAAAATAACTGATAGCATATTACCAATCAATGCAACAGTGGCATATAGAAGGGCAGCTTGCTCTGCCTGTGTAAAACCAACAAGTTAACTTTTATCTTAAAGATTAATGGAATTTATCTTAAAAAGTTGAAACAAGCAACATTCCAACACCTTAACTTCATAAACACTGTGTGCTGCAAACTATTACACACACATTTTCACCTGCAAGGTTATAAGGTTGGTAGTATTTATTATGTTTTTAGAAAGCAGTCAAGGTTCTCATTCACTTTCATGTTTAAATAAAAGTAGGGGGACATTTTCCCAGATTCAATGAGACATTTGAAGGCCTAGATCAAACAACCATTGGGTCAAACATTCCTCTTAAAGCCTTTTTTGGTTCCTCGCTTTTTAAGAATGTAAAATAAAAAATAGGACATGTCTTTCCCCCTTCAGTTCACCGATAAGTTATCAGACATCGGTATAGCACTGTGGAATAATTTAAAGTTAGAAAATGACCCATCCCTGTATACGGTTTTTACATTGGTATATGGTTTTTACATTGGAGTTCTAATATTTAATATTGGTAACCTATGTTTTATTTTTCTCTACGTGCGGAAAAGGCTGGCTTTTGGGTGCTCATTATTTTCCATGTGCACAACTAACAAGGTAAGACACTTTGGGAGCATACATAGTGAGCTATCAATCCCAAAGCGTTTGTAAGGCAGTTTCTCCTTTACAGCTACTGCATGTCTTTACAAATCAGTGTAAACAGTGTAATTTGCCTAACTTTTTAGAAAGATAAACTGAAAAATTATTTATATGTGATTATAAAGACTCAACCAGTTTAAGACTTAAGGATCTGCCATGGTTCCTAGCAAAAGTACTCCTTCTGAGAGAATGCATTAAACAGGGCACAAAATGTGCACTTGCCACTAGCCCTGGCTAGTTGTATTTGACTCTTGTGAGTAAGAAATGGTGTGCTGTGTGTATGCGTATGTCTAGAATTAAGGTGGCAAATTACTTTTTATGGCTGGCTAGTAGCTTGCAACTTGACATTTTGACCCGTGCGTTAAGTGTTTTATTCCCTTGGAAAAAACCTCTGTATTACAAAAAAAACAAATATCGCTCATCATTACTGATGTGGCTAGCCAAACATTCAGACAGGATACAATAATTGCAGGTGGAATAATGCCAACTAAAAAGAATCTCCAGTGATGTTGGGTGTTCCGGGGTATTTGGAGCTGCCTTCACTTGTTCCATGTGTTAGACCAGAGTCTGTTTACTCTTGCTGCACCAATTAACAAAACCTCCCTGCCTGGCCGAGTGGGGTTGATTGTTCCAGTGTTCGGGCTGTGAGGCGGTGAAAAAGTCTAAACCTGCTCCACGCCGCCTCAGCAATTGGAGTAGCCGAGACACTCTGCGACCAGAGATTTTGTTACAACCCAAGACCATCATGGCGAGGCGGCGTAATGCTGAAGAGAACGCCCGCTGCCAGAGAAATCTACGATCACGGCGGGAGGACCATGGAGACTCACTGTGCCGGATCTCAAGTAGTGACATACAACTTTCCGCCCTCCCTCCCAACGGACGTCAAGAAGCATCCACGGCCAGAATGGGAGGAGAACTGCCAGGTAAGAACTCTGTGCAATTCCCATTGGCTGTCTCCCCGTGCCGCAACAGCGGCCATCCCTCACATTATCCAAAAGGAACCTTCTCTAGTATGCCACTGCACACTGTCGATAAAAAAACATTTAATAGCTCTACGTTGCCAGAGCACCATTCAAATGTAATCCCAAATGCAGCGAAACTTAAAACCGTGTCGAACACGGCTCTTGATGAAAGCTGAAACTATACAGAGGTAGTGGTGGGAGGAGACTCATCAACTGACTTGGAGCCAACAACCTCAATTGAGAAAAACGGATATCACTACTGAGAAGGGAAGTGTGGCCCTCCCTCGAGTAGCCCAGATTAATGCTGGGATAAGTACCCAGAGCACAAATAAACTCACCTCCACTGACATCGGGAGCCTGGACGACTCACAAGAAGTGGGAACGAAGCAAACATCCCCACCGATGGAACCACGAGAGGGCTCCACAAGTAGTGGGAGCTCAACAAATAACCCGGGGAGGACTGCACCGCTGACGCGGATGCAAATCAAAATATACGACACTGGGCTAAGAGAGGACTTAGTAAGCCCTCTTAACGACCTACAAGCTGCAAGCCCACTTAACACTCGACCAGTTGGTGGGATGGACTTACAAATGGAAAATCTACTAACACCAGGCACACCTGAAGCAGAAGTTTCAGCAGAGACCAACGCAAAAGAAACCAAACTACTGCCTAATACTGCAGCAGGAAAGTGCCTAGAAAACAAAAAGACTTCAGCTTGTTGCAGCACAAGAGGAAGATTACAAAAGAAACACATTTTACGACCTCACATCAAGCCACTAAATACATCAGCCGTCTAAAGAACCAAAGACCAGAATTATTCACGGCCAAAAAATACCCCGATAACACAAGTGGCGAAACAAATGGCTTGGAACAAACAGCCGCCAAATGCAACAATAACAGGGAAAAGACCTCGATCCTACAGAAAAATAACTCCATGCGGGACACCTCCAACCAGCACTTTGAAAGACTGTATCCAGAATAAGTGCACATCAAAGAATCTCAAAATGCTCCTACAGATTCCTTCCCACCACTTGCCAAATGGCACTTTGGCCATCGACCAAAAATAACACAGATGCCAAATCGCAACCCTTTTAAGGGAAATACACTACCCTCCAACTATCAAGAGAACGAGAGACTAGGAGAAAGCATCATCAAACCCATAGGCATAGATCAGACTCCCCTGAGCAATGAACTGTGAAAGCACCCCCAACGAACTTCAGAGAGAGGCAAACCTCAAACTTGTACACCTGACGTTCACGGATCATTGGATATAAATACAGGAGACCAAAACGCAGGAGCAGGCTTAAATAACCATTCGCACTTACAGCCAGAGTCAATTCCCAGCGGAGAGTACTACGAAACCAAACCAAAGCAAAGCAAATGGACTAATAAAACCATTACTTCAAAGTAGCCGACTTGGGATCAGAAGTGGAACTTTCCATCATCAAATCTCCCCCACATCAACACCACACTTCACCAGCTAGAAGTAGAAGAGGTGGTAAACCCTGCTCATGATCTAGGAAAGTCTGATCAGCCCAGGGCTAACAACATCTTGCCTCAAAAAGATAATATGCATGCGCCTCTCCATATACCCAAAATGCATCTAAACCGACCAGCAATACCACCAAGGAGAGCAACCCCAGATGCGAGTGCTAAAGATTATGTGCCCCAATAAAAAACTCCAACGGCTGTGCAATTTTAAAACCATCAGGACACAGAAGAACAAGTTACTCTTAACTGGTAACGTTCTTTCGATGGGATGGTCCGACGAAGTATTCCATATCTATGACAGTAATCACCACAGCTGTGCTGCTTCGGAAAATCTTTCGGCGTCTGCGTCCTGCGTCGATGACGTCAATACGCCGTCCTCGAGGACCTCCTCCAACGGCCGACGTCACCAGATTTTATAAGTAGGATGCACGACGCCCGTAGCCTCAGTTGTAGTTTTTTCCCAGAACGTGTGGCACCAATCTTCTGCCAGTATGACCACAGAAAGCCTTGCGGAAACGTAAGCTGCAATCGCATAAGAAATTCTGTAGTGGGGTAGGCAGGGAGGGAGCGATATGGAATACGTCGTCGGACAATCCCATCAAAAGAATGTTACCAGGTAAGAGTAACTTGTTCTTCGATGGGATTGGGTCCTCTGACGTATTCCATATCTATGACAGAATCCCAAAGCAGTACCAACGTAAGGAGGAGGGAAAAGAATTTAGAAAATACAAATTTAGAATGCCCAATCAAATTGCAGAGTAAAGGACCGCCTTGCCAAAGGGCAGATCCTGTCCCCGGATAGAATCGAGGGAGTAGTGACGTACAAAAGTATGGACCGAAGCCCAAGTGGCTGCATCACAGATGTTACGAATGGGAACACCCCTCTGCAGGGCAGTAGAGGTAGCCATACACCTGGTAGAATGGCCCCGTAAGCCTACCGGAGGGTCCTTACCCGCCAAGCGAGAACATTCGGAAATTGCAAAGATGATCCATCAAGACAAAGTCTGCTTAGTAATAGCATGTCCCAAATGCCTTCCAGCGTAACCAATAAAGAGTTGATCCGGGACATGCGGGAAATGTAGAAGCTTAAAGCTCTCCTAGGATCCAGCCTATGGAGCCTCTCCTCTTCCTTACCAGGATGTGGAGGAGGATAAAATGCCGGAAGAATAACCTTCTGGCTTGAATGAAATTCCGACACCGCCTTCGGAAGAAAGGAAGGACGAACTCTAAGGACAACCCTGTCCTTATGAAACACATTGAAGGGTGGCTTAACTGAAAGTGCCTGTAACTCACTCACTCTGCGAGCGGAAGTGACCGCAACTAAAAACACAGTTTTAAGTGTTAACAGTCTCAAAGGACAAGAATGCAAAAGCTCAAAGGGAGCACCCATTACAAACTTGAGAACAAGGTTCAGATCCCAACCGGGCACCTGGAAAGGTGACGGAGGGAACACATTAGTGAGCCCTTTCAGAAACTGAGAAATCAAAGGGATTTTAAATAAGAACACTCCTCAGACGAGCGCTTAAATATAGACAGCGCCGCCAGGTAACCTTTAATGGTACCCACTTGTAGGCCCTTGTGGGCCAAAGAAAGCAAAAAAGACAGAACAACAGGAATGTCACATGAAAAAGGATCCACATTCTGAACCCTGCACCAGTCGCAAAACTTCCACCAACGGCAATGGTACAGGGACTTTTTTGCCGGCCGTCTGGCCGAAAGCAACACCTCCATCACGTCTTCAGGGAGGTCCCAATCCTTATACCTCAACCTTTCAGAAGCCAAGCGTGAAGGTTGAGGGATCTGACCTCTGGATGGAGAACCTGACCCCCTTCCCGTGAGAGCAGATCGTCTCGGTAGGGAAGACGACGTGGAGGGCAGATGGACAAGTCCAGAAGGTCCGGGTACCACGTCCTCCGGGCCCATGCCGGAGTAATGAGGATCATCCGGGAACCGAACCTCCGTAACCTCCTCAGCACTTGAGGAATGACGGGGACTGGAGGAAACGCGTACAGCAGCGGGAATGACCACTCCACCATGAACGCGTCTCCTAAGGCTCCTCTTGGAGTAAATTCCCGCAAGCAGAACCTTTCGCACTTCCAGTTGACACTGGAGGCGAAGAGATCCACTTGAGGGGTCCCCCAAAGGGCAAAGATCTCCAGGAGAATCTCCTGAGCCAGTTCCCACTCGTGAGAGATCGTGCTCTGCCTGCTCAGAGCGTCCGCCGTCTGGTTTTCGTCCCTGGCCAGATGAACTGCCGAGATCGAAATTTCCTGCTGGATGGCCCAGAACCAGAGCTGCATCGCCTCCCTGCACAGAGGAAGTGACTCTGCCCCCCCCCCCTTTTTGTTGAGGTAGTGCATGGCCACAGTGATGTCCATCAGAATCAGGACATTCTTTCCTCGCACAGTCGGAAGAAAGCCTTCAGGGCAAGCCTGACGGTCCTCAGCTCCAACAGATTGATATGGAGTCTGGACTCCGACGGAGACCAACAACCGCTGACTGTCAACTTGTTGGCAAGAGCTGCCCATCCCGTGAGGGATGCTTCCATCCCGATCGTCACCTCTGGCCAGGGTAGCAAAAAAGGATCCCCCTTCATCAGATTGCCTTCGACGGCCCACCACAGAAGGTCCTGGGCAACCGACGACAGCACCTGAACAGGGTCCAACATCCTGCCGGAGGACTGAGACCACTGGAGCTCGAGTGCCCATTGCAAAGATCTCATCCGCAACCTGGCCTCTGGCACCAGAAGAATGCAGGATGCCATGAGGCAGAGCAATCTCAAGAACTCGAACGCAGGGAGACTCTGGGCATGTTGGAACTTGTGCACCATCTGCTGAATGTGATGAGCCCTCACCTGGGGAGGAAAACACTGCCCCAGGGACGTGTCGAGCACTGCTCCGATGTACTGGAGCCGCTGAGTTGGCGTCAAGTGGGACTTCTTTAAGTTGAGGGAGAAGCCCAGCTTGTGGAGGGAGTGGAAGGTGACGGACAGATGATCCAGGACTTGCTCGGGAGAGCGTGCCCTGATCAACCAATCGCCCAGGTAGCGGTAGACGTGAATCCACCCTTTCCTGAGATACGCTGCCACCACCACCATGAGCGTGGTGACAACCCTGGGGGCGGAGGTCAATCCGAACGACCGGACCCGAAACTGAAAGCGCGAGTCGCCAAACGCAAACCTCAAGTACTTCTTGTACTTGGGATGGATCGGCACATGAAAATAAGCGTCCTTGAGGTCGGGAGACACCAACCAGTCCTGAAGCTGAAGGGCCTGGAGGACTTGAGAGAGAGTAACCATCTTGAACTTGTCCTTCCTGAGGAGTTTGTTCAAACCGCGCAAGTCCATGATGGGTCTCAATCCCCCGTGCTTCTTCGAAATCAAAAAATAAGGGGAATACCATCCCTTGTTCCTCTCCGCTACAGGCACCAGTTCTATGGCGCCTTTCTCCAGCAGGGATTGAATTTCCTGCGTAAGCAGTGGATCCGGACTCTTCAAAGAGAGATTCCCTGGTGGATTGTCGCGAGGCCTCTGCCGGAAAGGAAGACAGCAGCTGTGGGCTATGATCTCCAGAACCCACACATCTGAAGTAATGGCACGCCATTCTACAAGATGCTGCGCCAGCCTTCCCCCAACCGGCGAAGCATGGGCCTCATGACTGAGTAGAAGTGGCGGCGGCATTGCCTCAGGGCAAAGAGGCAACTGCTTGTGCGGTCTTGGCACCTCGAGTACCTTGTTTTCCACCTCTGGCACTCCTACGGTTGCCCCTTTGACTTGCAGCTCCTCTCGCTTTACTAAAGGATGAGTAACAACGAAAGGAACCTCCCCTCCACTGCTCACCCCTAGGATGAAAAGGCAGAGGAAGGCAGACTGCAGCGCCCAACGACTTCGCTGCAGCTTTGGAGGTATGCATCCTCTCAAGGCTCTCGTCAGCCTTGCTGCCAAAAAGATGTTCAGCATCAAAGGGCATGTTGAGGAGCCTGACTTGCACATCAGGAGCAAACCCCCGACTTCCTCAACCTCGCAAACCTGCGTATCACGGTGCTCGCCGCCATGGACCGGCTGACACAGTCTGCCATGTCAAAACCCGACTGAATGGACTCGCACATGGCATCCTTGCCATCCTGAATAATAGCAAGAAAACCATCCCGTTTGTCCCCTTCGGGAATATGTTTAGCCGCTAATAAAATACAGTTCCACAGAGTGTGCGTGAAATGTGACAAGGCACAAATGGAGTTGGCCGCCTGGAGCCATACCCACTGAAGAAAACACTTTCTTTGCCCAGCCATCAAAACGCTTGTCGGCCCTATCAAGAGGGATGGTAGGATACGACGCCTGCTTTGCTGGGGCCGTAGCCGCCTGCACCACCAAACTCTCCGGAGTGGGGTGCGTGGTCAAGTAGCAGGGGTCACTACTGGCTGGGCGGTATTTTCGCGGCAAAGCCTTGCCCACTGCCGGGAGACTCTCCGGAGCAGTCCAAGCCGCTGCCACACCTCTTTGCAGAGCCATATGGAATGGCAGTACCGGGTCAGTGGGTGGACCTTGGTCGAGGATATCCGTCAGGTCATCCTGCACAAAATCAACTGGGGGCGCCGACCACCCCAAGTAGTCCGTGACCCTCGACATAAGGCGCCGGTACGATGACTCAGCATGGGTGCCAGGCTCAGGCCTACAGAACTCGACCTCCGGAGAGGTGTCCAGACCACTGGCGTCATGCAGTGACTGATGCAAGTCCTCAATCTGGCTATGACCAGAAAGAATCTCGTCTGGCACCGTGCCCATAACCAACCCATCTTCAGAACCCTCTTCCACCTCGGAAATATACTCCATAGGCTGGAAAGGGGGCAAAGAATACGGGAGACAGACATGTTTTGCCTTGGCCAGAGCCTTTCTAGTGGATTCCCCCATGCCACGGGGTACCTCTGACACCACAGCCTCGAAAGGCGGCGAGGGCGTCAAGTGAAACGGCGTCGACGTCGAGTGAATCGACGGCTTCGACACAGGCCTCGAGGGTGGAGCCCCGAGCGTGTCCTTCGACAGCCTGGGTGCTGATGGCATCGACGACTTCCTCAGAGGCGGAGCTTCGAGAGAGTCCGTCGACAACCTCGGCGCCACTGGCGTCCACATCTTCTTCGAAGACTTCACAGGTGCACACGGGCTCGAGCGCGACAAGGACCGGGACCTGGAACGGGCATGACTGGAACGATTCCCCTTTTCCGAGCGGGACCTCTCCCGCGAATCGTGCCAACCACCCGAGCCTGAAGGCGTACGAGCGGTGTCTCCAGTACGGTCACGACCGACCACTCTCGGAGGCGCGGACGGACCGGAGCCCTGTGATTCAAGAATCGCCAACATTTTCTTCCCGAAGGAAGCCCATTCCTCCGGAGAGGAAAGCTTGGTGGGGTAAGAAACCTGCCGACGGGCGGAGTCCTCGGACGAGGACGGGGTAGGCGACCGATGACAGCGCTTCCGGGAGTGCCTCGAAAAGGCAGAGGAGTGGCGGGACCGAGACCCCCTAGACTTACGACTACGATGCGGAGAGTCGCCCCTCGAATCGTCCATCGAAAGCCCAGTGGACCTCGCCTTCCGGGGCTTGGACACCTTACCGATCGACAGCTTCTTCTTACGTTCCTGCAAGGCCTTGGACGTAAGCGACTGGCAGTCGACAGAATCATCCGTGTGGTGGGCTTCCCCGAGGCACCAGAGGCAGGCGTTGTGTGAGTCCGTGACCGACATATTGGATCTGCAGTCCCCACACTTCTTGAAGCGCGGACGTGGGGTGTAAGAGGAGGAAGACATCCTGACAATACTTCACAAACGAACAGGTTCGAAGAACCAAAAGAACAGAAACTCCAAAGAGTCGAGGCGCGCTGAGATCTCCGAAGCAAACACGTTCGCGGAAAAAACAGAACTGAGGCTACGGGCGTCCTACTTATAACATCTGGTGACGTCGGCTGTCGGAGGAGGTCCTCGAGGACGGCGTATCGACGTCATCGACGCAGGACGCAGGAGCCGAAAGATTTTCCGAAGCAGCACAGCTGTGGTGATTACTGTCATAGATATGGAATACGTCGGAGGACCCAATCCCTCGAAATAGCATCAATGACTACCAACATCACAGTCACAGAAATGTCTTCACCATTGAGCGAAAGAATTAAAAGGTGAATATACAATTATTCTGCAAACAAGAAAAAATAAAAAGTGGAAGATTCCAAACAAGACCAAACCAGACCAGTTGAAACTAACATACGTGTGCAGAAGCAACCGTTGCTGACAGCCAGACAAGACGTGATGTGCCCAAACCGGCCCAGAGAAAGAACTTTTACAGTAAGTGTGGGATATATAGACCCACTCAGTATTTCACCACATCAACAAGCTGCCTGTCTGCAGAAAACAACAAATGGCTGCGCTGGCTCTTGTGCGCACCAGGACCTCAAAACTGCATTTTTGCAGCAACAAAAAGATGGCTGCACCGTCCTGCCAAGCACACTTCAGGCAGGATGGAACAAGGGGACACACTGAAGGAGCCTGCCAGTGTGTTCGGAAACATAGAAATGGAATAAAGTGAAAAGGCAGCACTGCTTTGCTGAAAAGCCCAAATTTCCCTTCAAAATGAAACTTTTTCACCCTTTAAAAATGCTGCTTTGACGCTAATTCCATCTGTTCTCTCTTAAACCACTGTGATTAAAAAGGTCCTGCCATGCCCAGGATATTTTATTGTGCCTCAGCAAAACCAGGCATAATTCCTGAATGACAAGCCCCGTCAAACCAACTCAGAGAAATCAACAAGGAACTTTACTTTTTACTCGCACAGGAACAAGCGTTTATTTCTTTAGAAAAGTATCCAGAGGTCAGCGGTTCAAAGAGACTAACTCTCTGAGCCAGGTTAGTGTCAATATATCTGTGCTTCAGACAAAACTCCTGCTTTCAAGAAAATGACTATGGCTGCAAAGACAGTGGGGGAATCTGATGGAGTGGCAGAACCGAATTTAAAGAAAGAAATGCTAGCAGTTTTCAACACGTGCAAAAATGGGCTTTTGCAAAACGAAAGGAGAAAAATGCCAATTTAAAAAGGAAACTGTTGAAGGAAAGCCTACCATCACCTAGCAATGTGAAGGGGTTGGTGGCTAGTGAAAATACACACGGGGGTTTTTTATTCCACAGGTTTCTTTTAATTCAGGACCCAAAATAAGAAAATTAAGATTTTAAAACACATGGGCTGAATTTGCAAGCGCTCAAAAAACAGTTATTCCAGATGGCAGAGCAAAATGTTTCCCTCTAAGGAAGGGAGACACCATAAACTCTCAGCAGATATTAACACCTAAATGATAATTGGTAGATTGATAAGAATCTAGGCTAGGCTAACCCACTGACAATGGAACTCCCAGGGCAAGGAAGTGTGAAGTGTGAAGGGGCAATAAAACCTTCAATCAAACTGAGAAACCCCCCCACCTTGCTTTGAAGGAAATGACAGTTGGTAGCAGCTGAAGGAAGGAAAAAAGAAATGATCATGTGACAAAGACTGCCATTTGTTTCCAAAGACTATTTCATAAATAAACTTTAAAGACTTATCTCTGCAGCAAGACTTTGTAAAGATATAAGATTTTCGCAATGTAAAAGTGAATTTTTGGGCTTTCTTTTAACACTTGGTAGAATTCATTGACATCTTGGGGACAGAAATGGCAAAATATGGCAGATTGTAAGAAAAGCATCCATGTTGCAAACGTGAATGTTTGCACATACATCCCTTATGATAATCCACACCCATGTTTAAAGTTCTATCATTTTGAGTAATATAAATCCCATTGAAAAGTGCAAAAAAGTGGTAGAAGGGCGAAACAAGGTCTCACAGACTGGAGGATTGGACTCCAATGTGCTGCACAAAACAAGTAACCTCTATATAATTTGCCATAAGATTGCAATTGAATAAATGTATGTTTGTGGCAAAATCGGATTTTAGTAAATTAACTGGGAGGTTTTTGGACATTGTAAAAACTCACCATAAATCTGACATAATTTTCCTGAAATCCAACCAGCTGAGAGCGAGGCGGAGACTATCACCCTTGTCCAATCCCGTTGTTAGAGGCGTGCTTAGTTAAGCCTGCCCCAGTCATATACTTTGATGATGTCACTATGCATTATAAATAAGAGTCCCTGACGAGACTCTAGACACACTCTTCCCGATTTTCCTGCGCCGGCGTCCTGTTCCTGTTCCATCCATCCAGATTCCTGATCCCAGCTGCAAGGGCAAAACATTGCGGACCCTACTCCAGAGCTCACTGCAAAACCCAAGCATTGCTGATCCTGCTCCAGCAAGGCCTCAATTCTGAAAACCTACTAATCTCCCATTAAAAAGGGGGAAAGCTATGGTGTTTTTGGGAAGCATCCTGATACCCTAACTACATGCATATAGCTATCTTGCCATCCATTTGACCTTTAGTATCAAGTGACCAGAATTGCCAGTCCAGAAGTACCATCCGTTGACCAGAACTGCCCAGCTGTTTGCCAGGCGCTCTGCCGTGTAGTGCCCAGAACCCTTGACGGTCCAAAAATCTCAAACTAAAAGTGGACTGAGTATTTCACCATCCTGTAGAAACCGATAGTATATCTTGTCTTGCCTTTTTCCCCCTCTCTAAGCCATCCTATCCTTACCCTGCTAGCTTGTTAAAACTGTCAGAATCATTCTTGCAACTTTGCCCTTGATTGCTAGTGCTAGCGCCATCTCTTTAGTAATTTTGCCATGTCTAATCCTAATCCATTAATCCTATTTCGAGTGATCGGACTGGTTCCGCCAATGCTGGGCGCTGGGGTGAGAGGGTTGAAATCGCGAATCAACCCTGGAGCTTACTGCATCCCTCTTTGGTGGCCTAGCCTGAATATTCTAGTGTAAAGAAAACTGTTCTTGTCACAACTGATTTCCTTTCCTATTTTCACACTTTCATTTTACTCAAAGTGCCCCTTTTTGTAACTTGCATAACTTACTCACTTTAACAGCTAGTGACTTACTTTCACTTCCATATTGTACCTGTGATATATAGCTATCCCCCACTCCAAATCAGTGTATTTCACCCGTTTTTATTAAAAACCGTTGGGGTAATTTCAGGAGGGAATTGCAAAATTGCACAGTTTCCAACTTGTCATTTTGCTGCAGTCTGTGTTAAACTTGCCACTCATTTTCGAACTGTATGCTTTTGGTAATCCATTCTTTGTGACTGTTCGTGTCTTTGCATTGTTGCTTTAGTGAGGAATTATCTTTGCTTCAAGGTTTTTAACATATATTCATGATTTATTTGTCCATTTCCAAGTGCCATTTCATAACATTGCAAGGGGTTTTTCTCTCTTATTTGGGGAGGGAAGGTCAGATTGATATATGATATGATATGGCATTTATAATGCGCCTATACACAAGTGTTTCAAGGCGCAAGATTTTGATTATGTTTCCGATTTCTCATTTCTGCTTACCTGCTGCTTCTGTTTATCCACTCAGAATTGATTATTTGTGGGTTGAGATAACAGTGCAGGGGATTTTCTAACTTGGGTGCTATCTGTCCTAAATCAAAAAGTGCTCCTATTCTGCTGTGCTGTGTATATGTTCCACTAGAAAGTTAAACCCAGTGCATTGCTCACATTCTCATTGCAATTATCACCCTATTGGTGATTGCTGCCCCATATTAAAAGTGTATGATTTCTTTTGAATTTTAAAATAAATAAATATTTTACTTTACCAACCAGCCTGGTTCATGGTCCATTGTGACCCGGGGTATTTGAAAAGGGTGTGTGATATGAGTGGTGTAGCATCTCAATATTGAATCAATATGAAAAGATCGGCATTTCAGTCGTGCGATGCATACTAGGCCGAGACAAAGGTGTGTGTCGCCTGATTTAAATCCTTAACATAACTCACAATCAGACTAACATAAAGAAAGATAGCTTTACCCTTGAACTGCCATGGGCTACCCGCCGCCCCCCCCCCGCCAGGCGATTTTGGTACGTCGCCATTTAATGCCTTCTAACGTTTACTGTTTCATGAACCCCTTAAGTGCCAAGGACGAGGTAGATCGTCCTTGGCAACAGGGAGGTAATCCGAAGGACGAGATACCTCGCCCTTGGCACTTAAGGGGTTAAAAGAAAATGCCTATAAACCGATATCGGTGTACGATTCTCATGCATCTATTGACTTGATGGATATGAGCTTGTATTCCATCGAAGAATCAGAATCCAAACTTTTAGTCATACAACCCAAGATGAACGATAGTGCAAACGACATAGATCCAACACCAATCAAAGGTTCTAAGAAACCCCTCTCTAGAGAAACATTGGCTTCCCCTGTCTTTATGACTATGGACGAAAAGCACAAAAAATTTAATGTGACAGCCAAACAAGCTGTGCAACATACGGCTAGTACATGGCCGATAAAAAGTCCAAAGGCTAAATCACTGCCCAGAAGCCACAACAACCAGTCTAATAGGCGTCCGTCACCATTTAGCATATGTTAAGACAGCATGAGAGCAAAGAAGGGAAGAAACGCCAAAGGTACAAAGAAGTACGAGAAGGAGAGTCAATGAAAGATCGCGCCTGCATAGTAGCTTCTCGACTAGCCCAGAAATACGCATCCAGCAAGACAGACTAGTCCGACCACAAAATTGTTTGGACATAACGAAGAGAACCCTGCAACTAGATCAAATTCCTGACAGTGGGAACAAGATCATTTTGAACAGAAGTCTGTCTTGGCCTTGTTCCATTGCATCCCCAGCCTGAGGTTAATAAACTCTGATGATATAAATATAATCAAATTCAGGAATGAGAGATACCTGGACAGTGCCTATCTGCATATACCATCGCTGGTGGTCAAAAAAATGTTGTTAGGTCGAATCCCAACACCATCTGCTTCCCCTAACAGACAAACTGAGATAGGAGCTTGGTAAAGTCACCAAGGGGAAAAGAGCGAGTCACAAAAACTTCCGAACCTGCCCACCAATTCCCAACAACAGAGTAAAGGAACCCAATTGATAGTCAAAGAAAGAAAGATAGCCTTAAAGAACCTTTGGGAACGGATCGAGTTCCAAGTGGCCCTTCACCAAAATTGAAGGTCACTTTCAATATGGAACAAAGCGGACGCCGTAATCGCCAGTAAGCCTCAACATGAAGACTCAAAAAAACAGGACCATGAAACAAGGGATTGGATCGCTAAAGCACTGTCAATGCAAACCAGGAGATAGCCATGGCAGCGACCAGAAGAGCATCAGGGTGCAGAATCTGCACCCAAAAATCTTGGACCTCCAACAATTAACCAAAGAAAAGACCAAACTCTAAATAATGAATTTCGAACCTCAGAACTTTTAAAACTGGGTTCCTGGAATACAAGGGGCTTCAGTCATCTGATGGGCCGAGCAGTGTAAATCTGGGCTACTTCGACATTCTCTGCCTTCAAGAAACCTGGCTTCTAGACAAACCTAGCCTAGACGGCTACATCATCATCTTCTCACCAGCGTTTAAAGGCACAAAGGGGCGTCCCCAGTCGGGCTTGCTGACGGCAATACGATCTGGTAGTGGGATCTCAGTAAAAAGAAATTTGGCAACTGACCAGTTCGTGCAAGCAACACTAATAAATTGGAGGCAGTCTGGGAAACGAGCAATGGAAGATCAATCTGAAATCATTGTAGCGATAAATACATACTGGAACCCGCAAGTCTAACACCGAATTTATATCGATGATGGAAACCCTAATAGATGAAATCTACATCGCGCACCAAGTTAAGCACATGATCATACGCAGCGATTTGAATGCCACCTACGCCAAGCGGCATGGCCCCAAGAAAAATCTCTGCACCAATCCAGCGGCATCACAGAGAGGAAAATTGTGGAGCTCATTAGTGGACTCACAAGACCTGCACAACCTCCAACTAAATCTTTCGCAAGAGGCCTCCCTATTACGCACATGGGAGAGGGAAGGACAGAGTGCGGTTTTGGACCATGTTTTCGTCTCTAGAGAATTCCTGTCGATAGTTACACACTACGGTGTAATTAGAACCAAAAATAGTGATCACAATCTATTGACTATGTCATGGAGCCTGTTAGAAGAAACAAGAGGAAAAATAACAAATCCAATAGAAATTTGTAATGGAAGATCTCGCTAAAGACTCACCCAGCAACGCAATACAAAATCAAACAAATTACATGATAAAAGCTACTACAAAAGACGAAAAACAAGGAGGAAATCCAACCAATTTTATCCATGTGCTTGCAGCATACTGAAGTAAAAAGAAAGTTGAATCAAATTCGGACAAAATAGCACATACATATGACGTACAAGTGGTGGAAAAAATAATAGAGCTGAGGAGACTAAAGAGGTGGGTGAAAAAAGTAGCTACGGCAGACCAAAGTAAAGCAGTAACTGCAGCAACTAAAACATTCAAAAGATGGTTGAGTGAACACCACTTTAAGATGCATCAAGTGGATGCAGAACAGTTGCTCCGTGTAGTGAAGGAAACCAAGAGAATTTTGGCCACTACTTAAGTCAACTTTCAACTCAGCAAATGACACCTTACAAACCAATGTTGGTGAGTCAACTTGGGTCAGCTACTTCTCAACCGTCTTCCAACAACCACCCCAATCCGGTCGTAAGGTCTCAGAAAAAACCTCAATATGATGGGAAATTCTGAACGATAAAGAATCAATACTAGCCAAGATTACCAAGCTAAACAAATCCCGGGCCCCCGGCCCGGACGGGATTACCAACGCCGATCTCAAACATCCTAGCAAATTGGCAGATTTCATCAGTAAGGTTCTGGATAGATTTAAAAAAACAAAATCTATCCCCGATTCCTGGAGACCGTCCACGGTAGTCCCGATTTTCAAAAAGGGAATGAAAGATAATCCTAAAAACTACCGCCCAATAGCATTGCTGGACGTCACAGGAAAAATGTTTGATTCTCTAACCCTTGATTGTTTTCAGTCTTGGGTTAAAAAGGCTGGATGCGCTGATCCCCTCCAAACTGGTTTTGTGAGTAATGTGGGCACGACAGCTAATATCTTGCTTTTAAGTGTCCTGAAAGGGAAGGTCATGGAGGAGAAGCCAAGGATCCATCTGGCTTTCATTGACCTGGTCCAGGCATTTGACCAGGTCAATCGTGAATCTCTATGGCAGAAGCTGCACAACCAGAAATGCCCAACAGGAATTTTGGAACCAATTCAAGCCCTTCACTCTGAAACCTCAATGAGAGTGAGACTAGATCGATCTGGATCTTTATCGGCTGAAATACAAACAGCAAGTGGAGTAAAGCAGGGCTGCCCCTTGGCACCAGCCCTATTAAATGCGAACATGGCTGATTATCAACATCATGGGAAGAGTGTTCGATCCTTCCCACCTACCATGGAGGCGTGAAAATCTCAAGACTCCTGTACACGGATGATTTCATCCTAGTAGACCAGACAGTGATCGGACTTCAAAGTCAACTTGATAGCTTGGCAGCATATATAAAAACCAAAAACTTGGAAATCAATACAGAAAAAACAAAATTCATGACCGTAGAAAAAACGACAAAGGATGGAGACCACAACTCTTTTTAAACGGTTCCGTGATAGAACATGTCAAGGACTTTAAATATCTGGGCATCATTTTAAATAATAGCACTGTCGAATCCCCAATGCAACTTCTACTATTCAATAAGGTAAAGAAACTAACCGCACAAGCAAGAGCAGTGGATAGAAAGTTTGGATGATTTTCCGGTAATCCAGTTGTCGACGTCTACAAGGCTAAAGTCATTCCGGCCCTAACGTATGGCGTTGAAGCAATGCCATTGATGCCAGAAAAGGTATGGCCAAAACCTGAAGGTTATTTTGGTGCTGTGTATTGGGGCTCTCAACTTCAGTGCCCATAGCCCTAATTCGTCGAGAACTATCTCTGGGTTCATTAAAAGCAGTGGTGGATCAGAACATCTTGATGCTTTACAGGAAACTACTCCTCCAAAATAAACCAGAGATATTTGTCATTATCAACACTGAACTAAAAAGGGACACGACAGTCGGCTGATGGCCTGGTCTAATCCAAATATATCAGCCCTTGCACAGATTGGCTGCTCAAAGGATGACCTTATATCAAATCCAACAAGAATCAAAAAACAGTTGGAAGAACAAGATTGGATCAACACAATCGATGTAGCAAGTTGACAACTGACTGGCCAGTAAACCTAAAGAGACAACCAACTTCCTGAATATATGAGTAGGTTCCCTAGTTGCTTCCACAGAACAACTTTGAGAGCTCATCTAAACCTATTGGCTACGAATGAAATAATCGCCATTAGAGGAAGGACAACACTAAATAGATGCTGATACTGTAACAACAATGACCAAGTAGAAACACTGAGGCACATCTTATTGACATGCACAGGACTAACAGAAAAAATAACTATTTACTTGGGCCACCTTTTTGCTGGTCAGTGACTATTTGATGAGGAGATCTGGTGGAATTGTCCAATGTCTGGAGAGAAAACTTCATACACCATAGCTGTGGCGTCTTTTTTCCAAAACATATTACCGGCAAAAACGGAGGAAAAGAAATTAGAACACTTACGCACAGAGTACAATGTGACAGTGGTAATAAAGGAAAGAACTGAACATTTTTGCTCCAGGCTGCTCATCAAAGTTTTAAGTTACAACAAGAACATTTTGCTTGTACTGTACAGAAGGAATTTTCTTTCTTTAAGTGATTTTATCTTGTAAAAACTGTTAATCAGTTGAATCAAGTAAATAAAAAAGAATATCCACTATAATGAAGTAATTCAAAGACCAGGAGAAAATAATTTGTGTAAGGATGAAAACTGCATCAGAATAACTGCGTCACAGAATATGATAAGAATTCCTGTGCCACTACTTACCATCCACACTGCATTGTCCTGTGTACAGAGCTGTGACAACACTTACTAAAAACCAGTCTTGCAGCTAAGAGGAACACCGCCACCAATTTTACTCTTTAAAAACAGTACACTGTGCCCAACAAAATGGTAAACAATAAACACATTCATCTATCACCCTTCTTCCACCCACAAAGCTCCATTGATATTTTTAAAGCAGTGGCCAGCACTGAAGCGACATAGGAAGGAACTCTACATGATATTACTGCCTGATTTTAAGAGGAATTAGGGAAAAGAACATTTTGATAGGCTCCCTGAAAATCCATGTAGGGAGTAAAATCTCATCAGAGCCCTACTTGCAACCCTGACATAGAAGGTGAAAGGACAGGACACACAATATAGCATATGGTTTTTGCCATCCCTTCCTCACTACAGCCTAGATAAAAGTTCAACAAGAGCCTTACTGAGGTTTCTCATGGTACCTGTGGAAGAAAAGCACATACACACGTCTTTTATGTTAGGAGCAGCATTCTCAGAGGTACAACAGTTTGAGTTCAATCGTCTGTAACTATGGACGCCTCTTCTGCAATGCACTGTTAATAGTTAAACCAGATGCATGGGCACTCTAAGGGCACTAAACACACAACACCTGATTATACTGAAAAGCCCTCAGCTAATCAGCATCACAAATAAATATAAGGTGCAGTTTCCTAGAGTTTCTTATCCTTCAGCAAACAACACACTTCCTTCACTGTGCTGTACTGCTGAAACATCTGACGTTTTGAAAGTTGCAAATTTGTTCTTCACCCCGAAGGAGTGTTCTCTCTCCCACCCCCCACCCCGGCCCCTCACAACTCCTGTGCTAACCTCCAATACCATTTGGAAGTGCACTGTAAAAAGTGAGGGATTGCAGCAGTAAAACACTCACTGGGATATTTGGATACCCGCAATACTTCGCAAGCAAAACATGTCTAAAGCCTCCAGGTGATAGCATGAGCAGTTTAAGAAAATGACATGAATCTGCTTGTGTGCAATTATTGTGCAGTGCGAACAAGATTGTTTGCAACATACCCCATCGTAATATTATTGGGTAGGATTATACAAGTACCAGAAAGAGGATTACAGGTATGTAATATATGTCTTCTCAGGCTTGTGGATCTGCTTAGAATCACATGCTTTGCATAGGCTAGCAAGCAGTACATGGAGAACAAGGTGAGTTGTTAGAAGGTACATAGGCACAAAGATGCCTCAACACTGCTTAACCCACTTGGGAATCTGCTCTTACATGAGTATCCAGACCCTAGTGTTGCATGAAAGTAAGAATGGAACTCTACGTAGCTGTTGCAAATTACTTCTAAGGTTACATTTTCAATGAATGCTAGAGTAGCCCCAGCTCGAGTTGAGTGTGCTTTAGCGTGAATTGAATGGAACTTTTAGCAGAGTTGAATGCAATGTACAAACCATCGGAACATTGCTGGTTTTGTTTTGTCTAGGCAGTACATCACTGCTCTCCTAACATCAAGTGAATGGAGGCTTCTCTCTGCAGCTTTCTGTGGGTTGTTGGGAAAGAACCAGGGTCCTCCCAACACCCAAGCACTTTAGAGTTAGGCAAGACCTCTTTAAGGCGCTATAATGGACTACGGGGGGGGGAGGAGGGGTACTGGGAAGGCTCTCTCATGCAAACATAATCACATACACAGACATAGAAAAGCACTGAAGAAGGTAGTTATTGTCTAAATATAAGGCAAAATTAACTATTAGCTGGTTAGATTTGTAATGTCAGATCCTAGGCATTGTAACATCTTAGTGCTGTATAGGAGTCTAACTCCCCGTCCTTCCCAAAAGGAATGCGGCCTGTGGGATCTAAAATTGACCGCAGGCACTTAGGAAGTGTTCGTCACCATGGCCAGCACACTGACTCACCAGGTGTCCACTGTCCGTCAAAGGTCCATGCAGGTTAAAAATAGGAATCACAAGTTCTGTGCGACAAAATGTAGGACGGATAAATTATAAGAGTAAAGTGTGGAGGAGACTACAGGACCCAGATAAAACGTGAGCAGGATGAGCGGAATGTGGAGAGAATGACTGGAGGCCTCAAGGTTTGTAAAAGTCTGCAGAGCTGCAGTGTGTTTTTGCATAGGTAGCAAAATGGAGGAAAGCATGAGCTACAATGTGTTTTTGCACAGCTAGCAAAATGTAGAACAACATGCCCTGACAAAATCACTGACAGCGAAGAAAGAAGGCTTTGGAGCATCCCTATTATGGAAAAAGGACGGATTGGGTTGAAGCCATGATCCATTTCCAGTGACGCCACCACAGCAAGCCAGGCCTATGTAAACCCTGCCTTTTTATTTATTTATTTTATTTATACCATGCACAAGACAAAGCCCAGAGGCATAGGGGTGCCAACACATGAACACAAAGAAGAAATAATCAACAGGGGAAAAGTGGAGGTCATGGAAGGCAAGAAATGAGGTGGTGGTCAGAGGTTTACTCAAATAGGTATGTTTTCAGCCTGCTTTTTAAGAGCTGCAGATTAGTGCAGGATCTAAGATCCAATGGAAGGGCGTTCCATATCCGTGGGCTAGCGTGAGGAAAAGATCTGTGCTCCACATAGGAAAGATGAACTCTTGGCGTTTCTAGCAAGCCAGTGGTAGATCTCTGCACGCCGCTAGGTACGAAATGCGGCTGGCCAGATACTTGGGAGCTTGCCCTGAGACACAGTTGTGAGTAATACACATCACGCAATAGATAATACGGCTGTGAAGGGGAAGCCAATGTAATGCTCTCCTAGCTGCTGTGACGTGTTATCTCCTTTGCAGACCTGCAACAATGCGCACTGCATTGTTCTGAATCACCTATAACCGGGTCATGTCTTGTTTGGAGATTCCTAGCAGTAGGATAGAGCAGTAGTCCACTTTAGCTCCTATAATGGCTGACCCCACTAGTGCGCGATTGGCTGAGGCCAAGAAGGGCTGTAGCTGAGCTAGGAAACAAGACCATTAACCTGATTTTTCATGGACAATTCTTGGTTGAGAATCACACCATGTGCCTTAACCTTGTGCTGGGTGTCGATATTACAGTCTGCGATTTTAAAGGACAGTTACTTCGAATTGAGCTACTTCACCTGCATCGCAGTACCTAGCATAATAAGTTCTGTCTTAGAACTATTTAGGGCCAGCTTATTGACTTGCATCCATGATTGAAAGAGTTCATAGGTAGAGTTCATTGAGGCACTCTCGAAGGTGTAATCCCTTGTCAGGGGCACAAGGCACTGCGTATCATCCACATAATTAGCGTACACCACTCCAGGTTTGTTCAATTGCTCGAATAAAGGGAGCATCAAGATGTTAAAAAGCGTGGGTGCAACGCATGACCCCTGTGGAACCCAGCACAAGACGGAACTCCTCAGCCATGATATCCTCGAAGAAAACTCTTGCTCTACGATCTGCCAGGAATGATTTGACCATTTCAATCGCCGGACCGGAGAAATGCACTGATGTCCATAACCTCTCTGCCAGAATGACGTGATCCACAAGACTGAAAGCAGCAGAGAGATCAAGAAGCATAGTGATTTTGCCCTCTGCCATGGACTGCATTATGTTGGTCTTAAGCTCGAGAAGAGTATATTCTGTACTATGAGCTTTTCTAAAGCCTGACTGTTTAGGCCCCAAGATGTCATGTGCGGCCAAGTAGGGTTCGATTTGTAGATGTGCTACTTTATCTAAGATCTTCAATAGATAAGGTACATTCATAATGGGGCGATAGTTGCCCGCTATGCTAAGGTCAAGCAAGGGCTTTTTTTTATTAGTGGGGAGATCCATGCTTGTTTTATGATACTAGGGACAGTATTTTCCCTGAAAGATGCATTGACACATTTCGTTATCAGGGGCACCAGATGTGGGGCACAGGCTTTAACTTTGATAGCTGGACAGACATCACCCTTGCAGTTAGTGGGCTTCAGTTTGCCCAGGATCTCGGATAAATACTGCTCCGAGATGGGCTGGAAAGCAAACTCTGGAAATGACTTGGGCGCTACCTGTTCTGCAGGTGTCCATCAAGTCAACCGGGCACTCCCTATTTTTGTGGTGGATGCTAATAGTAATTCCTTTTTGCGCTGGTAGTAGATGTTTCATAGGTTTTAACAGCCTGCAGATAGAGAAGTTTACCCTCACTGGACTTGTTTTTATCCCGTTCTTGAGAACCCAAATCTCTGGGGTATACCATTTTCTGTCGGGTTGATTCTTCAGTATGCGTGACTTAGCTGGCGCTAAACTTTCAACAGCTATTTCCACTGTCTTATGAAAGATGTTGGAAAGTTCTTCGGTCGAGTTCAGATTTGACAGGTCATCTGTCATGGGCATGATGAAGGGTGCCATGGCTGCATGGGTGAGTTTGCAGTATTTTTAAATGCAACCCTGCGAACCTCTTTAGGGATTTTCATGACCGGAGAGATGGTCATAGTCCCTTCCAGGAGATGATGATCTGACCATAGGCATTGAGTATTATGTACTTCTTTTGCCTCATTTCCCTAGATGGGTTTATTTATTCTGGTGTGTGCATAATTAGGGACACCCTTACAGGGTTCTGAAGGAATGGTGGAAGTTCTTTCGATTAACATGACATTTTTAAATAAATGTGGGAGAAAAGCATGGATGTGTTCTTAATACTACCTTGCCTTCATGAATGGTTACAAATGGGTCCTGAACTGAGAGTGCTTGCACTTCACCAACTCTTCTTATTGAGGTAATGGCTATACGAAAAGCAGCCTTGAAGGTGAGATGTTTAAGACTAGCTTTATGCATAGGTTCAAAAGTGGGCCCCAAAGCTCGGCAAGAATTATATTTAAGTCCCACCCAGGGGATGGAGTTGAAATTGGGGGATTTAACCATTTGACCCCTTCCATGAAAGCCGTAATCACAGGAACCTTCCACAATGAAACTTTACTTTGTAAGGTGGACTTTAAGAGAATTAAAGACTAACCAGAAGTCCAACAAATACAGTAGGTAGTGTATGAAATTAGAAGGTGAACATGGGGTTGATGTTTGGCCTCTTGCATAACCAGACAAAGCACTTCTGCTTGAAATAGCAATGTCTTTTGTTAGGCTTATGCGCCTCTTACGATGTCCAGACATCGTTAAGGTAAGTTTAAGTGACCAAACTATGACTTCAGGAGCCAGGCTGCTAAGTTCAGTGTTTGGGGACACGGATGAAGTGTTGACCTCCGATGCTGGGATAACATGTTCTAAGGGCTCCGTAGTTTGCCTGGCAGACAATTTTGAGCAGGTGTGAGAAGCAAGTTTGGCGGTCCACATTGGAGCTATTAAGATATTGTGAGACGCTCCTGGTGCAGTGTGTGTATTATTTAGTTGAGCAGTGGAGAAAATCTTACAAAACTTTCTCTGACCAACCGATCCACAGTGCATTGCTCTTGGATCTTGTGTGGAAACCTGGATGCATAATCGAGGCACTCTGCGTTCTCTTATGTTGCGAAGAGATCTATGTCTGGTTGCCCCCATTGTTAGGCAGAAAACTTGTGCAGTTCCTTCTGGGACCACTGCAAAAGATTTAGGACTACAGGTGTTTGGCAGTAAACCCACTTGGTAGCAGTCTGCACAACAGATTCACTTGGTAGCTGTAGCAGAGCAGTCAGACTCCCTTCAAGAAGAGTTAGGCAGTATACAAAGTATTCACAATAGGTCAAGAGAACATGGTAGAACAAGTAAACACTGACCAGGGCTTGGTGTAAAAGAGATATAATTATTTATTTAAAACAACATCTAGAAAAACACACAGGCACTAATACTAAGCAATTCAAAAACACGGTCACTAGAAGATATACACTCCCTAAAAAGAATATTGGACAAGTCTTAAGTAAAGCCCCACTTATTTTCAGACAGCGGTGAGTGCTTAACGTAGATGGCACTCTAATAGTTCGTTTTAAAAAGGGAGAGAAGAGCAGAGAACAAGTTGAAACAGATCCCAACACTTTTATCTGAACATAACAAGAGGGAAAGGCAAAGTAAAACCGTGAAGTTAGAGTTCAAGCGGCCGGATCCACTTTCAGAGGATCCAAACGAAATGTGTCCAAGGTCACACGGTTGCAGTGCACAAGAGTCTTGTAAAGGTTCAAAAAGGAGTTGGACCAAAGAAAGGCACCAGTTAGAGGGTCAAGTCGGCCAGCCCAGTCCAGAAGGTTAAGGGGTTATTATTACCTTGTAGCAATCTTTAGAAACGGAGGCCTGGCGGACACGGTACCTTAAAGTGGTGAGAACGCTCCAGCGGGGGCAGTTGTTCCTGGCAACGGGTGCAAGTCGGTGCTTCGTCCAGGGGAAGAGGGGATCTCTGCCAGGGAAGAAACCAGCCACGGAGTTTCTCAGGTACAAGGAGCGGTCCGGTGATTCGCGGTTCAGTGGTGAGTGGCTATCCGGCCGTCGGGGTGCTTGGCACGGGCAGTTCGACCACAAACCGGGCTGGGGTGTGAAGAAAGAAAGGAAAACTGATTCTGCCCACCAGTCAGGGGAAGAAGCTTCTCCAGCCGGGAGATCTTCTCTGTCGTCGGTAAGTGGTGAGTCGGTTCTGCAGGGCTCCACCGGTGGTGTCGTCGTGGTAGGTCGGCTCAGCTTCTCCCTCGTCGGATTCTCAGGTCCTGTGACGACTTCTGAAGTTCCAGTCCCCAAAGCCCTGCTTTTATGCAGAAAACCCCCATTCACTCAGCCTAGCTGTCACTCAAACATGCTAAGTGGTGAGCCGGCCGGCTCCCCACTTGGGCCAATCACACAAGAGTGCGACTTGAGTTACCAAGGTAACTCAGTCCAGGGTGCCTAACCCCCTCCCACACCCCCTGTGGTACCCAGACAGAGTGGCACCACTTTTGGAGGCTTCTGTGGAGAAGCCCGCCAAAAAGTGGAACAAAGGGCTCGACTTGGGTTGGAGTCACAGAAGAGAACACAAACGCCATTTTAGAATCGAGTCTTGGCAAAAAATACCAACCGGCGAATTAATATTAATTAAATAAACCGGCGGTATGTTCGAGGCTATGAGAATTAAATAATTAAAGTTGGTAGCCTCGAACAATGGGAAAATCCCATAGGAAAATATTTGCGGTCGAATATAAAAAGTAGTTTCCACTGCCACCAGCCAAAACTCGATCAGGGGGGACGGAGACGTGCCCCCTCGACTAACAGACCCTGGGGCAATCAAATTGCCCCGACCAGTACGTCCACAATATGATGTTTGTACTGGTTTCTGTTAATAATTTGGGACTAGTAAAGCCAATGGTGACTTTACATGCCCTGGGAGACAGTAGTCAGTCCCAGGGTATGGAGTCTATGTTTGGGGGTCACTATGACACCCCTGTGTTACTGCACGGAGGGTGCTGTGTAACACACATAGGAAAAACAAATGAGACCCTATGGAGTAAAGGACCCCATAGCCCATAAAACACATTACTAGTCAAATGAATACCATAAATCATGTCCAAGAGTGGGAGAAAAAGAGTCTCACTCTTGGCAGGAGGAAAAAAACAACTCCAGAAATCCAGCAAAGCTGCTGGGGGACTCACTAGGTTAGGACATACAGCCTAAAGAGAGAATTCACCCTAACACCCATTATTTGAAGACGTTGGGTAAAATGTCTGTTTGTAGCTGCCACTCGTGCACTGAAGGAAGCTGTATGTTTCTGTTCAACTCGTCTGATAGACAGTTGTGTTAACCTGAAACATGTTGCGAAAGGAGGAATATGTTTTGGTTGAGAGACAATTACCAAATTACTTGGGCTGGTTTGGACAGACTTAGTGCGTGTGTCCCACCTTGTTTATGTAAAACATGGCAATAGTGCTGTCTGAGGACTAGAACTGTTTTCCGTTCTAACTGATGTTGAAACGCTAGTAGGGCTTTGAAAACTGCCAGTAATTCTAGAAGGTTGATATGCTTCTTTGACATTATCTCCATCAAACTGCACACAACATGTGGACACATGGTGTTCCCCACCATGAAAGTGATGTGTGTTAGAGTGGCTTCTACTTCAGGGTTGAGAAAGGGGCTTCCTTTTAGCATCTTTTCCCTTGACCACCACTGCAGTGCTTGAATTAGAGCATGCAAAACGACCACTAAATCATCCCAGTGACTGCTTGAGACCACTGTTGCGCTAGTGCAACAAATCGGATAACCTTGTCACTGATTCTCTGGAAAGAAGCCTCCCTTACGTAGCCAGGGAAAGGCAGAAGCTTCCTGACTCTGACCCTGAGGTTGGCTATCTGCGGGAGGACCACGTGGGAGAGGACAAGCTCCAAGGAGACAGGAAAGGACCGAGTCAAGACAACCCAGTCAGTCATAACTTTTAGTAACAACCATCTGCCATTGCAACATTCCTACATGGCTTATTGTAATACAGAACTGACTTTCCAGGTTTTTCTAGCCCAGAACTTCCTTTCTCTCCCCCACCCCCTTTTCGGTACTGAGACAAGGAAGAGGGATAGCATAATGAGTACGACTGGACACGTTAAGTCAAGGCTGCGTTCTGGTAATTGGAAACTGCCGAGAAAGACCGGGACATTTAAAAAAGGACACAAGTGACTTGAATACATAGTAACAAGAGGAACGAAGGGAGATCAAGAGAGCCAGAGACTGGAGAGGCAACTGATGGATGCCGAAGGCAAGCAGACTGCAGAGCACAGCGCAGAAGCTAATGGGCAGGGTGTGCAGAGGAGCCAGGTCAGGAGAAGTTCACTGCTTTTCTGTTTTGGGCAGCCGGAGCTGACGAACAGAGAGGAAGGCAAAGCAGGAAGCGAACGACGCTCAAGGCGCACTGCCAGTCAGTGGACTGGGAGCAAAGACACTGGTAAAACACTAGAAACTCTGAAGACGCTGCACACAGCCAGTAAAGCACAGGGAAAGTGAGTGGGTTACCCGGGCGCTTCTGGGCAAATGCTGTGTACCGCGTACTACATGAGAGAGCCTAAGTAAAGGCAGTACAATTATTACTGATACGAACATTGATGAGGGAAAAGAGCCCAAGTAAAGGAAAAACAATTATTGCCTATACAAACTTTGTTGAAAGAAAGAGCCCAAGTAAATACATAGCAATTATGACGAACATAACTGAGAGAAAGCCTAATCAAAGGAAGTAACATTATTACTGATGGTGTGTCTCCAGTTATGAGCCAGTCTAGATAAGGGTACACTGGGATGGATTGCCTGCGTAAGTGTAAGTGTGCTGGCACTACTACTGCGAGTACTCTGGTGAATATCCTTGGCGTTGAGGCTATGCCGAAAGGAAGTACCTTGAATTGGTAGGGTGTGTCCCCTATCCGGAAGCGCAAGTACTTTCGGTGCGTTTGCAACATTAAAATATAAAAGTATGCATCTTTCATATCCAATGTTGCCGTGGGATCACCTCTTGAAGGGTTGTCATCCGAAATATTACAGTTTGACATAGGTGTTTGCAGGGCGCATATTTAAGCCCTTTGTTGTTACAAGGAAGTGTATTGAATAAATACCCTTGTTTTCCTCTTGCAGATGGACCAGCTCTATTGCTCCTTTTTGGATCAGAGACAGAATTGCGGCTTGGAGTATTAGCTGATGCTCCAGCGTCCTTTTCCTGTGTTTTGGAGGATGGCGGCGAGGTCTTTCTTGAAACCTAATGGAGTAGCCTTTGGGCACAGTGGGCAACACCCACAGGTCTGTTGTGATTCCCTCCCATGCTTGGTTGAATTGAGAAATGTGACCCCCCCTCTAAGGGGGAAACATGTGCAGGATCCTGAATGGGTGTAATTATTTTGTAGGGGCTGCACCCCTACGATGACCTATTCCTTGCTTATAACCCCTTTGAAAGGTGAATTGAAAATGGGTGAATTGTGACTGTGAGGAATACCATGGGGAAGATGTAGATCCCTGACTGTAACTGGACTGAGATGTTCGTGGGTAGTTTTGCACTCGAAAGGAACGGCAAGTGTTAAAAAGAAAACCTAAATAAAAACACATTGAACATAAGGCTTATTTGAAATTTGCCCGAATGTTTTTAAAGTTTCATGCTTTTTTGGGACATTTTCTAGAGCATCATCCACTGCCTTCCCAAATAATACATTGCTCTCTATGGGCATGTTAATGAAAGTGGCTGGAGAGGCCAGCGTGAAGACAGAATTACGCAGCCAAGAGTGCCATTTGAGCACTGTGCTATTATCCTTCCTACTGTTTCTGCGGCGTAAGTATTTTTAATAATGTTGTTGAAATCTTGTTTGCCTTCGGGTATAGTTTTTAGAATCTGAGAACGGAAGGATTCAGTAACAGAGTCTAGTTGTTCCTGGACAGTATCCCGTTGTGCTCTACAATAGCTTGCTAAAATAGTTCTGTTATTAGCAATTCTGTTGACCTGGTTCACCGCAGAAGTCGAGACCTTTTTACCTAAGGCATACAGCTTCTTGCTTTCTTTATCAGGAGGCGCTTCAGCTGACGTTCATGGTGTTCCTGTCCTTTTTCGTGTGCTGGTTACCAGCAGCGAAACAAGTTTGAGGTGGCCCATTATGCACAAAGGGTTATTAGGAGCAGGTTTAAAAGAGTTCAGATTTTTCAATTTGTGGATTTACTGCTCTAGTAAGCGAGGGGTTTACTAAAGAAGGTTGTACACTTTTGGTTATAGACTGCAACAAAGGAATAAAATGTCCCACAGACCTTTTTTCATTAAGGATGTCATGGACAAAAAAAAAAAAAAAAAAGAAAATCGGTATCCTCTACAGACTCCTGAGTTTTTACTTTAAAATGGTCTCCGTCTTTCTTAAGTAAGTAATTATAGAGGATGTGGTTGTCTATAGGAGAATAATCAACAACTATCGTCAACGTCAGGTGATGGTAAAATATAATTATCTGGGTCATCAGTATCGTCAGTGAGATCATACAAGATCCCTTGATCTTCAATAAACACATCTCCGTCATCTTCATCAATATGAACTGCATCATGAGATTGTGAAGGTGGTTCCCTCCTATTTAGTCTGGGTGGATGATCCTCACCCATGTAAACGTATTTTTGTTTAACTGGGTAAAGCTCTAAAAAGAAAATGACAAAAGAAGATGCCTTGTCCATTGTTTCTTTTAAACAATCTTTTGTCCATGCACCTGACATAGGCATATCCTTTAATGGGAAACTATTTCTTCAGGATCAGTAGGAGCGGGATCCCTGTGTAACTATGCAACGCTTCAAATAAGGGGGACGTAGCTGAAGTGTAGTGTGTGTCTTTTGAAGAAGTATCCACTGTTTTGATTGCTGTTTGTGTGACTCTTTCGACAATGGTTTGTGTCTATTGTGGTGAATCTAGCAACGTCACCACTCCCTCTCTGGTGAAACACTCTTCCCATATGGCCAGGGAAGGGCAGCTGCTACCTGAGTCCGACCCTGGTGGTAGCTGCCTGAGGGAGTACCATATGGGGGGGAAGACAACCCTAATGGGAAGGAAGGAGACTCACTGGCAAGAACATGGTATCCTCCTTTCCACTCAGAGTATGACACCAACCCCTTGAATTCCCAAACCTGTATGGCGTATTTTGATATAGATCCAGTCCATCCACTTTGCACTGACAGTAAAGCTCTTTCCTATACTTTTTGCAAAACGACAGACGAGTAAGAGCATGAAAGCAAGGCAGAGCATTGAAGTTGCAGAACTAGAGATGTCCTCCAGTGGTTGAATGGATCCGATAGGTGTCGGGACATTTAAAACTCTGACACTGTGAGGAAGATGGAGAACCACTACACCCGACACAGGTAGGGAAGCGAGGAAGAAGCCAGCTGTAGCTGAGAGCAGGAGAACTCCAACCGGTGCCCCGCAGGAGAAACCGAAGAGCACAGAGAATGCTGAATGCGCCACAAGAGACTTGTGAGCCCAGAGACAGTAATTGGGACAGTTAGGCACTTTGCAGCATATACTACATGTCGAGGAGAGACAGTGATATTCAGAGGGCGAACCAGAGCAAGAGAGCTGGAACACTGAGTGCATTATGGAATGAACACATGAAAGGGGGGGTAAAAGACCCAGTGACTGAATAAATCAGACTGTTACGTGTGGAGGAAGTCCTGGCAGGAGAGCATACCAGGCAACCTGTTGAGAGCCTGGGACCAGCACTCAATTGCGAATAAACTGTGAGAGCCAAGAAGAGGAAGGACATCCTCTTAGGTGTGTGAAATCCAGGGGAACAGAGCCATATCCCCTGGACAGGAAAACAGAATATTTTAGGAAAGATCTGCAACTGTGAACTGTAAACAGCCTGAGAAACTCCGGGGAAGGGGACTCCTCTTGAGAAAAGTGGAACTTTGAGTATTGGTTTATTTGTGCACCTGTTGGAACTTTGAAAAAGACCACAGATGGGCAGTTGAAAGAATATATTCTTTTGCACTTTATTTTAAGTTTAGCATGTAAGAGTCAGGTTAGGATTTTGTACACAGGACAGAGAACTCTTTACTTTTGGACATTTTGACACAGACATGCTTTAGTTTTGTTGAGGCATGGAAACGCCTCATAGCAATAGGGCTTTCTTAAAGTCTATAGCAACCATCACAATGCCCTGTGTCCGAGTCTAATTTTTGATTAATTACACTATTGGACTCTTTCAACAGTACGGACGGTTGTTTCTGTTCCGGTTTTGCAACAGGCGTTGATGAATCAGAAACCGTTGATATTTTATGTGCGGTAGTGAAATCACTCAGTGTCTGTTTGCTTTGTACGTCTTGCTTCGACCGATTGGAAGTGCTTGCAGCGGACTTAAGACGCGTCAAGCTAGTAGCATTGGATGCGTCTCTAGATACCGCATGGCCAGGTTTCGACAGGTTTGTTGATGTCTGGCTGGGGGTTGCGTGTTTAAGATGTTAGTGACACCCCCCCCCCATGTTTATGTTTGTGTGTACCTTTGTCACCGGGTCTTGTCTCCACAACAGGGCCGACTGCCTGCCCTTCGGATCGGGGGACTGGCATGTGGGAATCCGCAGATGCCATTATGTCTTTGGCATCACTTTGTGCGCCATAGCTACTCTGTTCTTCCTCAGACTACTCTGCACCGATGGGGCTGTCTGATAAAGCTTCAGCTTGCGTGGAGTAAGCCACCTACCGTTTAGTGAGTCTTTCTTTCAATAATAATAACGAATTTCTTATATAGCGCTACACACCCATAGGTCTGCGAGCGCTGAAAATAACAGAAGACATTTTTCCACAGAGTGGTACTCAATTTATCGACCTCGGAAGGATGAAAGGCTGAGGTTAACCAGCCAGGATTCAAACCTGCCAAAGCAGGCTGCGCACAGATATCAGGGGCGAGCGGTTAGCTCACTGTGCTATCTGCCCGGCTGGGTCTTAGGACGAAATAGCTTGCACACTAAGCAGCGTTTTTGGAGAGATCCCTGGGAAGACTGCCTGTCGTTCAACAGATATATTCTATTGCAGGAAGGGCAACATTTAAAAGGTATATTTTCTACATATGAAAAAAAGGGCAGCTAGACAAAGTATGTAAAAGGAGAAAATTCATGTAGACATTCTTCACAGGCAATGGAGGATGTCAATTCACCCCACTCTCTATACTGTACAGGTGGCAGCCTGGTGTAGGGCGAAGCCAGCGAGAAGTAGGAAGTCGAAGACAGTCATCGAGCTGTTTCGATTCTTGATGATATCATTGCTGCGTCCTGCTTGATTCGTCAAGCATCTAACAGTGGTAAATAGCAGGGTGCGATATGAATGAATATTAAGTTAAGGCTAGTAAAGTCAGGTACTCTGAACAGAGCGACCGACCACAACGGCAGAAAAAAAACAATCTGAGGACCTCGACACGTGAAGGACCATGGACACAGTACATGTCACACTAGCGATAGCATTACAAACACACCCTGCTGATGTCCCTTTTCGAATTTCTAAAACAAGTCCTGCAATACTCCACACCAACCAGATGATGTTGGCCTATGCAAAACATGTGATTCTAAGCAGATCCACAAGCCTCAGAAATATGTATAGTCACTGATAAAACTTGAACTAAAGTGCAGTTAAGTTAACCAGATTTAACGCCACAAAATCGTTGAAATTCAGCGGACGTGAGAAGTCATGAACAGCTTAACTCGGCGCGCTCCCGTTGATGGCCCCCATAATGCAATTTTGTATTTGTTTACTTATTTTTACATTTGTATCGCGCACTAAGCCCTCAGGCATCAAGGCGCTTTTTCTTGACCAGTTACTTGCAAGGAGAAAGATGCAGAGCCTGAATAGAGTAAGTAACACATTACACAATACCCCACACAAAATGGAAGCATCAGGCGGCAAAGGGGATCATAATTTATGTTAATAGAAAGGTTTTTAGGGATTTCCAGAAGGCCCAATAGGAGTTATCCGCTTGCAGAGATGGCAGAAGTAGGTTCCAATGACTGGCTGTAATGTTTGGGAAGCTTGCACCACCAGCTTTTGCCGGTTTAAATTTGGGCTGAGCGTGGTGATGGGCATAAGCCTATCTTGTGGGTCTGGATGAAGTAGCTCTAGTGATTTTCTGCGAGAGGTAGGTGGGGGGATTCCTGTGATAGGCATCTGTGAGTGAGTGATATGTCTTAAATGTAATCCTCTCCCGGATATTGAGCCAGTGTGTCTTTCTTCTTGTTACAATGATGTGTTCACGTTTGGGTACGTTCAAAGCTGCTCTGAGGGCATTGTTCTGGATGATCATAATTGCTAAAGACTGTTTCAAAGTCAGAAAGATTACCGGGGAGATTGGTAACAATTGTGACTACCTTCTACTCAAAATCAACCTATCCCCTAATCACACCATTACCATCCACTTAGTCTACAGACCCCCAGGTCCCAGCACTGATTTCCATGATGCCCTGCGGCATGCCCTCTCAGATAACCTGAAAAAATCCTCCAAGGTCCTGCGCCCAGGCGATTTGAACCTCGGACTCAACGACCCCAACGACCCCCAGGCCACTGCCCTGACCAAAGCCCTATCCACACTTGGGTTCGCCCACATCATTTCAGGACCCACCCATGTCAAAGGTCACACTCTCGACTAGGCTAGCCACCACAACTGCTCTGTGTGCCTCACCGGCAACACTCCCATCCTCTGGTCTGACCACCACTACTTACAGTTTGACCTCAATACCCTTACAAGGTCTCTCGGTCCTGTGATCCCACTCCCCGCTGCCCTCACCAGAAGCTTGCGCCAACTAACTGCAGAAAAGATCCCCCCCCCCTCCTAGAAGTGCCCTCATTGCAGCCTCCCTTCTCAAAGGACCCTGACATCCTCTCCACGGCTTTCAGAACCACTCTTGCCCAGGCCGTTGACACCATCGCCCCTCTTACCATGAGGAAAGCTAAGAAAGTTAAACACTCCAATACCTGGTTCTCTCAAGAGCTGCTGGCACTTCGCTCTAAGAAGAGACGTGCACTCTCTGCATGGAAAACAAACCCCAATGAAAGATCAAAAAAGGCCTTCGATGCCATATCTAGGGAATACAAATCTAGCATCATCAAAGCCAAAGCAGTGTCCCTCAATACTAGGATATCCAACGCTAAATCAGAGACCAAAGAAATTTTCAGCATCTTTCGGGAGCTGGAAAAGCCATTATGCCCACCCCCTAATTTCTCGAAAGATGACAAATGGTGCAACATCATCCAATCTGCCATGCTCGACAAATTGAACACCCTTCAACGAAAAATCCTCGCCCATCAAAAAGCACTCTCTCTCTCTCCTTCTCACTGAGCCTCAAAATGTCCTTCCTGAAACCGCGCAAACTAAATCACCAACTCTTTTCGAATTCAAGGATATGAGCGAAACAGAAGTCGCTGCCCTCCTCAAAACCATTAAACCCTCTAATTGTAAAGGTGATGCGTGCCCAGCACAGCTCATTAAAGACTATGCCCCCACCTTAGTACCCTTTATCACGGCGTTCATTAACACCTCCTTCCAATCTGGTCATGTCTCATCTGATCGCAAGGAAGCCTGGGTCCGCCCACTTCTTAAAAAACCCTCCCTCGACCCACTGGTCCCAGGGAACTACAGGCCCATCACTACAGTCCCGTTCCTCCTAAAATTTCTGGACAAAGCAGCCTACCTGCAAGTTCAGAAATACCTTGAGGACAACTGCCTTTTAGGTCTCCGACAGTCTGGCATCCGTCCCCACCACGGCACTGAAACGGCTCTCCTTGACCTTAAGAATCAAATGGACGACCTTAGAGACGCAGGCAAACCTGCACCACTCCTCCTCCTTGATTTATCAGCAGCGTTTGACCTGGTGGACCATAATACACTTTGTCACCACCTTGCCAAATCTGCAAACTTCTCCCCCAAAGCGTGTGAATGGATCACCTCATTCCTGCAAGATAGGGCTATGAAAGTCTTTTCCGACTCAGCCTGTGCCACACCGAGCCTTATCAAGTGCGGAAGTTCCACAAGGGTCCTGCATTGCACCCACCTTGTACAACCTGTTTACCAGGCCACTGTTCAAATTGTTGGACGCCCTCGGCATCTCATATACTAAGTATGCAGATGATACTCAGGTACTCATTCCCCTCTCGGGTGATTACCAGGCCGACAGCAACACCCTCAACTCTATCTACTCTAAGATCCAATCGTGGATGGCCCAGAACTGGCGATGCCTTAACAGCGAAAAAACAGAACTTCTGTTGATTGGATCCCCCTCCATCCTCAGCAAACTAGGCAATCAATACTCCACCTTCGCTGTCGACAATATTCCCATTGCCGTCTCCCAAACGATCAAAACACTTGGCGTCTACCTTGACTCAGACCTGACCATGGATAGACAAATCAGCTTCATTGTCTCCTCATCGGCCTATTTCTCCAAACTTCTCAATGCAGTAAGACCTTTCCTTTCCCTGCCCAATTGCCTCACCATAGATAGGGCAATCATCGGCTCCCGTCTTGATTACTGTAATGCCCTCCTGGCAGGGACCTCCAGCAAAAACATTGCCAAACTACAGGTGGTCCAGAACAACGCACTCAGGGCCGCCACTGGGATCTCCAGGAGGGACCACATCTCCACCACAAGAAGGCAGGTGCACTGGCTGCTATTTAAAGAAAGGATAATTTTCAAAACCCTCTCACTCGCCCAGAAGTGCCTTTATGACCTAGCTCCTCCCTGCCTGGCCTCCAGAATTCAGAAACTCTCCTCTCAAAGGCCTACCAGAATGGCCTACACCAACATAGGCCTCCACGCCCAAAAGCAAGAGAGTGCGCGCAGGTAGCACTAGCTTCCTGTCCATGGACGCCTCTTTCTGGAACTCCCTTCCCGCTCACCTCAGGATGATTGACTCCCATCTGGCCTTCCGTAAAGCCATTAAAACCAGACTATTCGTTTGATTTGTCAAGTGTAAGCCTTAGCCTATCTTTGCTTACTTAACATGCCTGTAACTAAGACTGTATCACTGTTTCACAATTAAGCTTTCTTTCATTGACTTGCAAGTGCTGCGATGCCCATGGGCTGTATGTTGCGCTATCCAAATAAATAAAATAAATAAAATCAGCATCTTCCTGATATTGTGTTCTGATGTGCGCGCAAAGAGTGCATTGCAATAGTCAAGTCTTGAACCAACCAAGGCTCGGACAATTGTGAGGCAGCTCACAAAAAAGGGTCTAACTGCATTAATACGTTTAGTTGTGTAAGTGGCAGATGAGGTGATGGCGCTCACTTGGAGAGAGAGAGAGAGAGAGAGAGAGTGTGGCATCCAGGTAAACTCCTAGTGTCTTCACCGACTGTGAGATAGAGATTGGAATGTCTTCGATGACAAAGGGGGAGTACTGGGAGTCAAGCTTTTTGATCACTGCTGAAGGGGCCACCAGTAGGAGCTGTTCTTTCATTGTTTAGGCAGAGACGATATGTGGCCAACCAGGCTTTTATGGTTGAGTAGGGGAGATGGAGTCACACATGTAGTTCTGGTGAGAGGGAGCAAGATTTGCATGTCATCCACACAGTTAGTATATGATACGCCAATGGAATTCAGGACGAAAAGGGGTTTCGTGAAAATATTGTAAAATGTTGGAGACGCACATGATCCTTGTGGAACAACGCAGGAGATGGGAGCAGGAGGGGCATTAGCATTCTCTGCGAATACCCTGATGGATCTCTCGCTGAGGAAGAAGGCAATCAGGAGGTGGCTTCTGGAGAGAAATGTGAAGCAGTTGTAAAATGGTGGCAGAGTTGTGATCCACCAACTCAAAAGCCGCTGATGGGTGGAGGAGGAGTAAGGTGGGCTTGCCCTCATCTCTGAAGTCATCCAGCTGGTTCTTGAGGTCCAAGATGGCAGATTCTGTACCGTGGCCAGGGCTGAACCGTGACTGTTGGATTCCCAGGATGTGATTGGCTTGTAATCCGTATAAATCAAGGGAAAGAAAATTAATGAAATATTTATTTGAATTTCTGCTGTACGAAAATTACGAACAGCCAACAATTACGAATACATATCCCCATTTAGTGCGATTATATTGAAGGGTAGAGAGGGCTGCAGGGGTGTCCCCCGCACCTTTGTTCACTATAATAGGATCAGGGGTTGCGGCGGTGTACCCCGCGACCTAAACAAAGTTTAAAAAAAGAACCCTACGGTGCCCGTTCCCATGCACGCAAGTTAAGGGTACCAGAGTTGCAGAGGAGTTGGCGCCACACAGCGAAGTGTGCTGCCGTAAAGTAAGGGGTTGGGGTGTGGGTTACCAGAAATGTCTGTGGAAGAAAAAAAACTGAAAGTCATTTTCGTTTAAATGACTCATTTTTTTCTCCCTCAGACATTACTAAATCAATCTAATCATGGATAACCGATTGGCTTCCAGGTAGTGATGAGGAACGGAACAGTTGTGATGGGGTGGTAGTCGGTAGAGTTTGTGGGATCAAGTGTGTTTTTTTGAGGAGGGGGAGGACCCAAGCTTCTTGAGGCTGGACGGAACTATACCAGTGGCAAAGGATGCATTGATGAAGAAGGTGATAAGAGGTGCAAGGTCCTCGGAGCAGTCCTTATTTAGGGTTGCAGGGCATATATCTCCCTTGCATCTTGAGGGCTTGAGGCTTTTTAGAACCGTTTTGACCTCAGAGTCAGAGACATAGCCAAAGCGAAACACAGGGTGGTCATTCAAGTTGGAGGGAGGGGATGACATAAAGGAGAGAGGCAAGCTGCCTGGGGGTGAAAGTAAGGACTGTTTTAAGTCTATTTTGTTTTGGAGGGTGTTGATTTTGGCCAACATGGTGTTTTTAATGATCAAGCACCATAGGCCATCTTTGGTGACAGGATGGGAGGTGTGTGGGGGTTTCAAGTTCCCCAGTGATAGTAAAAATCCCCTTAGTGTCAGAATTAGCACTGGCGACACAAGTGTTGTGTGACACAGCCTTGGCGAGCAAGATGGCAAGTTTGTAGCATTTGGAAGTGGAGGTGAATTCAAGCTTCCTGGCCGTGGTGGGTGAATTTCTCCATTTAGCTTCAGCTAGCTGTTTGAGGGAGCAGAGTTCAAGGAGGTCCTGGGTGAACCAGGAGTTCCTGTGGTCGGAGGGTTTGGACTTTCATGGTATTAGTGAGGCAATGGTGTCAATAGGTGTAGTTAGGGTAGTGACATACAGATCGGCTAAAGTATTAGGGTCAGTAGGGAAGGGGGATTGAGGTAAGAGTGTGCTAAGCAGTGGGGTAAGGTGCTCCTTGTGAGGTTTCTAGAACTGCGGGATAGAGTAGGGGGCAGGGGGTGTGTGGTGATAGGGGAGTGTCCAGTAGGGACAGTGAAAACCAGCAACAACCCGACCAGGGGCAAGGGTTGTTGCCGGAGGAAGCAACCTGGCAGTTGAGGTCTGCAATCCAGTCCAGGGTGAGACATGTTGAGTGTGTGGGAGCACAGATACGGTGCACAAAGCCTAGTGAGGTAAGCACGTTCGCTACTGATATGGCAGTAGGGTCGGTAGGGTCGTCGTACCCTAGTTTCAAATCTCCTAGGAGTAAGGTTATTGATGTAGGCTTAATGTGGACAGATAGGGTGTTTAGTAAGTCCTCTTCAAAGAAGGTGCCGGAGTTGGGGGGGGGGGGCAGGCGATAGATAATGTGCAGCAGTGTCAGAGTCAGAGATGGGAAATATGACTGCGAGGGTCTCGCAATTATTGTTAAGGCACATGCTGATTGTTCTGAAAGGCATTGCCTTTGGCCATGGTCAGTGGCCACGATTTTTGGCCGTGCGCACTGTATATGCCCCCCCCATATTTTTCATTTACCACCAGTAGGTGGCCACTATACATGTCTTTGGGGCCCACTCGCCATGGCCTTTGGCTACACTGTATATTTTATAACACTACCAGGCCACTATCCATGGCCAGTGGCACAGCCTTTGGCCGTGGACACTATACACTATTCACAACATTCTTAAAAAAGTTTACATTTGTTGACAAATTGTTCCCAAAATCTCCAGTTTGCGGGCCCTTGGCAATGCCTTAGTTTAGAAAATGTCATCCAAATCCGTCCAGCAAGTCAAAAGTTATTAACGCCTCTCAGCCTCTGTGCTGCAAAGCACCAATACTGATATAAAGGTTTTAATGGGCAAGGGCACCCCGTTCTGTGTCAAATATCTTTAAAACTACTGGATGGATTCGCCCCAAACCAGTCAAGGAAATTAGGTAAACGCTGTGTGCACAAATTGTTTATTGTTTCCAAATCTGCCAAGTCGTTTTCAAGCTACAGTTGTTCAAAAACTGCACCCTTTCTCTATAGAAAAATAAATGGGCACTGGGTCAGAACTGCGCTGTTTTCTTAGTAACTTATTTTTTTGCTTATCTTTTCCAAAAAGTCCAGTCTGCGAGGGCCCGCAAGTCCAAATTTGTTCCAAAATCGGTCACACGAGAAACATCATTAGCAATACTCGCCTTAACTATGGTGCAGCGACCGCCACAATCAATATATATATATATATATATATATATATAAAATCTAAATGTTTTCCCCCAAGTTACTGCAGAACAATTACAATCCTCAAAGCATTACGGCTGGTATTCAGGGGATTCATTTATGAACTGCAATACATAGATGACGAAATACTTGAGAAGGAAAGCCAACAACAAAATGTTCAAACAACAAAGAAGTGATGATCATTCGCACGACCCTGATCCTCGTTGAATGGAAGATGTTTCCACTTAATGTGCATGTGTTAAGTGTCAACTGATGCCAAACTTGGTTGAAAACTGTTGGTGCTGCCAAAACTGCAGCTGCTTCGCCTACAAATCCAAAGATGAACCTCCACCAGTATCCATGACCCAACAACAATACTTCAGGGCAGCCTGCCTGACACGTTCTATGTGGAGTATGTTGATGGTGCTGATGCAAACTTGGTGGAGCTGTTGGACAAGGTACAAGAATCTCTGAGGTTGAGGATACGGTATCCGAGCAATTATATGAGACTGAAGAGTGGTCTGGTATGATTGAGGCTCTAGAGAATTGTTGCGTGGCACTGGATGATAAGCAGGAGGATTCTCAGAGGAATAATATTGAATTTGTGGAATACCTTTGTTGTGCGAAGGGGAGCTCCCTGCATTCATGGAATCTCTCTTTTGGTCCATCCTAGACATCCCAGCATCAGTCCCCTTGGAATTAGACAGTACACATCGCAGGAGATCACAAATACCCCTAACGCAGGATGGTCCCCCAGATGTCCTAACGACTGTGCACTTCTTTGCTATAAAAGAGCGAATAATCACTGCAGCAATCACATTTCTTATACCAGGACTGGACCTCATCCACTCAGTCAACGGCTTATGGGCCCTTCTCTTTGCAGAGTGGCTAACGAACAAGAAAGTGGCCTACAGATGGTCTATCCAACGGCACTAACCTTCCCCTACCTAGGGAAAGCTTGGGTGGTTAAAACCATGACAAAGGCGGAGTGTTTGCTTAGAGGCAATGAGGAGGCTGCTGAAGTGGTGGCGGAGGGAGGTGTGAGCCGAAGCCCCACAGTGGGCCTGCCAGGATCTAAGATGAATGAAGGCAGCAGGAGGGAGGAAGATTAAGGGTGGGGATGGTGGGATTGAGGGAAGGTTCTTTAGCAGCGGGAGGATCCAGGCTTCCTTCAAGGAATTTGGTTCTGTTTTTGTGGCAAAGGTAGAGTTGATAATAGCTGTGATGATGGGGGCCGAACAGACGTCCCCTTTGCAGTGGTAGGGTCTGAGGCCTTTGATGATGTTGGCCGCTTCGAGTTCTGATACTGGGCGGAAGTCGAATTGGGTGGTAGGTAGGCTGGTGGGAGCCACGAGGCGCATGGAGGTGGCTGGCAGTGGTTTTGTGTGAATGGCCAGTTGCTTGGCACAGATTTTCTCCTGGAAGGCAGAGATTTTTCCTTGGAGACTTTTTACAATATGAAAATATACATGTGAAAGTTTTTTCAGTCTATCCCCCTTCCCCTCACAGTCTCTCTGTCTATCTGAAGTGATGCGTTTGATAGCATGTCTCCCTCCATGTTGGTTACAATGTACCTCAATCAGTCAAAACTCAATGGTTTTAGAGCCACATGCATGTTAGCTAGCAGTGATGGTCTTACTATACTGTTAGGTCTGTCACTGCTCTCACTCGCCCCCTGACTAACTATCCCAACCTCTTTCACATGCACTCACTCTATCCCTCATTCTCTAAACCTGCACTTATCTCCGTCTAGCGGTGTGTCTGAAAATGTGTCTGAGTTTGCAACAAAGTACCTCCATCAGTTTATACAAGATGCTTGTGTAGCCACATACCTGCTTCCAAAATGCACATTTTAGTGTATGGTTTGGCTTATCTCTATCCCTCCCTATCCCCAACGTGTTCTCTCGTACTCAATAACCCTTCCTCTCTCCTTCCATCCCCGTCACACTCTCTTTTTTTTAAATTATCTACCTCTATCACTACATATTTAAATGTATCACACATTGGTCCATAGATTTGCATTTACAACAAAAAATGAATTTCGCAAAGTTAATAGGTTATCATGTTTTTTTTAATCTTGTGTGTATGAAGTTAATAAGTTTCAAAAACACGATAGTAATGATATTTTATCAGGAAAAAACTGAGCTATGTAACAGTGGCCAACCACAGTGAGTAACAAAATAACAATTCCACTGCTGCATCTTATCTTGCTTATTTGAATACAGACGTATTATTTATCAATAGTTTTAAAAAAATGAACATAATTAAGATTTCAATATAATTTAAACTTGTTAATAATTCATGTTTCTTTATAATGAAAGTTAACATTTTGAATTTCATTTATTTTGCTCTGGCAAGCACATTTTGAAATGGTTGCAAACTAAGAAACGAAACAAGTTTGACCTTGGCGGGAGCCTTTGTCAAACTGTGTTCACGTGGTAGTATTATGAGCCTGTATTTTCAGGGAGTAAACATTCTGATGATAACATATTATTCTGAAAGTGACGAAATAATGGGCAATTTGTTAGTCAAATACCACATGCACTGAAATAGAATTATTTCACACATGCTCTTGCAAAGGGAAATAATGCAATTAGAGATCCTCAATGGATGTGTTTTATGCAAGTAAGATGCTCTTTATTTTTAATATACAAATTACAGTTTTAGCATGATGTTAAACATAAGTGCTGAATAATAGTTTCATGGTGTGCATGTATTGGTTAACAAATTCACATAAAGACAGCTATTGTGTATGAACAGTGTTGCATGTTAAAAGATTAAATATCGCCCAAAAAATGTGACATACCCAGAATCAATAAAAACACTGGAGGAACATGCATGGTGCTGGATTATCAGAAGACATTTAGAATGGGCGAACTCCTTAAATATCCTGAAAACTCACAGCACTAGACTACTAAGTGTACACTTGGGGCTTGGCAGCTGGTGAAGGTGCAGGGGAGTCATAGACACTAGTCGTGATTCATGGAGGGTTGGCAAGGTACGGTAGTAGGTGCTTGAGTGGCGCTTGCAGCCCTGGGCAGTGTGTGTTGCACCGCTAGGCTACTGCTGCTGGGTGCTGCTGATGAAGAAGACACGTGGGTGGTGCACATGTGCGGATGGCTCCTGGTTCCCACACAGTATTTTGAGAGACTTGGCACTGGACAGCTACCCTGGGTGTGCTGGTGCCAGCCAGGAGCAGGTGGCAGGAGGCCCCTATCCTAGTGAGGGAGCAGCAAGCAGCCCATATAGGAGACACCAGGAAAGACTAGAACGCTCACTGTGTTTGAATGTGGCCGGTTTGGCAGCCATCTTGGATTACGTTAAAGCAGCAGTGGCATACTTTATAGTACATATAGTGTCTGGAATTGCAGAACACAGGAGGTATAAGGCTTGTCTCACCACCATTACATAAAACCAGTAGCGACCTGCAGAGCATAATGCTGGAAGCAAACAAACTGCTATGTTGGCATAATGACTCGCTTGCGCAGCATGTCACCCTTATACAGAAAGACCAGTTGCGGGAGCGCACGGCAGACAATAAATTAAGATTCTCTGCCGTTGAGGACAACGTGAGCATGGATACAGCTGACCTAGATACATAATCTGAATTCTAAAATATAAGGTTGACAGAATTAAAGGATTGTCCGTGCTGCAGCAATGTACGTCTGCTGGGGTAACAGAAAATATCGAAAAAGAGCGTGTAGAGCTTTGTAGAGGTCTTCCTCCCCCTACTATTTCCAGGAGAAGCATCCCTCAAGAATATGATGGTGGATGGGCAATCAGATCACAAACAGTGTCCAATGCCTGGGGCACCACCTCATATGATCATCTTTAAAACTCTAAGATAGCAAGATTCAACTCCTTACCACGTTGCATGAAAAAGGAGAGATCTATAATGAAGCCTGCCTTGCCAGTGTTAGGGAGAATTCTCTCTTTAGGCTGAATTTCCTAACCTAGTGAGTCCCCCAGCAGCTTTGCTGGATTTCTGGAGTTTGTTTTTTCCTCCTGCCAAGAGTGAGACTCTTTTCCTCCCACTCTTGGACATGATTAATGGTATTCCTTTGACTGGTAATGTGTTTTATGGGCTATGGGGTCCTTTACTCCACTGGGTCTCATGTGCTTTTCCTGTGTGCGTTACACAGCACCCTCCGTGCAGTAACACAGGGGTGTCATAGTGACACCCCACCATAGACTCCATACCCTGGGACTGACTACTGTCTCCCAGGGCATGTAAAGTCACCATTGGCTTTGCTAGTCCCAAATTATTAACAGAAACCAGTACAAACCATCATATTGTGGACGTACTGGTCGGGGCAATTCGATTGCCCCGGGGTCTGTTAGTCGAGGGGGCACGTCTCCGTCCCCCCTGATCGAGTTTTGGCTGGTGGCAGTGGAAATTACTTTTTATATTCAACCGCAAATATTTTCCTATGGGATTTACCCATTGTTCGAGACTACCAACTTTAATTATTTAATTCTCATAGCCTCGAACATACCGCCGGTTTATTTAATTAATATTAATTCTCCGGTTGGTATTTTTTTGCCAATACTCGATTATAAAATGGCGTTTGTGTTCTCTTCTGTGACTCCAACCCAAGTCGAGCCCTTTGTTCCACTTTTTAGGCGGGCTTCTCCACAGAAGCCTCCAAAAGTGGTGCCACTCTGTCTGGGTACCACAGGGGGTGTGGGAGGGGGTTTAGGCACCCTGGACCGAGTTACCTTGGTAACTCAGGTCGCACTCTTGTGTGATTGTCCCAAGTGGTGAGCCGGCCGGCTCACCACTTAGCATGTTTGAGTGACAGCTAGGCTGAGTGAATGGGGGTGTGCTGCATAAAAGCAGGGCTTTGGGGACTGGAACTTCAGAAGTCGCCACAGGACCTGAGAATCCGACGAGGGAGAAGCTGAGCCGACCTACCACGACGACACCACCGGTGGAACCCTGCAGAACCGACTCACCACTTCCCGACGACAGAGAAGATCTCCCCGGCTGGAGAGGCTTCTTCCCCTGACTGGTGGGCACAACCAGTTTTCCTTTCTTTCTTCGCACCCCAGCCCGGTTTGTGCTCGAACTGCCCGTGCCAAGCACCCCGGCGGCCGGATAGCCACTCACCACTGAACCGCGAATCACTGGACCGCTCATTGTACCTGAGAAACTCCGCAGCTGGTTTCTTCCCTGGCAGTGCAACGGACTCCTGTCTTCCTCCACGACGAGATCCCCTCTTCCCCCGGACGAAACACCGACTTGCACCCGCTGCCAGGAACAACTGCCCCCGCTGGAGCATTCTCACCACTTTAAGGTACCATGTCCGCCAGGCCTCCCTTTCTAAAGATTGCTACAAGGTAATAACTCCTTAACCTTCTGGACTGGGCTGGCCGCCTTGACCCTCTAACTGGTCCCTTTCTGTGGTCCAACCCCTTTGTTGAACCTTTTCAAGACTTTTGTGCACTGCAGCCGTGTGACCTTGGACACATTTTGTTTGGATCCTCTGAAAGTGGATCCGGCCTCTTGAACTCTAACTTCACGGTTTTACTTTGCCTTCCTCTCTTGTTGTGTTCTTGAAAAAGTGTTGGGATCTGTTTCAATTTGTTCTCTGCTTTTCTCTCCCTTTTTAAAACGAATTATTAGAGTGCCATCTACGTTAAGCGCTCACCGCTGTCTGAAAATAAGTGGGGCTTTACTTAAGACTTGTCTAATATTCTTTTAAGGGAGTGTATATCTTTTAGTGACCATGTTTTTGAATTGCTTACTATTAGTGCCTGTGTGTTTTCCTAGATGTGATTTTAAATAAATAATTATATCCCTTTTACACCAAGCCCTGGTCAGTGTTTACTTGTTCTATTGTGTGCTCTTGACCTATTGGGAATACTCTGTATACTGCCTAACTCTTCTTGAGGGAGGTCTGACTGCTCAGCCACAGCTACCAAGTGAATCTGTGTGGTACAGACTGCTACCAAGTGGGTTTACTGCCAAACACCTGTAGTCCTAAATCTTTTGCAGTGGTCCCAGAGGGAACTGCACAGGTTTCCGCCTAACAGCCATTCAACCAGATTATTTTTTCATTTGATGGCGACGCTTGCTCCCATCAGATTTAGGTTAGGCATTCTTCCACGCTGCATTTACAGTTTGATGAACACCCTTGAACTGTGATCGTTTGTGTCTGTCTGGTGGCAACAGTAAAGACAGAAACAAATCACAGTTCAAGGGTGTTTAATAAACTGTTAATGGAGGGTGGAAGAACGCCTAACCTAAACCTAAATATAGGATGGGAGCAAGCTTCGACCATCAAATGAAAAAAATAAGGCAGTCCTTGTGGCGTCTTGTCAAAATAAAAGTCCTATACTAAACATAACTATTGCCAAATCCTTACAACTAATTACAGAAAGAGTGTGGGATAGGATTTTCAATAAAGAAAGAAGTGTTCACAAATAATAAGTCAGGATGTGAATCAGGCTGTGATTGCCAGGGTTCTCCCTTCCCCACATTTTGAGCACGGGACAAAGTGGATCTCCTGAGCACAGCACACCCTCGAGCTTTCCCAGCACGAGCTGACAGTTCCGTACCAGCCATCAGGTTCTTTGATGGTTAAGTCTCTTTTAGATAAAAAAAGACTCTTGCCTTCAAGGGCCCAACAAAGAGTTCCTTTTTCAAATGGACTTTGGGCGATGACTTTTCACCCCTGGATCTCCCTCGGCCGGGTTCGGACCCAACAACAATGGGGACAATACACCCCCCCCCCCCCCCCACCACCCTGTTCTTCCAATATTTCTTGCACTAACAAATCCTAATATATTTTCAAACAATTCAATGTGGACATCCCTTGGTCGGTTTCACGCCTCTCAACACGCTGTTCGTGGGACTGACTTGGCCCTTTCTCGTTAGCATTCCTCCGTCGGGTTCACTCTTGCCAACCTTTGCAACACACTGTTCATGCGCTAGTTTCACCAAGCGGAAATCACTTCCCTTTGAGTCATAATCATTTGTCGGTCAAAGACTTTTGACGGTACAGAGGATTTTACAAGACCCATGTATGACCACTTTGACCTTTTCTCGTCTTTCCCAAGGCCTTCTGGTTACGGTAGCCCCTACCATCGAGTAAGCGCCCGAGTTTCCTGCGTGAGCAACCCATGTGGTACCAGACTCCTCTGTTGCTGGTTTTCCCCCTCTTTCATCGATAGTACCTTTAAGCTTTTTGCAGTTCAAATTAGCCTTTGGCTACTTTTCGTTCAACACAGTTCAGTTTCTTATCAGCACTCCCCTCGACTCACCAGCTGTGATGAACCATTTGGCTTTCTTCCTATAGGGAGTCGAGGCCGGCTGATCAGCTTAGGCACGCTACGTGTACCGTTGACATCTGCTGCAACACACTTGGGCTATTATCCGTGGTCTTACAATTACTTCTGTGGAGGATTCACGGGCCTTGGTCGGAAAGGGCAGGATCACTCCTTTCCTTGTCACCCCCTTGGTCTGAGCTGTCTTTCTCCTCCTCTTGAACTGCCGTGCTGAGTTAGCTCTGACGTCGTGCAGTCTGCCTTGCTCGTCCTGTGCTCGGGTGCTCCACCTTTTATCCCTGTGGGGAAGGGAAAGGGCTGTTGGGTGTGTGTGTGTGATTCTGGTCAATTGCCTGACTCTTGTATTGGGACATGGCAGGTAAACGGCTCTGGTGTTAGTCTGTTGTCTTTCATGTTGTGCGAAAGTGTTCGTGTCGGAAAAGGGGGGGTGGCAGTAGTTTGGAATATCCTACGTGGTAGGATGAGGAAAAGGTGTTGCAAGAAGGGGGATACTGCGCCTCACCCGTCAATGTCCCACTCCCTGAAGACCCCCCCCCCACCATCCAATAGGATGGCCGGGAATTGAATTGGATCCAATAGCGATGGCCGTGTCCTGGCCACCTGGATGACAGATCCCCAGGGACTAGCTAAGGAGACACCTTCAGGTTTCTCACAGTAGCCACCCAGAAGCAGCAGTAGGAGTTTGAACGTGTCAAGAAAATATTACGGCATCAGAGGATACTACTTCGAGTAGTTCGGCTAAGAGTGGCAATTGATGACAAGAGGCAATTCTTTAACAACCCTGAAGTTGCAGTGACTTACATAGAATCACTGCTGTATGCAAGTGGATTAGACAAAAGCTTAAGAACAGAACTGCCATGTCAAAGAGATGCATCTGTGATTGTACAGGTGTCTTCTCACGACCCTCTCACTAAAACATATCAAAGGGAAAGAAAGTCAAAGATAAAGTAGGTTAATATGGGAGGGATTATTTTTCACGATTTGCTGCGAAGGGGCAGGAGCAGTTGTGAATAGATGGATGGGGCAGAGGGGGCTGTGATACCAGGTTGTGGTGTTTGCTGCGACAACAGTTTATTTTTAGTAGTACATTCCCAGTACTGAAGATGCAGTCAGAAGGTTAATGGGACACAGAATTGAACTAATAATGTCTAGTGCCTGATGCCTGCTGGAGATCCACGAGGTCGCCCATGCGGAATGACTGATGGTCACACATGTGATCCTTACTGATAAATGAGAAAGTATCTCACATCGTACAAGACAACATTTTTGCCTTTTGTTTTGCAAAATGGGGCTGTTTTTTGGACTATGCCAGGACACAAAACCTTACTTTTACGTGCCCAGCTAGATGAAGGATGTTAGGCTTCTCAACTGCTCCTTGGCCTCCCCCATGAGACTGAGGTAGTGAATAAGATCACCCAGGAGATATCAGCTTTACGTTCCCACCACCCTATGGCCCTCTTGCCCACCCCTACCCTACCAGTACAGAAGATGCCCCGGGGTTCCCCGCAGCTTCCTTCCAACCAAACAGTACAAGATAAATTACAATATTGACAGGGATTATATATATATTTGGAAATCATGAGTATGTTTGGCATTGCCACAAAGAATAACAGTACTTCTTCGTTTGTTGGTTGTTTTGTCTGCATGTTTTCTTTTTCTGTTGTGTCCATACTGTTGACAGGTCAAAATGAATGTGAATGGCTGAGAGGAAAGCAATGAAATTTATTACGCTCTGTATTGCTGATGAATGCTAATAAGATTTATTTTTTAAAAAGGAAAGGAGAAAATGTTACTCAAAATTCCAGTAGAAACTACTATGCCAAAGTAAGGAAACATGTCTTTGCTTGCTGCTGTGAAGGATCCTTCACTGAACCCCTGTCTAAAGTCTCCCAGGCAGCCGTGGAAAGGACAATGTTTCCTGATCCTGACCTTGGGGGTGGTGTACTGTGGGAGGATCACCTGGGAGGAGACTAGGCCCAGGCTGGTGAGGAGATCCCGTGGGATGAAACGCAGAATGTGTCCTTTGGAAGGGAGCATCTTTCTAAATTACCAAAGCGGGTAATGGCTTATTGCCATTATAATAGATCTGAACCACACATAACATCTGTGGCTCTGGGCACAAGTGCTAGAAAGCCTAAACAAACATTACCCACAGAAAGACCCTTCAAAGTATCTCAGGATAAACACTCTCCTTACTCCCAAAGGTATAATGGAAAGGAATCTGAAAGTATTGCCTTAAAAAGACGGTCTTCCTCTGTAACTACAAATTGTAATGATTCATCTTTAAATAACTTTAAGGGGACTAAATCTAACCTTAAAAATCAAAAGTTATCTAAAAGAACTAACTTTGTTTGTGGGGACTACGAGTCCCATAATCCCATAAGTACTGGGACAAGGAAGAGAGCTGAAGAGGTATGCAGTAGTCAGGCAATTAAGCCTAACAGCCCATACCTGAAGGAACCTGGGAGGCATAAAAGGTCACCTCAGGTACAGGCAATTAAAAGGAGCTGTAACTGTGACTGGAGTGTGTGCTATAGCAGTAGTAGCAGAAAGAAAGCGGCACAGAGCTGGCAAACCAAGCAGAAGTGGGGGAACCAGAGGGATGCCGGAATGAGGATACAGCTTGTTCCGAGAGGGTCCTGTTCCCCCAAACTCTGCGATGCGCAGTGGAAGGCATGCAGGAAGACTGCCTTTCTCCATGTGAGCCTGATTGCCATGGTTTTGGTGCAAAGAACGCGTTGGAGGCAGAGACGAGGAGCTGGTGTCAAGCTGAGGGTCTCAGGAGTGAGAGGGGCCCCTTCAACTAGTGGCCGGACTGGAGACACCTTCAACAAGAAGGGTGTGGGTCCCTGTGAAGACAAACAGTGGAGGTTGTGGCACAAGTCATGAAAGCTGCGAAACTCACAGAACAAGGATTACAGAAGTCGGTGAGTGAAACCTGGCGTTCTGATGCCTTACTCAAGCACTGCCGGCAACAGTATCCAGTTTTCTATTGATGCGGCATATAGTCAGACGCAAGCTGAAGTTATTTGTTAAAACTTTAAGGGAACAATGGAAAAGTAGCAGTTGCATGAATTGGGTAATTCCTTTTACTCGCGTGAAGAGCAAAACGCTGCAAGGACCATTGGTAAATCCTTAAAGACTGTAAACCTTATGAAGAAGTGGTTGCGTGTCTCTCATTATGAAGAGTAAATGTTGCGAAGACCATTGACAAGGTAATTGTTAAAATCTTAAACCTTTGAAAACTACCTTAAGAAGTGGTCGCGTGTGCCTAATTGTGCCTTCGAAGGGAAGACTGAACTCTACCCTTTACTTTCACGAAGGCAACAATTTCCTATATAGGAAGTTAAGCAGATAAACAGTGCATCTACGACTGAAGAGAAGAGCAAGCATTGCCCAAGCCAAGAGTCTCCCCATACTAAGATTGAAAGTAGAAGTAGCCTTTCTCTGAACCAAAAAGCAATCCAACTATTACTGTGAACCCAATATCAGTTCAACATTGCCTAAGATACAAGTGTGCAAGCTTTACTTGAAGCCAAGCGAGTGGCACAATGGCTTCTGTGTAATTACTTGGGCTAACAGTAGGCAGAGAGGTGAAGGCAAAGTTGGAGATGGGAAACTTGCTGTTGATGAACATTATTTGAAGTTGTTTTTGTGGTAGACAGACGAGAGTCGAAGAGGCTGTCCCTTTTGAAGAGAGATATCAAGAGGAAGAGTGCCTTGCCTACTTGAAGGTGTTGAAGTACTTGAAAGTAAATCTTGTCGAAAACTGTTTTAAGTCCAAACTACAGAAGCTGGGGTGGTATATTTGATTGTCAGTAGGTGCAATATTTCAGTAGCCTAAACGAAGTGGAGTACTATGAGGCAAAGGAGACTGTTCTCATGGTAAACTTGAGTAGAAGTGAAGTTGTTTAAGTAGAAGCAGCACTGTGAAGTCATCCTGGCAGATACAACTACTGTGAATCCTAATCATGTAACTAATGACATACTAACTGTGAACTAAGAACTGTGTTTCACTGAAAGTCATAGAACAACAAATTACTAACCAACTAGTAAATTTCTTTCTATTGGATGTTCGTCAAACGTATTCCACATCTTTGACACGTAATGTCCACAGCTGTGCTGCTTCGGAAATTTTTCGGCAGAGGGTGTCCTGCGTAGAGTCTATGTCCCTCGAAGGCCTCCGTCGAGGGTGACGTTATTGGAAGTCACAAGTATGACGCACAGTGCCCGTAGCCTCAGTTCATGTTTTTCCCCTCCACAACGTGTGCCATAACCGCACACCAAGCCTCCATGACTGCACATAGCCTTGTGGGAATGCAAGCTGCAATAGCATAGGACATTCTTCAGATGGCCAGGTTGGGAGGGCTATGTGGAATATGTTGGAGGAACATCTAGTCGAAAGAAGGTTACCAATTGGTAAGTAACTTGTTCTTCGAATGGATTGTGTCCACCAACGTATTCGACATCTCCGATATCCCAAAGCAGTATCAGTGAACGGAGGAGGGAGAAGAATTTGGACATACCCAATCAGATGGCAGAATAGAGCACTGTTTTACCAAAGGCCATATCTTGACTATGGAAAGTATCCAGGGAGTAATGTTTGACAAAGGTGTGGATAGACGATCACGTTGCAGCATCACAAATGTTTTTAACAGGAACTCCCCGCTGTAGGGCTGCGGATGTAGCTACGCCCATGTTGGAATCAATTCGCAAACCCTCAGGAGGGTCCCTGCCAGCCAATCGGTAACATTCAGCAATGGTGAGGATAATCCACCTGGACAAGGTCTGTTTGTTAACAGCCTGGCCCAGTCGGTGTCCAGTGTATCCCACGAAAGGTTGGTTGCCCACTCGGACTCTGGACATCCTAGAAATATAAAAGCACTCCTAGGGTCCAACCTATGGAGTCTTTCCTCTTCCTTACCAGGATGAGGAGGAAGATAGAAAGCAGGAAGTACCACCTTCTGGCTCAAATGACACTCAGACACTACCTTCGGCAGGAAGGAAGGACGGACGTACCTTCAGTACAACCCTATCCCTGTGGAACACAGTAAAGGATGGCTTAGACGAAAGTGCCTGCAACTCGCTCACTCTGCGAGCAGATGTAACTGCAATCAAGAAAACCATCTTGAAGGTCAACAGTTTCAAAGGACAAGAGTGCAAAGGTTCAAATGGAGCACCCATCAACAATTTCAGGACTAGATTCAGATCCCAAACCGGCACATGAAAAGGGGACGGCAGGAACACCTTTGTGAGCCCTTTTATAAACTGGGTAATCAAAAGGAATCTTAAAATAAGAACATTCTTCAGACAAGCGCATGAAAATAGACAGTGCTGCGAGGTAACATTTAATGGTACCCATTTGAAGACCATTGTGGGCCAAAGAAAGCAAGAAAGAAAAAACCATAGGGATGGAACACTGAAAAGGATCGACATGGTTTCCTCTGCACCAGTCGCAAAACGTACACCAATGGTACAGGGATTTGGTTGCCGAACACCTGGCCGAAAGCAACACCTCTATCACGTCATCCTGGAGGTCCCAATCCTTATATCTCAACTTTTCAGAAACCATGCGTGAATGTCGAGAGTCTTGACCTTTGGATGGAGAACCCGAAGTCCCTCTCTGTAGGGAAGACGGCTTGAAGGACAGAGACATTTCCAGAAGGTTTGGGTACCACACTCTCCTGGCCTATGGACCATGTGGGACCCGAACCTCCGCAACCTCCTGAGGAATGACGGGGACCGGAGGGAAAGCATACAGAAGTGCGATTGACAAATCCACGACAAACGTGTCCCCTAAAGCTCCTCCCGGAGGAAATTCCCTTGAGCAATATGTGTTGCACCTCGGTTGGCACTGGCCATGAACAGATTCACTTGAGGGGTTCCCCAAAGGGCTAATATCTCCTGAAGGACTTCCTGAGCTAACTCCCACTCGTGCAAGACTGCGCTCTGCCTGCTCAGAGCGTCCGCTGCCGCATTCTCCTCTCCGGCCAGATGAACTGCCGAGAGTGAGATTCCTTACTGTATTGCCCAGAACTAGAGCTGCATCGCCTCTCTGCATAGCGGGAGCAACCATACACCCCCTTTTTGTTGAGGTAATGCATGCCCACTGTGTTGTCTGTCATGATCAGGACACTCTTCCCAAGTATAAACGGCAGAAAAGCCTTCAGGGCTAGCCTGATGGCCCTCAGCTCCAAAAGATGTATGTGAAGTCTGGGCTCCGACAGAGACTAACGACCGCTGGTGGTCAGCTCGCTGGCGTGAGCTCCCCATCCTGAGAGGAAGCATCACCTCCGGCCACAGTTGCCAAAATGGCTCTCCCTTCACCAAATTCCCTTTGCTGGCCCACCACAGAAGATCATGCGAGACCGCGGTCGGAATCTGAAGGAGATCAGACATCTTGCCTGAGAATTGGGACCACTGTGTCCTGAGGGCCCATTGAAGGGATCTCATCCGCAGTCTGGCCTCTGGCACCAGAAAAATGGACAATGCCATGAGAATTCGAAAGCCAGGAGACTCTGGGCATGTTGAAATGTGTCGACCATCTGGACAATGTGATGAGCCATCGCCTTGGGTGGCGAGCACTTCCCCAAGGATGTGTCCAACACAGCCCCGATGTACTGGAACTGTTGGGAAGGTGTAATATGGGACTTCTTGAAATTGAGGGAGAAGCCCAGCTTTTGAAGGGAGTGGCAAGTGAGGCTGAGATGATCCAAGGCTTGTTCTGGAGAACGCGCTCGGATTAGCCAGGCATCCAGGTACGGGTAGACGTGAACCCCCACCTCTCCTGAGATATGCTGCCACCACCACCATGAGCTTGGTGAAGACCCTCGCGGCGGAGGTCAACCCGAACGGCAGGACCCGAAACTGAAAGTGCGAGCTGCCAACAGTGAACCTCAGGTATTTTCTGTGCTTTGGATGGATCGGCACATGAAAATAAGCATCCTGTAGGTCCAATAACACCAACCAATACTGAAGTCGAAGCGCCTGAAGGACCGGAGAAAGAGTGAGAATCTTGAACTTGTCCTTCCTGAGGAACTTGTTCAAGCAACGCAAGTCCAAGATGGGTCTTAGTCCTCAGTCTTTCTTGGGAATAAAAACATTTGGGGAATATCAGCCCTTGTTCCTCTCCGCCACAGGCACTATTTCTACAGCACCTTTTCCAGCCGGGTCAAGATTTCTTACACAAGAAACGGATCCAGAATCTTCAAAGAGAGTTTCCCCAGTGGATTGTCGTGAGGCCGATTTAGGAAGGGTAGGCAGTAGCCTTGGGCTATTGTGACTAGAACCCACACATTTGAATTAATGGCTCACCACTCTTCGAGATGCTGAGACAGTCTGCCCCCAACTGGTGAACAATGAGACCTGGCCTCATAGCTGGTTTGAAGCGGCCGCGGCAGCGCCTGAAGGCAAAGAGGCAGTGGCTTTGGCACCTCGGCCACGTCCAACGCGAGGACCCTTACGGTGACCCCTTTGACTGCCCGCTCCTCTCGCTCTACCAAAAGAGGAGTAGTAATGAAAGGAACCCCTCACTGTTGTTCCCCAGGACGAAAAGGCAGAGGTTGACACAGCTGCGCCCAAAGATTTAGCAGCTGCTTTGGAGGTCTGCAACCTCTCAAGGCTCTCGTCAGCCATGCTGCCATCAAATGAGAGCCATCAAAGGGCAAGTTGAGAAGACGGACCTGCACATCCGGATGCAAAGCCCGACTTCTGCAACCACGCAAAGCTGTGTATCATGGTGCTCGCAGCCATGGACCGGCTGACACTATCTGCCGTGTCCAACCCAGACTGAAGGGATTCACACATGGCAACCTTGCCATCCTGTACAATAGCAAGGAACCCATGCCTTTCTTCCGTTTCCGGAATATCCTCAGCAGCCTGAGAGAGAGAATACTTCAGAGTGTGCGAAATTTGGCCAAGGCAGGGGTGGAGTTGGCAGATTTAAGGGCCATACTCCCAGCCGAATATACCTTGCGTGCCCATCCATCAATGCGTGCGTCGTCCCTATCTGGAGGGACGGTAGGGTATGCCGCCTGCCTCGAGGGGGCCATGGCCACCTGAACCACCAAACTCTCAGGAGTGGGGTGTGTGGATAGGTAACTGGGGTCGCTACTGGATGGGTGGTATTTCTTAGTCAACGACTTGTTGACTGCCAGAAGAGACTCTGGGGTGTCCCAAGCAGAAGCCACCCTTTTCTGTAACGCCATTTGTGAAAAGGCAACACTGGGTCAGTGGACGGACCCAGATCTAAAATGTCAGTCAGGTCATCCTGATCGAATTCAACTGGAGGGCCGGACCACCCCAGGTACTCTGTGACCCTCGACATCAACCTCCTATAGGAGGATTCAGCATGAGCCCCAGGTTCTGGCCTGCCAAACTCCATCTCAGGAGATGTGTCCAGGCCACTGGCATCATGTAAAGATTGACGTAGATCCTCCAGGTGACTGTCCTCAGAAAAGACCATGTCAGGAGCTTCAGGAATGTCACCCGGAGCATCAAAAGGCTCCAACTCCACATCAGACCGGTCCTCATTCTCATAGATATCCTGTAGAGAATGAAAGAACTCCCTCCAAGAAGCAAGAGCAGACCTGGAGTCAAAGGGAGGCCTCACAGTCTTACACACAGCCTTTCTCAGAGGTTCCCCAGCTCTAGGGGCCTCCACCGGAAAATTCAAGGGTGTCGAGGGCCTGACCGGTTGCAAGGCTAAGACAGCCGCACACGAGGGGCACAACACTGATGGTGTCGACACCTTCCTCGACCCTTTTCCAGACTTCGACGGTCTTGTCGGGGACGAAGACTGCGACCTGGATCTGGCACTTTCCACGCAGAGCCATCATCGGACGGGGAAGGTGACCGGTGACGCTGCTTCCGGGAGTGCATCAACGAGGACGACTAATGGCGAAAACCACTCCGGGACCGAGATCCCATGGACTCCCTCCGACAGGGAGAGTCACCCCTCGAGTCGTCGGTGGAAAGACCGGAGGTTTTTTTGGGATTTATGGGGTTTGGATACCCAACCTACCTGCAACTTCCCCTTACACTCCGTCAAGGCCTTGGCAGTCAACGACTGGCACTTCGAGCAGTCGTCCATATCGTGGCTCTCGCCCAGACACCACAAGCAGATACGGTGCGGGTCAGTGATGGACATCTTGGACTTACAGTCCCTGCACTTTTTAAAGCCCAGTCGGTGGGGTAGAAGACGACGATATTATCGAGGTAGATAACACGAGGCTTGCTGTCATGATGCCTACCCCCAGGCATCCGGACCAAGCCCATCAGCCCCGGGAGCAGGCATCTAGACATTTAGTAAAACCTCAGCAGCCCCGGCTAGGGGCTATCTGGGTTCAGTCCTGGCGCCTTAGGCGCCAGGCTCATAGTCATTACTTACCTCAGGCAGACCATGCTGCAAATGACTCCAATCCAACATGAAGCCCGAAAGGGACTATTTTTCTACAGGGACTATTTTTTACTCGAGTGTGGTTCTAGTGACTTCTTACCTGGGACAACTTTTGAGGCTATTTAAACCACGCCCGACCAGCAATTCAGGCTTCGCGTTATTCTGCATCCAGCAACGTAACGCTCACCGTGCCTGCAAGTCAGCTTCCAGACCTCTGCCACGCCCGTTCTGAATCCGGAGCTCCTAGAGAGGAAGGAAAGTAGAGGCAAGGTTAGAAAAAAACTTTATTCCAGTTTCTCACCCGATTCCGGAACCATCACGTCTCAGCACCTCGAAAGGACATTCTTTCTACACGCGTCGCATCGCCAGCTGCAGCGCCGCGCCATACTCACCAGTCCTCACAGCACCTTTAGATCCGGCGCTGCCTCCATCATTTCTTCGCCGGGCTCTGGCATCTGGGGACAAAAGAAATAACCAGGTGAGCCGAGAGAGCCAACAAATACAATCTCTCTTACCACCATAGACTTACCTGATTTACCACCGGAGGCATTATTCTTTAACTCTTCACATCTTCAAACGCTGCATCTGAAAACGGAGAGAAAACAACACGTTAAATACATGCATCATTTACCGGACAGCATCGGGTAATACAGACTCTTACCTGAACGCCATCTACCGCCACATGACCATCTTTTCTAGAACTCCACTGCAAGATAAGAAAGGAATGGGACAAGAGTGGACATCAGACATATTGAACTCTATGAACTCTATACTTACTGGTCTTCGCCAGGAACCTCAGAGTCAACTCTCGTCCAGAACTCCCCAACGCCTTTTAACGAGTGAAGCAACTGGTGTCTACGCACCCCTGCAATCCACGCAGGATGGAGAGATCATCTTTCAAGAATATAAAGTGAGAGTACTGGAAGGGGATTTCGGAGGTGATTAGTGGGGAGAGCAGGGAGGTGCCATCACTAGAATCCACGGGTGGCTAAATTCCACTCTCCACTTGCAGGAGAATCCTTCTACGGGTCAAGCTGACAAGATTAGGAGGGCCAGTCCAGTCTGTCATCTCTGCACTACGCATCATGTTGGTGGAGGCCGCAGCAGTCCGGGTCCGACCGATGCCCTTGTGGGAGCCAGGTGAGCGTAACACTCGGCGATTTCTGGAAGCAAACACGTTTGCGGAAAAAACTGAACGGAGGCTACGGGTGCCTTGCTCCTACCTATAAGATCCGATGACGTCACCCTCGACGGTGCCTTAGAGGGACATCGACCAGATGCCATCGACGCTGGACGCCCTCTGCCAAAAAATTTCCGAAGCAGCACAGCTGTGGACATTACATGTCAAAGATGTGGAATACGTTGGAGCATACAATCCATTCGAAGTTGCATTTCTTTTGAACTGTGGCAAGTCTTCTTAGATTGCTTGAAGTGGGGGCAAAGCATCGTGGCTGAGAATACAATTGGTGCGGTTCTGAAGCAGTGGAAAGTCCATATTGCACCAAGGAAAAAGATTGTTGGAACTTTGGTTAACAAAACTTTACTTTGACATTAAAACATCAAGAACTGAATTGAGACCATTTTGCATACAAGGATTTCCTTATTTGAACATTGGAACGGAATCCACTTAAACCCTGGGGAACGGAATCCACCCAGGCTCTTGAGAGGTTATCAAGAAACTGAATATTGTTGATGTTATTTGAATTCCCTGGTCGAGATGATAGCTCAGGGGCAACGCGTTTGTCTGGAAAAACAAGACAACGCACTTAGAAACTGGTCTTCGGAATTAAGCGCGTTATAAAAGAAAAATTAAATATTTCCTTTGTGCGTTTGTTGTTTAGGGAGAGGGCCAGACATCCTGTGTTAGAGTGTTTCCCTTTAGCTTTGGCTAGGCAGGGAAATCCTCAGCAGAGTAGGGACAGTGAGGCATTTTTCTTCATTTTATTCTTTAAAAAAATTGCATGTGTTAACCAATCATCAAACAGTTGTTTGCCTCGCATTGCTGACCGCTCACACTGCACAAATGTCACGCCTCCCAAATGTAAGAACAAAGCCAGTTAAAAATATCACACCACCGTAATAGAAAACATGGCCTTACTGGCAGCACAAGTGCACCCGTACCCATATACAAGTACACTTGTGTTGGTTTTGCCCTAAACACCACCCAAAAAAGCCATGCCACTAAGAAAACGTCTATTCATGTTGACTGCCCCAATGAAGTGAAAGCCCATCTCATGTCATAAGACTCCTCAAGCTGACCTTGCCCACAAATGCCAGAAAAGAAACCAATGTTACTTCAAGAAAACATCCATGCTGCTGGACCAATGCCCCAGCCTCATGCACACCAACATTTAAACTTATTCACACGCAGTCACGCACCCATTCACGCTCTCGCTCAATCATTAACATGTGCACCCAAAACATTTATCCTGAATTCCCAAGCACAGACACACACCCACACACACCTTATGCAGAAACCTTCTTGCATGCCAGCTGCAAGAAAGCCAAGGGTGTCATCAGTAGAAATTCCTTGGGATCTTTTGTTCAGTTGGCCAGGGAAGGGCCATCGCACTTGGATCCCAACTCTGGGGGCGGACAAGTGAGGGAGGATCACCTGGGCTGGGTGTGCTTGGGGACTGCAGAGAGAACGCCCTCGGGCGAGACGCAGTATCTCCTTCCTTTCAACAAACCCCTACTCAACATCCCTCTATGAAAGCGGGATATTGTCATCAGAGTTCCGTCCTACCCCAACATTTTCCCTTACAGAAAAGAAGATTAAGACCATCTCTAAACTGGTGTGCAGACTTGATCTCCCCTTTCTTAAAACCCTTTTTTCAGCGGCCTTACATTCATACGCCCCCTCTTCTGACAAAAGTCTACACCCTCTTTATTCCTCTTCTATAGGACACTACAACTCCCATAAGCACATTCCCCTATTGAAATCCCCAAGGACTGAGATGAGGAAGAGTAGGACTAAGCGTATGATGATTACCAAGGAAAAACCCCTCAGGAAACAGAAAACAGACTATCACACCCTGACAGTAGGCTGTCCCACTAATGGAGTCAGGCAAGGTCAGGCAAACCCAACCGGGACACCAACACCTGAAGCTTGTTAACATCTCCAAGGTGTATAAATGAAGGCTGCGGAGCAAGAAGAGTCAGTTGCTCTTGGGACACCAGGAGGGAGGCTGCAAGGTGGAGTCCGGCAGAGAATCCCTACCTGAAGCCCAAGCACTGGTACAGGGAGGCTGCACGGCTGAGACCAGCAGGGGATCCCCAAGTGTTGACAGTCTGCGAGCCAGTAAAAAAGGCGAGACACAGAGCAGAGAGCAGGACCCCAGGTCCTATTCAGCCCAGGACTGACTGGTGGAGGGAGAGGTGTGGAGCAGACCAGGAGTTCCCGGCAAGGTCTGCCAGGCAGAAGAGGTGAAAGCTGAGTGTGAAGGCTTCCAACCTCTTCCCCCCCCCCCTATATTGAACTGTGTGCGTTCTCACACCACGGGTGCCTGGAGGCAGTCCGGTTCCCTCCCAGGTGAACGACAGAGTTGGGGAGGAGCAAGGCCAGCACTGGAGGCCCAGGCCTAAAGCAAAGGCAAGGATTGATGTTAGGGAGAACTCTCTTATAAGGCTAATTTCCCAAACCTAGTGAGTCCCCCAGGAGCTTTGCTGGATTTTTGGGGTTTGTTTTTTTCTCCTGCTAAGAGTGAGACTCTTTTACTCCCACTCTTAGGCATGATTTGAGGTATGTCTCTGACTATTTGTGTGATTTTGGGCTATGGGGTCTTTTACTGAATAGGGTATCATCTGTTTTTTGTGTATGTGGTACACAGCACCCTCAGTGCAGTAACACAAGGGTGTCATAGTGACCCCCAAACATAGACTCCATACCCTGGGACTGACTACTGTCTCCCAGGGCAAGTAAAGTCACCATTGACTTTACTAGTCCTAAATTGTGAACAGAACCAGTACAAACCATCATATTGTGGAAGTGCTGGAAGGGATTAAATATAATGCCCCTGGGTCTGTTTTCAAGGGGGCACTGTCCAGTCCATCCTTGTCGAGTTTCTGGCTGGTGGCAGTGGTTACCACGCAAAATATTCCACCGGAATATTCTCTATGGGATTTTCCCATTGATTTTAAATGCACCACTTTTTGGTGCAATGTTAAAGATACCGCCGGTTTATTTATTTAATAGTAAATCAACGGTTGGGTCTTTTTGCCAGAACTCTTTTCTAAAATGGCGTTCAAGTCCCTCTCTAACCCTGACCAAGGTCAAGCCCTTTGTTCCACTTTTTGTCGGGCTTCTCCACAGAAGCCCTACAAATGGTGCCACTCTGTCTGGGTTCCACAGGATGGATGGGGAGGGGAATTGGCCCCCTGGACTGCGTTGTCTTAGCAACTCAAGTCGCACTCTGTTCTGATTGGGCCAGTGGTGAGCCGCTCGGCTCACCACTTAGCATGTTTGAGTGACAGCTAGGCTGTTGAATGGGGGTTTTTCTGCATAAAAGCAGGGCCTTTCGGACCCGAACTTCGGAAGTCGCCACAGGACCTAAGAATCCGAAGAGGTAAGGAGCTGAGCCATCTGCAACGACGACACCACCGGTGAAGCCCTGCTGCAACAAACTCACCACTTTCCCAACGACAAGAGAAGATCTTCTGCTGGATGAGTCTTCTTCCTCTGAGCTGGTGGGACCAACCAGTTCGCCCCTTTCGCCTTCAAAGACGTCTCTTGGTCGAATCGCCTGTGACAAGCACCCCGGCGGCCGGATAGCCAAGCTTCACCACTTTGACCACGAATAAAAGGAACGCACCTTTTACCGATGAACTCCGAAGCTGGTTTCATCCCTGTGCAGCGCAACGACTCCACGTTTCCTCCTCGATGAGATCCTCCCTTGCCCTGGTCGAAACCATGAACTGCAACCACTGCCAGGAACAACTGCCACCGCTGGAGCTTCTTCTCTATTTAAGGTACTGTGTCCTGCCTGGCCTCCCTTTCTTCGGTTTGCCCAAGGTGACCCTTAAATCCTTGGCTTTCCAACTGGGTTGGCCCCAGATCTTCTAACTTTACCTTCTTGAATCGCCCCAACCTCTTCGGAACATTCTGCAAAGACTTTTAGTGCATTTTAAACCGTGTGATCCTGGGCACATTTCGCTGTGCTCCATTTAAAGTGGGCCTGGCCTATAAACTTTGGCTCTACAGTATATACTGCCTTTATTCCCTTGCTGAGAACTCCTAAAAGTGTTGGGACCTGTTTTATTTCAATGCTCTGCCTTTTTCTCTCCCTTTAACTGAACTATTGGAGTGCCATCAGGTTACGCGCTCACATCTGTTTTAACAAATTGTGGTGTTTTAACTCCGACTTGTCTAATAGTTATCAAGGGAGGTGTGTATACTTTACCTGACTGTGTTTTAACTTGCTTTTGATTTAGAGTGCTAGTATATTCCCTAAAGTATGTTTTAAATAAATAATTATACAAAGCTCTGGTCAGTGTTTGTTTGCTCTACTGTGTTTTTGGCCCTAATGTGCATACTCTATATACTGCCATACTCTTCTTGAGAGAAGTCTGACTGCTCAGCCACAGCTACCAGGTAAATCTGGGTGGTGCAGACTGCTACCAATTGGGTTTACTGCTTGCTCCTGTAGTCTTAATCTTTTTGCAGTGTTCCCCAAGGGAACTGCACAGGATTCTGCCTAACAATTGATAAGAAGGAAGGACAAGACAACCAGTGAGTTAGCGTGTAAAATGGGAGAGAGCCCAGTTTCTGACATTTCAAGTAATTATTTTAACAAGTGACTGTTGCATTGTGGAACCTGTAGTTCTAGGAAGCGACGACAGAGAAAGAATCCAGTGTATAAAGTGTTGTGAAGTAACAGAGTGGTCCAGCGAAGATAAAGTAGCCTTATCGAAAGTCTTGGACAAATGTGAAGGGAGACTCCCAGAAAAGGGGGAGTTGTGATGGAAGATATCTAAAGTGAATTGTTGAAACCAAGACCGATGCGATCCCGACTGAGGGAAGCCTCAGTAAAACTACTAAGTGAAACAGAGGGAAAACAAAACATAGCTGGGAGTAGGAGGGTCCGAATCAGGTTAGCAAAACCTGAAGGACCCGATTGGAACTTGTTGAAACGCTTGTATGAACTTTGTAACGGATAACCAAGAAGGTTGGGCATGTACCCGATTTAGAGAAGCCTGAAGATTGTCGGTTAAAACAGATGTGAAGCAAAACAAAAAGGTGGCCGACACAGGCAAGGGAAGTCTGGTGGGCTTAAAACAAAGTACTGTTAGGAGTAACCTTGACCTGGGTGAGGGAAACCCAAGGGGTTATAGGTTGAATATTGATGTACCTGAACTGTCTTTGTGCTGATAAATGAAAGGCAAGAGAAGCCTACAGAAAGTGGGACATTCGAAGCAAAGCCCAGGAAATGCTAATCGGGGATCTGAACTGTACAAACTCAACCTTTTGCTGCTTAAAAGTGAGCTGAATTAGCAAACTTGTGCCAGCCACACATTGCCATTCTGACTTATTTTGATACACTTTTCTTTTGTTAAGATTACATGTCCCTGCACCCAGTTCTGTACGCGTCTTAGGGCAAGGTGAGCTTTATTAGTATAACTGATTATTAACTGATTATTGTTTCCCTTGACAAGACTGACTAGGACTGTTTTTCTTTTCTTTTTTATGGTCAAGCTTGCTCCCCATTCTAGCGATAGGGCCAGATAGTAATTCTTCATACCCGCTCTGAGGATTGAACAAACACCCCTGAAACTTGCATCTTTGTGTTGCCTTACTTGTGATATCATGGGTTCCTCACACAGCATACACACATCCTCATGCGCACACATACAAAAATGCTTAATTTCCCCATACCTGCTCTGTTGCAGCTCTATACATGACGCCACTATCGCAAATGATCTCCAGGCCCCCAGGAACCCTGAAGAGTTTCCTGGTTCCTCACATGAACAGAGCACTTGCATCTCGCTGCCTCAAGAGACCATGTGCAGAGAACCAGAGGAGAGCCCCTACACAGTTGGGCCTGCAGTTCCGCAGTCTGCTTACCAAACGGGGCATGCAAGGTTGGGGAAGCAAACTGCCCTGGCATTGAATGCATACTCGGTAGTGAATAAAATAAAGGGAAAACATTTCCATGTTTTGGGGTCTCCTCCCAAATAGGTGGCACCCATTATGGACGCGCCAGTCCTGCAAAGGAGATAGTAGGTAGTTGATAAACATCACATCCAGAGGTGACAGGAGTCCTGACAACCATAGTTGGAGTCTCTAGGGTTAACATAGTCCTGAACTATTTACAAACCATTTTGGGGGAAAACATGCTAAAGAATTAGGAGAGGCTGGGGAAGGTGGGTGCCCAGAAGCAGAAAAAAAGAGGAACACCATGACTATTACGTAGACTAAGTGCCCAAGAGTTGGCAGTAGGAGGAAGCAGTAACTGACAAATAAAAACTAACTATAAGAGTAAGATCAGAGAAGAAATGTGTACACCAGCATTGGCAGGTTTTAAAGGGCCAAGTGAAGTCGGGTAGGCACAGTCTTTGAGGAGCGGTATGACAGTGGGACGGAAGTTATCAGAGGAGCAGAGAGAGATGGAGAAAAACTAGGAATACACCTTGGGCAAATCAAGATGGCTGGGGTAGAGATCGTTTTCCTAACGGTGCTCTGATATGCCTGACTGGTGTACTGCCTTTGATTGCACTATCAATGTTTTGCAGAGTGAAACATCCATTGTGCAATCCAGGAAGCAAGAGGGGCAGCAGGTGTGATACATGGGGTGTGGTAAATGGAGATGGCATTGAAGGGGGACAAGGGAGTGGCAGGAGTTTCAGGGGTGTCCCCCAGCACGGGAAGTGAGAGGTGGTGAGGGTAGGCAAGGAGCCATGAACTGTTGCTCGAAGTTCTATGCACAATCAGAGTTTTGAAAAGGATTTTTTAAAAATAAAAACAATTGCCTGCCTGGTGTTTCTGATCCCCAGAAACCTGCATCTAGCTTCGATAAGCCGAGGGTTCAAGATCCCTTAAACCTTCAACGCAAGGACCATCCAGACCAGAGGAGATATCCTTAAATCACTTTTAAGATCTTAGGATATGAGGAGACTCATGAGTAACAGAAAGACCAGGAAGCCCTCACCAAGACAGAGGACTTGGATTGCTTTTTTGGATCCTTTCAGTGTGCCATAATTTGTTTAAGTTACAACGTTGTCGTAGTCCTACCCAACACATTTTGGTTAAAAATCCCCTAATTTGTGTAAGTGAAAGAAACATTTCTTATTAGAGTTGTGTTAGCAAACCTCTGCAAACCTCTTAGTGTCAGTCACAGGCATGTGACAGTACTACATTCCTGTACATTGACGAGTTTATTGCATAATGCAATAAGTGATCCAATTTGTTAATGTGTTGCACATACTTATGATACAAGATTTCAAAGTAGGTAAAACTTGGCTGAAAACATTTGTACAGGGCAATAGATGGGAGAGCTTCACTAATCGGGTCAATCGGGTCAAAACTGTAGAGTAGGCTTCTCATCAGAGTTCATGAATTGGAAAAGTTAAGTAGTATGTGCAGTAAGATTAATAATGGACAAAGTTCTATACTCTCTACCGTTCAGCAAGTCTGCTACATAAAGTTCTATGTAAGGAGACAAGAAATTTACCAGCACAATCATGAACAATGGAAGACCATTGTTAGACATACAAAACTGAAGGCACATACCCTCAAAGCAACATTTGCACTATATTAAGTTACAGGTGATGTAAAAGCAAGAGTTTCTGCTCCAAATGACTGGTCAATGTCCTAGATGAAATCTATAGGGTCAGCTCTGTATACACTTGCAAGTCTCATTGTGCTAACATTTAAATTTGCTAGACCATTCGGATTCCAACCACCAGTGTTAAGGTTAATTCCTGATGCTCTGACTTGATCATCCTGGGGAAGGGGACTAGACAGGGATGCCCACTATCACCCTATCCGCACTACATCAGCTTGACCTTCTTTGCCTTAACATGTAAAACGGATGAATGCGCTGAGCGGATGAATGCGCTGAGCGGCTGAATGCGGTGAGCAGATGAGTGTGCAGATTGGATTAGTGTGTAGATGTGAGGAGTGCATAGAACGGATGAATATGTTGAACGGATGTGTGTGTAGAGCGGCTGGATGTGCAGAATGGATGCATGCGTAGAGCAGATAAGTGCGTAAGTACAGAGTTGTGCGTAGAATGCAGAAGTGCGTAGAGCAGATGAGTGTGTAGACCGAGTGACTGCGAAAGAATGTGTAGAACGCTGGGAAGATGAGTGTGTAGAGCGGATGAGTGTGTAGAGCGGATGAGCGTGTAGATGAATATGTAGAACGGGATATTGCTGTTAAATGCCCGGAAAGTGATGAGTACATAAAACGGATGAGCACGGGGCGTGGATGAGCATGGGGAACGGATGCATAGAGCTGATGAGTGCGGGGAGCAGGTGGGTGCGGAGAGCAGGTGGGTGCGGAGAGCGGGTGGGTGCGGAGAGGGGATGAATGCGTAGTGCGTGCAAGGGCATAAGGCGATGGAGTGCCTTGAGCGAAGGAGTGCAGTACCACGAGCAAAGGAGTGCCTGGAACAAACTGATGTGCCACGTAGAGCAGACGAGTTGCGTAGAACGGATGATGACGTTGGGCTTGCGTGGTCCAGACTCGTGAGCGCGGGGCAGTCTGGAGTGCGCGGGACGGACTAGATTGCGCAGAGCGAACTGGAATGCATGAGTGCGTGGAGCAGACCGGAATTTTGGGAACAGACTGGGTGCATGGAGTGGATTGGGTGCATGGAACGGATGTTGTGAAGTACAAAGGATAGTTGGAATGCTGAAAACTTTGGAATGATCACATAACCCACCATACGCTTACTCTCTCCTTTACACCACCACTCAACTAGAACACCGATACTATGACACCATTCGGTATAACTGTTCTCATACCTACAACTGCCACATACTCCACATCACTCTATGTAAACACTGCTGGTTTTACACCCCCAGCCAAGCGTACTCCTCAGGCCTAACACAGCCACATCCGGTCTGGATAAATCCTGCCAGAACGAACATATATTCCTGACCCCTCAATCACCACACCTATCGCTAAGAAGCAGCTATTACACGCTCAAGCTGCACACATACCTGGTGCTCACACGCACCTTTGACTCTCCCTACTCCCTCTACTGATCTGAACTTCGGTTCCCACGGGCATTCAACCTACCAGCGCCTTCAGACCATACCAATGGTATATAAGGCGCTATATAAATGCAAAATAACATAACTAGTGTTTGCCTTGGCCATGGAGCCTCTGGCTCAGAGGGTCAGCCTCCATCCAGGGCTTCACTTATGGGGTGAATGCCATTAAGTGGCATTATATACCGAAAACGTTCTCTGCTTCTTAAACAATGCCCTCATATCCCTCCCAGTCATGGTAGACCTGTTGGCACAGTTCACAGCAGGTCCGGGCTTCTCAAATAACCTAGAGAAATCTATAGGCATGGGCCCGACAGACACCGGCAGCCTTGGCATCCCTACGGGTGAAGTTCCCCTTTCGATGGTCAAATACAGACTTTGCTTATATGGGAGCACACTTAACCCCTACCTACTCCGAGCTGCTAAAGGCGAATATCCCCAACCTCTGGAGAGAAGCCAAGGAATGGCTCCAAAGATGGGATACCCAAGAAATCTAATGTTTTTTTTAAATAATGTTTAAATTAATTTTCCAACAAAATAACATTAAGACTTTGTAAATCACTTCCAATGATGCATCATATTGTTAGTCTGTTGCCAATTCCCCCCAACCCTCACCTCCCAGCCTATTCCACTGGCAATGTCTACCTATGTGGTATATTAATTTGCTTTGAACTTTTCACCATATCTCTATTCCGCTGATTGTGATGGTGCATGTATCTGAGTTTGGGTGTCCTTGCGTGCAGGGGGAGTCAGATACTGTAGAATATGTGTCCAGGCCACTAAATCCATGTTTGCTCCTCCTGGCCATTACAGGATGCTTCTTGCCAGACCGCAGTTTCTGCCAGCGACCATTTCTGGAGGTCCCTCAACCATATGCTTATCACTGGGCTATGTGTCATGAACCGTCGCCTATGTCCTTTCTGGACTTCGTGGTCCCTGACCCACAGTGGATTGAATGCAGTAATCCTTCCAACATGGCTGCTTGTCACGGAACGCTGCTTGCCAGCCTTTGCGCTCCACGCTCTCCGTTCTACTAAACAGACACGCCCCGCGGCTCTGCACGTCTCAACGCTATCGTTTTCTGTAGTTAGACGTGTGTTGCTGGAGTTCGCTCGGGGCTTTCTTCTGAATCCTGTTTCCCGGTTCCTTGAATCCCCCTTCCTTCCTTCTTTTCCTCAAAATTTACCTTCTAATTTCCTGGATTTTCACCCGCGCTCGAGTCACGGCGCTCCGTCTCTACGAGCTCGGACATTGTTCCTTCCTGGTCTCCGTCTTGGACATCTGAACGTATCCTGGAGTTAGATTGTTATCCTCACGCTGGAATCCGAAGACCAGCACACAGGTTTATACAAATCCCGGACCGTGCGAAAGAAGCCACCAAAGAAGGTTGCAAGCAAACAAAACAGGTGAGAAGGGGAGAGACTTGTGACACTATGACTTGCTTTCCACCCCATTGTTATCCTGCACTTCACCAGGATATATGCTAGATCTCTCAATTTACTGATATGTCTCACATGCTTTGATCTAGGAAAAATGCCAAGCTGGCGACAAGCCAACCTTACTTAGGGTCCGGCCCACTTCCTCCCAATATTGGTGTATAGCCATGCAGGCCCAGAACATATGTATCAGGTCTGCGTTGATCAGGCAACATTTTGGACAAGCTTGTTCTGTTGCGTTACCAAATTTTTCCATTTTATTCGGGGTTAAATATGTGTGGGTGACACATAATTGGATCAGCTATAGTTTCGCATTTCTGGACACTTTCTTGTGATACCCTGTGGCTCTACTCCAAGCTGAATCTGCAGCTGCTCCTGAAAATCTGCTTCCCAACGTTGCTTAATCTGTATTAGATTGCTATCCTGCCTTACCATCAGTATCTCAAATAGTCTTGATATTGTGTGTACCCTTTCGGAGATCCTAGAGTGTTTCGATCGTTTCTTCTACCAATACTCCCTCTGATCTTGGCCATTTCACTTTTACTCTATGGAGAAGTGAGGCATAGGTTGTGTGTTGCCCTTCCCGTACTCCTGATTCTAAAAAGGTTTCACTAAATTTTATTGGTCGCCCCTCATTCAATATATATCTCAATGTCACCACCGCTCTAGTCTCCCAGTATTTCCTAACATTCAGCCTAAGTTGCGCATCTTCGCTTCTCAGCGTCACCAGTGGGATCTGGGGTGAATAGGGTGTTTACTTGCCCAAAAAGCAGCAGGCCCTTTGCCACATCATCATGCCTAGCTTCAGCAGCAGAGGGGGCTTAGGATCACGTGGTACTGTATTCCACACCATCTCTTTAAGAAAGAATGCTGTGCATACCGGTTGTAGTAACTCAGTGTCTTGGGTCTGTTCGTCTGACAGCCAGTACGTGTCAAACTGTAGTTGGCACGCCACAAAGTACCTCTCAAAGTCTAGCACTTTTATCCCTTCCTGTTCATATGGTCTCTGTAATTTCTCCAGCGACATCCTACACCGAGTTGTGCCATAGGAAACCCCGGCAAACCGTGTCGAGTGTCCTAAAGAAGGCTTTGGGTATATTAAATGGAACATTCGTAAAATAATGAAGCAGCCTCAGAAGCACTACCATTTTCAACAAGGCGGCCCTTCCAAATTAATGAAAACAGCAGATTGGCCCAAAATGTCACGAGTTCTCCATTTTATTCACTGCTTTTATTCTGTGCATTTTCTACTTTAGGATCATCTTAGATGTCTAATCTGAGGTATCTGAATGTGTCAGTTTCCCATTTAATCGGTAACTCTGCTAACATGCTCCCGGTTTTCCCCCTGTACCCTGCGAGGGGGAACAAACTTTACTTCTGTGCATTTATTGTACTCCCAGAAAGATCTGGATAGCGCTCGAACACATCTAGTATAGAAATTGTAAATTGGTCTCTGGTTGTAGGTAAAGGAGCATATCTTCTGCATACAGGGAGATCAGGTGTGTGCTGCCCCGTATGCTGATGCCGGCCTCATGGTATTCTTTCCGTAGATACCGCCAGCGGCTCCAAGGCCAATATAAATCACATAGGAGACCAGGGACAGCCCCTGCCTAGTACCTTTGCTTAACCTCCATTGCTCCGATATAGTGTGCCTGTCTTAACTAACTACTGTGTCGCTGCGTAGTAGCTTAACCAATTTGATATATGTAGGGCCAATACCGAAACCTTTCAACACCGCTAGCAACAGAGTCAAAAGCCTTAACCACATACAGTGAGGTAACTGCCTTAAAATGGGTCCTGTCTTGGGTATGGTCGATGACATGGTGCAAGCGCCTTTGATTACATGTGATATTCCTATTTGGGACATAACCTGACTGATCTGGATGTATACGTTTGTGAATTACTGGCTTTAACCTGTAAGCCATCACAGCCGTCCATATCTTTCCATCTTGGTTGAGCAGCAAGAGGGGTCTGTAAGAGCCGCAGTCTGTATCTGGTGTGTTAGGCTTCAGTAGTGGCACTATAATTGAACGAGAGCGGTAAAATGCCTTTATCTAGTGATTTGTTCAGCATTACCAATAATGAGGGCGTGATCTCTGCCATAAATTCTTTATGGAACTCACTGAGTAGTCCGTCCGCACCTGGAGCCTTGCCTGACGGCAACCCTCTTATGGTGTGTTCCAACTCTTCTACACCTAGCTTTGGAAGGTCTATCAGCACTAAAGCTTCTCCTATCTCCGACTCATGGGTTTCTGATGTCTCATCGTATATCGCCTTATATAAATCGTAAAAACATTTGTTAATGTCCTGTTGTGTCTCACAGGTCTCCCTGTTCCTCGCTGCCACTGCCTGAATCATGCTCCTCTGCGTTTCGCTTTTGTACAACCAGGCTAACATACATCCCGGTTTGGCCCCTTCAGCGTGCTGCCTTTCGACATACTTCCTATAACTTAGCTTACCCAATCTGTCCCAGTATAGCAAGCACTCATGTTGCAAAGCAACTGCTTCTCGGGCAGCCTCACTGGGTAGATCACGCTGACCGTTCATGGCTTCAAATTTGAATTCCACCTTACGTAAGCCCTTCTCTATTGCGGCCTGGACCCTGTTCGCCTTGGCGATTGCAGTCCCCCTGATCACCACTTTGAAGGCCTCCCATAATGTGCCTGCTGACTACACACTTCCTGTATTATACGTGAAAAGTATGTATACGTGAAACGTGAAAAAAACTCATTTGTCACCTATGTCAACCTTGCAGAAGCTCTTACAAACAGCAGATAACAGAAAGGAAAAGTCATCTCAAACGCATCTGCCCAGCATGGGTCTCATCAGGGATGTCAGACAGACACTATTGAGCTTTCTCCTGTGATCTTGGCGCTGCAGGTGAAATCCGCCATCTCTACTCCTTGCCCTGAGGCTGAGATTCGATCGGAGGGTATTTTACCTTCCATCAAGTCTGCCGATTCATCGGACTCCATACCTCAAAATCAGAAATTGTGAAAATCATGCACCCCAAATTAAGCTTTGCCCTGGACTCCAGAAACTTTATCATCACTAACGTTGAGAAGCCGGGTCAGTTTGAATCAAGAGAGGTCCTTAAGAACAAAATCCTAGCCAGGTTCAAACTAAAAGTGGCTACCAACTGTGTTAGATCCTGGGACCTGAAGGTCCTCCGGAGAACTCAGATTGAGAACTGGTGCAGTTCAGATAATACTGACTGCATAGTGGTAGGAAGTGGCTCTAGTAGCTTATCCCTGTTTTTGCACAGAATTACCCCATTCTAAGTTAAATATTGTCTTCAATTGACATCTCCCAATCATCCTGCATTGCTTATGGCGATTGTGTTTCCTTGCTCCACTGAGCACGATATAAATAAATAAAAAATAAATAAAATAAAAATAAAAAAATAATCCTGCACCCCTTCTCTTAAATGATCCTGGAATGCTTCATCCCTCAGAGTCTCACTCCCGAGTCTTCACGTCGGGGTACGTGCTCTCGGGTGGGAAACTCACCATGTAACCATCTACGGGGCGTGATCTGACAACACTCGCGCTTTATATTCCACCTTCCCAAATTCCCCAGAGTGACTTCTCCCGTAAAAATCTAATCTAGTGAACAAGTCTTGGGGAGCAGCGTAATACGAGTATCCTCTGGCCTGCTAGTGTAGAGTACGCCATATGTCTAAGTTTAAATGCTTGTAATAATGTGTGCAGGGCCCTGGCAGAGGGGGTGGGGTGTGTAAACCTGTCATTTGATCTATCCAGTGTAGGGTTGAGCATGTAATTAAAGTCTCCGCCCCATATTAATGTACCATCTCTGTGTGGACTTATTAGTGGGTATAACGTGTGGAAGTAAGCCGCTGTATCCTGGGTAGGTGCGTGTGTGTAAGAATACAAAATTCTCTGTGTTCGACCTGAGCTCGCAATCCAAACATCCTGCCCTCTATCTCGGAAGGTCTCTAGCAACCTCAACAGTACCGACAGTACCACCTATATTATTACACCCCTAGCAAAAGCAGAGTATGACTAACCCAGCGTTGTACCTTGCCATTTTTTTCCAAGTGTGCTCCTTGCCATCTTTTTGTAAGTGTGCTCTGTTTCTCTTCTGTAAGGTGAGTTTCTTGCTGGAGCACAATGTACATTTTCTGACGCCCTAAGTAAGTCATAAATCTATTGCGTTTAATATAACTGTTGAGTCACCTGACGTTCCAGGATACTATTCTAAGTTGCCCCATCGCACTTAAAGATTCTAACATGCATCAGCAGCCTGATGTTCAAATACAGCATATACAGTGTGGACTCATAGGCTAACGCCCAACTAACTACCCCAACTCCCCTACCCTCCCCCTTCCCAACAATTGCCCAGTTCAATTCCTTGTGCTCAGGCATCCCCACTTCTCGCCACCGCCCTAAGGTCTCGTCCTGGTGCGTGGGGCGCAGTAGGAGGATACGTAACTGCTAGTATTCAAACAAATCAATCCAATCTTAGGTGTAGGACGCTCCTACGTAGTGCGATCTTAAATAGGCACCACGTTAGGGGATCCTGCATTTTGACAACTTCCATTTTCCTGAGGCTTCTATCTGGTGAATCTTACCCCACCACATCTTGTACTTCTAATCCTCTGCTGCCTTGTAACAGTCATGGTCTTCTAAGTGTGTCTATTATCGCTACTCAGGCCAACTTCTGCACCGGTTTGCAAATTCTGTGTGTCCATCCATTCCGATGGATCTTCAGGGTTATCAAAGAAAATTGCGTGAACTTTGTGAATCACTTTCAGTCTAGCCGGATACAACATGTACTTCAGGTTGGCCGCACATAGTCTTTTTTTTGTTTTAACCGATATATAGTTCATCCGCTGCTTCTGTGCCTGTAGAGTGTAATCCGTGTATGCAGTTATCGTGGCACATGCGGGGTGGATCGTCCCTCCTTTGCAGAAGTATTCAATGATCTTTTCCCTAGCCCGGTAGTTCAATATTCAGGCTATTATGGGTCTTGGAGGGGCTCCTGGCGATGGATTTCTCATCAGCGAACTATCCGCCCTTTCAACCGTGAAGCCTTGAGTGGGGGCGCCTGGACCAATTTTTTGCTGCAGCAGGGCCTCTATGTACACCGTCGGGTTCATTCTTTCTCCTTCAGGGAGCCCAATAATTCTTACATTATTGCATTTAGCTCTGCCTTCCGCATCCTCAGCTCTGTCTTCCATATTAGGCACTTGTTGCAGTACCTTGACTTCTGCAGAGGTATCCTTTAGGCCACTTGTATTCTCCGTCAAGAGCCCTCACATCTTGTCATAACAAGTTCACATTTATGCTGATGGCATCTATTCTAGCCCTGAGATACTCTTTCAGATATGCTATGGCTTCAAGGATCTGTTGATCTCCTTCAGGTGTTGGGGTTGCCTGGGCAGGGCTTTCAGAGGGGAGCGCAATTTTTGTGCACTCCTCCAGGGAGAGTTGCTTCGCTTTGCTTTTTTGAGTTTTCGATATTGCCCGTTTCCGTCTCGTCCCTCAGCTCCCTTGCCAATGGTTGTGTCGTCAGGACACGTCGATTCCACTGCTTACTTGTCATTTCGTACAGGCAGTTGTTACCGCTATCCCACCAGTTGCTAACTGGAGTGTCCCAGTGTATCTGATATCTATGGTTACTCCATTCCGTGCTGGTGTTATCGTCCCGATCTAGCCCTTATCCTGCCCTGTGCGTCCGTCATAGGGGCTTGGACCTAGCTGGGTGGGCTCCTGTCGTTTTGCTCCGCCTTGCCTCAGCTTAGTAGGAAGCCGTTAGGAGATGTTGCTTGTAGCCCGAGTTGTACTGTAAGCTTTTTGCAGTCTGCTCCGCACACCGTTGTTGGACTTATCCTCTTCTACCTCTTTCAGTTACTTGGTGTCCCATATGTCCTGTACAGGGCCCCTATCGGTGTATAGCCATGGGGCTGCCCGTAAGCTAACGGATCTGAAAATACTACTCTCCGGGATCACTGAGATGGGGGAAATGTGGGCACCCAAATTTATATTGCACCTATTGTTTATAGTGGATGCCTCCGCCCACTTCCTCAATCACTGCACAACTGTTAGGTCATAAGTCACTCATCTGCACATCTCATCGTCCTTCAGTTCCAAGCTATGGTATGAACCAGGTCAGATATTCTTGCGGGTTACCGAGGAAGTCTGTTCACTTGACTGCTGTGTTAAAAAATTTCCCTCTTCTGTTCAATCATCCCCTTTAGCGCGGCTTATCAGTTGCCATTAATCATTTCGCTGCGCAGCTCATACCTCTTTGCTGGTTTGTTCAGATCTATCGCACTTATGCAAAGATCTCAGAGGATTTCTCGGTATTTGGTGCCCTTCCTCCTTTGTCTTGCATCTCCAGTATCAATTGAAGAACCTGCCTTCCCCTGGGGGTCTCTTCCAACTCTGCTAGCTTTTACTTCTGTTGCATCTACCTGCCACGATAAGCCCCACTTATCCTTACAGCGGTTTTTATGACACTATTGCGGGAGGCGACCTGTCCCGTCCTGGCACCCTCTCCCTCTGTTGTGCCTCCTGAAATTAAAGGTGGCACTACTTCGGGAAACCTTGGTTCCAGTTATTTTATTGGATCTTGCAGCAGCTTTCCCACAGACTTTGCCAGTGCAAGTCCATGTGGCCTCACTTAAGCTATCCTGCCTCTCCGGTACTACTTCCTTGTGAACCTATTCAGTTTCGTACAAACATCCTGCTAATTCGCAGCTACTCGTTGCACTGAGCCTGCTGTTGCTACTATCCTTAGTGTGGGATGTGTCTGTTACAATGTAATAATTGCTTGCGCTTTAATAACATGTGTTGCCTCCATCCATGCCGCGTTGCTTTGTCCCTCACACCTTCTCTGTACGTCTTTGCCAGCTTCTTCCACCATTTGCTGCAATTGTGAATCAGTTGTCTGCGAGGTCTTCATAGGCATTTGCTGGCAGCTTATTCCTCCTGGGTCCTGCCACACGCACACATTCCTCCGAGGAGACTTCAGGGTTTTTAATACCTTTCATGTTGTGTCTTTGCACATGGCTTGTGCGTATCCTGTCCCTCATTGAATGCGAACACTTCCAGTGCTGCTGCAGCAGCACCTCTTGTGAGTATGGGGGCCTTCCGTCTTGCCTCGATCCAGAATCGGTGGCAGTGCCCATGCTGTCGCAGAGGGCTCTGGATGTGCTGTTACTTGTTTTGCACTGCAATCTCTGGACCAGACACAGTACGATGCAGCCCTCGCTATTGTCCAGGGTCCAGTCCAGTTTGTTCTATACACCAGTGGCTCTTCACACCATACCAGGGTGTGGCAATGTCCAGTCCTCACTCTGCTCTTTGTCAGAGATCATCCGCCATCTTGCCTCATCCGTTGTTGTCTGCTTCTCAAACTTTCTTCGGTTCACATTATACGATTACTCCATATATAGCCTCCAGCTCGCACACGTCGATGCACCTCCCTTTTATGTGCCTGATGACACGTTTTGTTTTAAAACTTTGTTTTTATTGAACATTATGCATCATACAACAAACTCCACGAATTCCTGGGCACAAACAAAGATCACTGTAACATAACCTCCCCACCCTCCTCCCCCGCACATAGCACTTAACAAGCACAACCAGTTGTTGAGTTAAAAGGAACAATGAGAAACAACCCTGGAGCAAGACCATTCAACAGCACTGACTTAGAGGGGCCAACCAAAGCGTCAAGTCTCAGGAGCAGAAGACCTTTCGGGATCACATAGCTACAACTTAAAGGCGTCATATTCTTCATTCATGAGAACCACAGACCAGTTCATTAAGAAGGAGTCCATATTATTGTCAGATATTGCTGTAGGTGAAGATTCCCCATAACTTCGAAAGCCACTCGGATTTGGACGGGGTAGAGGGGCTCTTCCAATTTTGGGCAAGGGCCAGTCTCCCGGCTCTCGGCATCGACTCCACCACCTTTGGGAAGGGACTAGTGTCAGGGTTGGGAGTAGGTGTGCCCAAGAGAATATGCAATGGAAGGAGAGCGGGCACATTACCCACAAACGCTTTGATCCAGCTGAGTAGCTCGGTCGAGTAGATCTGAACCACTGGGCACTCCCACCACATGTGGTACCAAGTTCCCGGTTGCTTGCACTTCCTGGGGCACAAAGGGGATGACCCCTCGAACAACTTGGCTAGAGTCGCTGGCGGACAGTGCCAAGAATGTAATATTTTCAAGTTATGTTCTAACGCCAACGTATACAAGGACCCCGGGAGAGTAGATCTAAATATCGCTCCCCATGTTTGCTCCTCAAGGGTCGATCCCAACCTCTCCTCCCACACGTTTAAAGTGTTGCCTACACTCTAGATTCACCATGATTAGAGTTTTATAAATCCTAGAGAGCGAGCCCCTCCTTGTGGGTGCTTCCACCATAATTTTCTCAAAAGGCGTTAATGGACGGGACAAGTCGGCAACCCATTTAGGATGGGTGATGATCCCCTTAAGGCGCAAGTATTCAAATACCGTGGACGGGTTGTCCACTAGCACAGCAGCCAGTTGGTCATACTCGAAGGCATTCTGGCGAAAGAGCTGGGCTGCCCTCTCAAGGCCCATGTCTGACCAAGATTGAGTGTCCCGGAAGCCTTTCTTTCCCAAGCTAAAGGGGGGTCCCCACAGGGAGGTCAGAGGAGATGGCCAGGAGGAAAGCAACTTGTTATCTTTGTCTCTTTTCCAGGTTGCCCATAACAACGCCAGGGTAGGGGGGTGATCTAAGTCGAGCAGGGAGATTTTTGGGAGAGGCCCATAGGAGATCCCTTACTTTTTTTGGGGGGGTGTGAATGTCCTCTATATAGGTCCAAATATATAGGTCCAATATGTGGCCATGTCGTCCCTCATGTGCTCCAACATCACACAAAGCTGTGCTGCTTTGTAATACAACCAAAAGTCTGGGAGTCCAAACCCCTCACTTGACTTTGGCACGGTGAAGGTCGAATGTTTAACCCTTGGCTTTTTACCACCCCATATAAAGCGCTGGACACAAGCCTGCAGTGTTAGGAAAAAGGCATCTGGGATTATAATGGGGAGGCCGAAAAAAGGTAGAGAAGGTGGTGTAAAACATTCATTTTGATTGTAACCATGCGGCCAAACCAAGAAAGCGTTGGAGGAGCCCATCACAAGAGATCTTTTGTAATCTTTGACAGAATTGGGGAAAAGGTGGATGTAAACAGAGTTCCTAGGTCCCTGGGGATGGACACTCCCAAGTCTGGAATGGCCCCACCCTCTATCCTCATTCCTTCCAGTTCACTGCTACCTTCGATCTCGCGGTCTCTGGACTCCATGGGCATGATGCATGACTTGACTAGGTTAATTTTTAAGCCCGAGAAGACCCTGAAGCTTCGGATCAGGTCCAGGAGGCGTGAGAGGGAGACATGAAGATTAGACAAGTAAGCTAAAATGTCGTCAGCAAATAGCGACAATTTAAAGTCAAGATCACTGCACTGGACACTGTTGATCCTAGGGTCCGACATGATGGCAATAGGCAAGGGCTCCATCGCTAAGGAATATAGGAGGGGAGAAGGAACAAGTTACTTACCTGTAACTGTTGTTCTCCAGCATGGGTCTGGCATGGATTCACATGCTCATGAATATTCCCCGTCGTCAGGCTGGGAATCCTCGGTAAAGAAAAAACCAGTATCAGTTTCGTGTCTGATCTGACTTTCGTAGTAATAACCAATCACTGGTCTCTGCGTCATACTGACCACAGCCAATGACTGCCCTCTACCTAAGCCCCACCTCTGGCAGCCATCTTCAGATTTGGAAGCACGTGAAGTGGCAGTATGACCAAGTGAAGAGCCGCAGAGGGGTAGGCGGGAGGGTTCGCATGTGAATCCATGCCAGACCCATGCTGGAGAACAACAGTTACAGGTAAGTAACTTGTTCCTTCTCCAGCATGGGGTCTGGTATGGATTCACATGCTCATGAATAAAGAATACATAGCAGTACACACATGCACAACCACGGGAGGTGGCAAAGGCTCAATATTAAGCATCACATCAAACTCAACATTAAGCATCTTACCTCCTCACCAGGCTCACCTCAGGCGAACAGGTTGCGCAGCACTGCTTGGCCGACCCTGGACTCCTCCCTGGAATCCCGGTCGACGCAGTAGAATTTCGTGAAGGTGTGCGTCGACCTCCACGTAGCAGCCCTGCATATGTCCAGCAGGGGCACACCAGATAGGAACGCCGTGGTAGCTGCGATCGCTCTGGTGGAATGGGCTCTCGGACGGCCAGGCAGCGGTCGGTTTGCCAACCGGTGACAGTACATGATACAGCCGGAGAGCCATCTGGAAATGGAAGCCTTCGAGAGAGCCTTCCCCTGATTGACAGGTCCAAAGTTCACAAAGAGTTGTGACGTCTTCCGAAAACACTTCGTGCGGTCCACGTAGAACTTCAGCGCTCTAGCCACATCCAGCGAGTGCAAAGTCCTCTCAGCCGGCGACGAAGGCGACGGGAAGAACACAGGCAACACCAAGGGTTCGTTGAGATGGAAGTCCGACGGTACCTTGGGCATGAAGGAGGGGTGCGTCCTGAGCACTACCCTTGTGTCGTGAAAAGTCAAGTACGGGGCCTTGCAGGAAAGGGCCTGGATCCCTCCCACTCGTCGTGCGGAGGTGATGGCCACAAGAAACGCTGTTTTCCATGACAGAAATTTCAACGGAGCTGAGTGCAGAGGCTCGAACGGAGGTCCCATGAGCTTGGTCAGCACCACGTTGAGCTCCCACGCCGGGGCCAGAGCCTTCACCAGCGGGAACGATCTGAACAGTCCCTTCATGAACTCTTTCACCAGACGATGAGACCACAAGGACGTCCGACCCGTGGTTCTGGTGTATCGGGAGATCGCAGCAAGATGAATCTTGATGGACGCGTGTGCCAGTCCAGCTTTGGCCAGCGTCAGCAGGCACGGCAGTACTTGGGGGGCCGTAATCCGTAGAGGGTTAATCTTCTGTGCGTGGCACCAGACAGAGAACCTCTTCGATTTGTGTCCATAGCATTTAAGAGTCGAGGACGCCCTGGCCTTTGCAAGAACCTCTCTGCAGTCGGCCGGTATGTCGTATCCTCCAAACTCTAGCGCTGCAGGAGCCAGGCCTGCAGGTTCAGCGATTTCGGGTCGTGGTGGAGGATGGCGCCTCCTTCTCTGGAGAGTAGATCCGCGTCCACCGGCAGCTTGATTGGCGGGGACGCCGACAAGTCCAGAAGGTCCGGGAACCATATCTGCCTCGGCCACGCAGGTGCGACGAGGATCATCCTGCACCGTGACCTCTTGAGCTGGTTGACGAGCCGGATTAGCAGTGGCAAAGGAGGGAACGCGTAGAGGAACAGGCCCTCCCAGGGGAACGAGAAAGCATCGCCCATGCTCCTCGCCTGGGGAAACCTGCTGGCGAACCTCCGGCACTTGGAGTTCGTCGCCGTCGCGAACAGGTCGATCTGGGGTGTGCCCCACCGTCGGAAGAAGCGATCCACTAGATCCTGCCGTAGCTCCCACTCGTGGCACGAGCGCAGCTCCCTGCTGAGTGAGTCGGCAATGGTGTTTTTTATCCCTGCCAGTTGAAACGGCACCAGAAATATCCTTTGGGCGATGGCCCAATGCCACAGGTCCTGCGCCTCCTTGGACAGTGCTGGGGACCTGGTTCCGCCCTGTTTCCTGATGTAAAACATGGTGGTGGTGTTGTCGGTGAAGATCCTCACCACCTTGCCCTTGAGGGACGGAAGGAAGGACTTGAGGGCCCAAAACACTGCACGGAGCTCCAGGACGTTGATATGTAGGGATTTCTCCGTCGGGAGCCAAAGGCCTCTTGCGTGCAGATTTTCGGTGTGCGCTCCCCACCCTTCCAGGGAGGCATCCGTGGTCACTGTCTCCTGGTGGGCTGGGGTCTGGAAGTCCAAGCCCGCCGTCAGATGCGCACGGGTGCCCCACCACCGGATCGCTCGTCGGAAACTCTCGTCGAGTGTGATCCTTTCCTCGAAGCTGCCCGTCGTTTGGATCCAGCGCGCGTGCAGGAACTCCTGTAACGGGCGCATCCAGAGCCTGCACATGGGAATGAGGTAGATGCAGGAAGACATCATTCCGAGGAGGGACTTGATGGACCTCACCTTGGCCGCGTCGGCCACCAACATTCGCTGCACCTTGCCCAGGATGGTCCTGGTCCTCTCCTCCGACGGGGAGGCCAGAAGGGACACTGTGTTGAGCCTCGCTCCCAGAAACAGAGTGTCTTGCGCGGGTACCAGGTGGGATTTGGCGTAGTTCACGGAGAATCCCAGGTCCGTGAGAAGTTGGACGGTCCTTGCCGTGTGAACCACGGCGAGCTCCCTCGTCTTGGCTCAGATGAGCCAGTCGTCCAGGTAGGGGTAGACGTGGACCCCCTCGCGGCGCAGCTGCGCCGCCACCGGTGCGAGGCACTTGGTGAATACCCTGGGTGCCGACCGTAGTCCGAAGGGGAGGGCTTTGAACTGGTAATGACGCCCTTGGACCACAAACCTGAGGAATTTTCGGTGCCCCTATAGGACGGGAATATGGAAGTAGGCATCCTCCAAATCCAACGACGACAGGAAGTCTCCTTCCTCCAGCTGACCCACTTCACGAGGAAGTATCTCGAGTAGACTCAGGAGCCCCGAAGCCTCTTTGGGACGAGTTCGATGGAGCCCTTCCTGAGCATCGCTTTTACCTCCAGGAGAAGTTGAGGGACGTGAAGTTCTTTCCTGGCCACGGGGGGGACGCGCAGGCACCTTCTCTGGAACTCGAGCGCGTGGCCCCGGGCCAAGGCATCCAGCACCCAACGGTCGGTGGAAATGGACTCCCACACGCTGACGAAGCTCGCCAGCCGGCCTCCCACCGGGGTGCTTCGGTGGGGGCCCGACCCCACGGCCGGTTCAATCCTGCTTCGACGAGGCTTTGCCGCCTTGACCTCCTTGGCGACGACGGCGGGGTCCGCCAGACTTGCCTCGTCCTCTGTAGGCCTCCTGAGACGACGAGCGGGCCGCTTGACGGTAGGTGGAGAAACCGCCGCCGGAACCTTTGGAGGCGCCCTTGCCTCCGCTGCTCCGAAAGGGCGTCCGTCGTTGTTGCAGAGCTCCCAGGGCCCGGGCCGTCTCAGTGTCCGCTTTAATGGCCTGAAGGGAATCGTCCACTGTTTTACCAAACAGGTTGTTCCCATCGAAGGGCATGTCCAGGACTCTGGTCTGAACGTCTTGACGGAAGTCCGTAGCCTTGAGCCATCCACGCCGCCTAAGGCAAACGCCGTTGCCCAACTGGCGGAACCCAGTGTCGGCGATGTCCGTCGCAACGGTAATGGCGTGGTCCGAAGCCACCTCACCTTCCTGCAGGATCTCCAGGGCCTCTGTCCTCTTGTCGTCCGGCAGGAAGTCCAGCAGGGGAGCCAGTTTGTACCAGAGCTCCCTGTCGTAGCGGGCCACGATAGCCAAGGCGTTGGCCGCTTTAATCGTCGTCGCTGCCGACGAGATGACTCTGCGTCCCATAGCGTCCAATTTCTTTCCCTCACCGTCCGGTGGGGAAGTCGATGTGGAGGCCACACCCCCCCCGCTTTCTTCCTGGCCGCCGCGGAGACGACGGAGTCCGGGGTAGGCTGCGCCCGGAGGCACAGGGGGGCCGTGTCCGGGACCCGGTACTTCTTCTCGTACCGGTCTCTTCTAGAAGAGGTCGTGGAAGGGTTCTTGAGGAAGGTGAGGCCCTCATCCCAAATGTCGTCCAATAGAGGCACTGAGAGGACCGTCTTCCTCTTGGCCTCGCGCCACTGATAAAGGAAACCTTCCTTCTTCTTCTCCTCAGGGCAGAGTTGAAAAAGCTCGGATGCCCTGGTGATCATGGAGTGGAACGATCCAATCTCGTCAGGCGGAGAAGCCCTGGTGGGAGGCGACGACGGTACATCCTCGTCGTATACCTCGTCGTCCGTACCCGTCGCTGCCGTGTCAGTCCCCGTATCATCCCCTCGGTTGGACGGGGAGGAGGGCTGGACGGGGCGCGACGGCTGAAAAGGAGGTGGAGGGTGGATCCTTCTTTTCTTAGTAGGGGGAACACCAGAAGGTCCCGGTTCTGGGTCCCCCGACGGGAGAGGTTCCTCCGTCGGCAACGGTAGTCTCGTCCTTATCTCTGAGCATAAGGACTGTATAGCCAACAAAATGGCCGCCGAGTTGTCTTGCGGTGCTGGCAGAGGGGAATCCGACGGGCGATCAGGGGCCCCATCGGTACCCTCGACGACGATGTCGTCACCTGCGTCGGGATCCATCCCGACGGGCCGGTCTTCTTCCACGCCGAGGCCGTGGCTTAAGACCTCGACCAGTTCCTCCTCCGAGGTTGAAGCCGAATCTACGACGACGCCCTGCCCCCCCTTTCTCTTCCCCTCGGGGGATTTCACGGGGGTCCTATCGATGGGCACATAAGAGTACTCCCTCCGAGGTGGCAGGGAGACTCTGAGCCCCGAGGTCGCCACCACTGGTGTAGCCTGCGCAGGCTGAGCCAGGGCCGCCGCGACAGTTTCGATAGAGGGCTTGGCCGGATGGATTAAGGCCTTCACCACCTTATCCTTGAGGGGGGGACACCGCCTCGCTCCCCCTCTGCCTTCGAGCTCGACCGGGGCCTCTCCAGGAGCTTCGCCGGGTGCTCGGCCTTCCTCTTACCCGACCCAGAGCGTTGGCTCGTGGTTGATGGTGCCGGGGAGGGTGCGCCCTGCCTGGCGCCCGTAGAGCCCGACCGTTCGGGGCTCCCGGTGCCAGCGGACTCGCGGTGCTTGGCCTTATGTTGGACCCCGTTGCCGGGGCGTCCTCAAAGGTCTTAGAAGACCGCTCAGATTTCTTCTTCTTCTTCTAGCCGGACGGGCTCTTCCCTTCTAGCCAGTTGGTGAGACGTTGATGGCGGTCCTTCATGGTCCGCTCCGACATGTTGCCGCAAAACGCACAGTCCTTCTCCACGTGCGTCTTGTCCTCATGTAGGCAGTAGAGACAAAAAGAGTGTTCGTCCTCCTTGAAGACGTTCTGCAGCTGGCATCCAGGGCAGACCCTGAACAGCTTTCCGGGCGTCGAGCTTCCCTTCTCCTGGGCCATGACCGGGCCTGAGAAACTTCTGGAGTCCTCCAAAAGCGTAGCTCGATGAAATCTTCACCCTTGAGGGGCGCAGACGAATCCGACACGGGTCCCCGTTGATCGGATAGAGAGTCGGTGGAGCTTGAGGCTCTTTTGACCGAAAAAACGAAGTTTTTGAGAAAAAACGTGAAAAAATAGCACTAACGCTCGAGCGCAATAGCACGAGGATCCCAACACATGAACGTGCGGTAAAAATCTGAAGATGGCTGCCAGAGGTGGGGCTTAGGTAGAGGGCAGTCATTGGCTGTGGTCAGTATGACGCAGAGACCAGTGATTGGTTATTACTACGAAAGTCAGATCAGAAACAAAACTGATACTGGTTTTTTCTTTACAGAGGATTCCCAGCCTGACGACGGGGAATATTCATGAGCATGTGAATCCATGCCAGACCCCATGCTGGAGAAATAGGACACCCCTGGCGGGTACCTCTAGAAAGCATAAGGGGTGCCGAAATCGTGCCACTGAGAGATATCCTTGCCGAGGGGCCGTTGCACAGGGTCGCAATCCACCTACGGAACTTGTCCCCCAATTCCATTCTTTGCAGGATCTTACCCATATAGGACCATCCAACACGGTCAAAGGTCTTCCCCGAGTCCAAAGAAAGGATATAGGCCTCAATGTTGCTATTTAAATTTCATGCATGAGGTCAATAGTCTTCTTTATGTTGTCTGCACCTTGCCTTCCAGGAATAAAACCAACTTGATCTCCATGCACCAAGGACAGGAGGAGCTTAGCTAATCTATTAGCGAGAAGCTTGGCCAGAATCTTAACGTGTGTGTTCAGGAGAGAAATAGGACGATATGACTGGCACTGGGAGGGGTCTTTTCCCTCTTTAAAAATCACCACTATAAGAGCCGACATCATTGATTGAGGGAGGGTTCCTGTATCTAACGCAGCGTTAAGCATTTTGGACATGAATGGGACGAGAGTGGAACAAAAAGCTTTATAAAAGCGGACCGTGAAACCACCATCCCCCAGAGTGGTACCCCCCCTTCAACATGGAAATTGTGTCTATTACCTCTTGGGAGTAATGGGAAGCTTGAGGGAACAGGCCAAATCATGCGGGAGACGGGGAATGGGCAGAGAGTTTAAGAAGCGATCGGTGTCTGAACCGCTATCGCCGAACTCCGACGTGTACAAGTGTTCGTAATATTGACGAAACTGTTCCACTATCAAGGCATCGCTAATGTGTTTCTCCCCCTCAGAGGATCAGATGTAATCCACCCTTCTGCCGTTTCTACGTTCTCGAAGCCTCCAGGCCAGAATCTTACCTGCCTTTTCCCCTTCTCCATATATTTCTGTTTTAGAAAGGCTAGTTTCCTCTCTGTCTGGCTCACCAAGAGAGCTGCCAGTTTCGCCCTGAGCTGCTGGAGCTCCACTCACTTGCCTGGGAGCATTTGAGACCTTAACTTCCCCCCTGGCTGGATAGCTCTAATCTTCTCTCTTAACTTTTTCTCCTCCCTCTCTCTTTCCCTCTTTTGTCTAGGACCCATTTCCATAAGAATACCCCTGACTGTGGCCTTGAACGCATCCCATACACCCATTACTCCCACTTCCCCATTAGCGTTCAATGCGAAGTATCCCTTTATGGTAGCTAGGAGAAACTGGGACAGTTCCTTGTCCTGCAGGATAAGGTCATTACATGACCAGCAAGGCGTCAACCAGGATATAATCAATCCTCGAGAAAGTAGCATTGGGTCTAGAGAAGAACGTGAACAAAGGATCATGACTCTGTTTAGGCGTGTGGGAGCCAAACAAGCCCAGCACATCGTTAATCCTTTGGAAGGAGGCAGATAGTTTTTGTGTAAGCACAGGCTTGTGTGCGGATTAGACGACTTTCTATCGGACTACGGATTGAGAACCATATTACAATCCCCACCCACAAGTAGGGTACCCTCAGTGAAGGCTATTATTTTTTTCCCTCATCCCCTCCCAGAAGAGATCCTGGGCCTCATACAGAGACAGCCGTTATCATCCACCCGCTAACTTCCCCCTTAACCATAATGAACCGCCCTTGGGGTCGACGCGCTGGGCCTTCAGGGAAAAGTGAGCCTTGGGAGATACCAAGAGCGCAACCCCACGCTTTTTTGCTGTATAGGATGAGTAGAATGAGTGCTGAATGGCGTGAGCACTAAGCTTCGGCTCTTTCCCCTTGACCCAGTGTGTCTCCTGAATTAAAGTGCAGCTGCAGCCTATTGAGTTCCGTAACCACCATTGACCTTTTAGTGGGCGAGTTCAACCCACGCACTCTTAAGGACCCCAGAGTCAGTGAATGAAACGAGTTATCCATGACGGTAGTAAGCATCACCTAAAGCTCCACCTAAGCACCTAAATCCAAACTCCTAGTCTTGCTTCCATGGGCATTGGTTGCTTTTAGAAAGGCCTAAGCTATTAAGATCCCAACTCGCGCTTGGTAGCAGAAATCCACACCCAGTAAATACAAAACAAAACTCCCCACCACCCCCCACCCCCTCCCCATCCCCATCCTCGAGCACCTGGACGTCCGGCAACAAGAAAACTGCCATAAGGCCAGGCCACCAGTGTCCCCCCCACCCCCACCTGGGCTTATGAATTCGAAAACATCTTCAAAAAAGAGAGCCCACCCTCCATAGCTCATTACAAGAGACATTGTAAGCACCGGATACCCAAACCGGCCGCGGCCGAGAATGGGACAAAACTCTGCAATGCAAAATAGAAGCAACATTTCTTTAACCAATTAAATCAGAAGAGAAAGATCTCAACAAGTACAACAATCCCCCCCAGAACTGCAATCCTCCAAGATCAGGCTGGGGTCTTCCCACCCAATCGCCAAGGCTTCAGCCAGGGTTAGAAGGTTTCGGGGAGGCCGGGGCAATTCTTCTAAACTTTGTGGCCTCGAACTTTGCGTCCCTCCTGGCAACACCAGACCCATGAGGCCCGGTTAGCTCTCCCCCCGCCGCCCTGCCTCGGCGGAGCCAGAAGTAGGGTCACCCGGGAGCTCTCAGGAAACTCTATGAATGTCATCTTATGTGACCAAGGCATATTTATATCCCAAAAGGGGTAGCCCCACCTGTATTGAACCCCCTTGGATTGAAGGAATCTTGTCAGGGGGACACATAGGTGGCGTCTTGCCAGGGTAAGGGCCGACAGGTCTTGGTAAATTGAAATTTGAGCATTTTCCCAATTGACCGAGCCTTTCCTACGCGCACAGCCCAAAATCTTGCTTTTCTCAGAGAAATAATGAAACCTCACCAAAACCGATCTAGAGCCCCTGTCAGACGCCCCTGCTCTGTGCGCTCTGTCAATTGTAGGTTCATTGGTGTTGGCCTTGTCGAAAAGTAACCTGATGACAGCCATAACAGCAGTAGTGATATCAGACTGAGTCTTGCCATCCCGTTCTGGAAAACCCAGGAATCGTAGATTACAGCGGCGCTCCCTATTTTCCAGGTCATCGAGCTTCAAGATACACTTCTCTTCCCTCCTTTCAAGTTCCGCAAGACGCATGTCAAACTGGGTCTCAAGCAAATCAATTGTGTTTGCCTCCAGAGCCTGAACCCGGTCGTCCAAGGTATCGACCTTTTCGTCCAATGTGTCTAATCTCTTACCAATGTCTTCTCTGAAACCGCAGATTTCCTCTAACAAAGCTGACATACCCTTGGCGACTGCATTAGCGTCCAATGGCTCTGGTTGCACAGCAGCCGCCATGTTAGGAGATGGCATGGGGCCAAATGGCGTATGGCGAAACATCTGTAGAGACTTAGCCCAGTTCATGAAGCCCCCAGCGGCCCAGGGCCAGAGATAAGGCCGGCAGAGGAAGGCAGGCACTGTTGTACACAGGCGTCAGCAGGTGCAGCTGAGGAAACTGCCCAGGGTAGGAGGCTTCCTAGAAAGTGTGGACAGGACTACAGCAAATGCAGCCAGGGATGAACAGAGGGTTTAGGCATGGGGTGGGGACCCCTCCGGGAGTGCCCTGCCCTCAGGCAGCAATGAACTTGTAAAAACGTGCTTGGACTCCTAGTCTATGCCAGGAAGAAGGCAAACTTAATGGGGAGAACAACCCCAAGGAACAGGATACAGGGAAGGCAGTTGAGGTGGGAAGAAGCAAAAAAGGACGGGCATCCACACGCGGGCTCTCCAGGGCTGGTCACAGGGCCCATCCACAGCCTTAGAAGCAGCTCCCCATACCAACTTTCCACTAGGGGGAGGGGCGCCAGCACACACCAAAGTCGCCCTGCACACTCCTCCGATGGCACAGCGGAGAGCAGGATAAGGCACCTCACACAGAGGGAAAGCAACAGAAGACGTCCCGGATCGCCGGCTGCAGGCTCAGAAGAAGCCCCTCCTGGGGCGAAGCAAGGCAGGGTAGGGTAGGGAGACCCAAGGCCCAGGTGTAAGCCGGACAAGGCCTCCTGGCGTACTGCCGCAGGGGTCTCCATCCTGACAACGGCCTCAGTTGCAGTGCCAACACCCAGGGGAGGGGCGGCCGAACGAACCCCCAGCCAGCCACCGTCCTTAACCCGACTCCAGCGACGGTGGGTGGACTATGCAGCAGGGCTGCGGGGCGGTGGTGTACAGGGCGCTGGAACAGTCACCGTAGCTCTCCCCACAGCCCCCACCTCCAAGGAGGGCACAATACACGCAGAGGAGCAGGACGCGGGTCCCATCGCAGCCGCTGCACCCCATACGGCTACCGCACCTTCGGACCACTAAGCAGGGAGAAGAGGGGAATCCTGCCGGGGAGGGAGACAGAACAGGCACAAAATCGCTCGGCCCCCGGCAGCGGAAGCGAAAGGCCCGGCAGCACCAGAGGAGCACAGGCAGAGGGCCCCTCCCCCACCCTGGGCTCAGTCCAACCGCTGCTGACTCACAAGCGGGAAAGAAGGCCAACAGTCCCCTGTAGCATCGCACTCAGAACTCCACCCTCGCGGGACCCCCGGGTACCGGATCGCCCCTCACTCGGCGCCAGGGGGGTTCCCAAACCTCTGGGGGGGCGGCGCTTCTCTCCTGGGGGTATAGGGGGGGCTCAGATCCCTATTAGTATGCCCTACTGATGACACGTTTATGTGCGCGAACGCACCGTGTAGCCGCAGAAATAACAGGATCATTTAGGATTTGCAGGAGCTTGCAGTCTCTCATCCTACTGCATGGCTCTGTAGCCACCTCCCCATGTGAAACCGAAGCGGTTATATATTTTCCACGCCTTACCAGTGCAAATCCCTGAATGGAAACTACTTTACCTACAGAAGGAAATGGGGCGATTCATTTGGCAGCACAATAGACCCCCCCCCCCCACACCCCCACCCCCCAAATCGCTTGCAAGCTCCTCACAAGAGGCAAAATGCTTGCGGTTTAGGGCTACCCTCAATTCCACGGTACTATCAAGTGGCCCAAACAGCAATAAAGCTGGGATGGGTCAGGGGGCACATAGCACCCAAGCAGTGGGATATTGAACAACTCGCTTCCCCTTCCCCTAGAACCACCTGCCATTCCTACCCAGAGAAGCACGTTGACAGCAGAGCACCATGCTGCCCACTACCCTAATGACACTCCAAAATTGGGATAAAGCACATTCCCAGAAGGGATTTAAATCAGGCCTAGGCCCACACTCGCTGATCACCCAAAACCCTGCATTCACCCCAGGCCTACAAGCCAGAGCATTCCATTCATGGAAATCAGACAAACTCCTGAGATTACGGGATCTGTACGATAATGATGGCACCCTGACCTTTGAGAAGTGTAAGGACAAATGCAAACTGCCGGAATCGGAGCGATTCCGATATGTACAACTCACTGGTTGACCAACACGGCCATGCGCCAAGCAGCAGCAAGGCCGCCATCAGGGATAGAACTCAAAATATTAGAAGGGCGAAAGACCCATAGACTAGCCACATGCTATAGACTGCTGGAAAATGCCTCATTGGAGGAGATATTCCCCTACATGACAGCATGGGAAAGGGAAGTAGGAGTACAGATCCTGGAAGAGGCTTGGCAGAGGATTTGGACCTGAGCCCAAAAAGCTTGCGATGCACCACAGTGAAGGAGGGCACGATTAAAGTGTGCTTCCGATGGTACCTGTCCCCGCAACGCCAACATGTGATGAACCCCACATCTGATCCACACTGATTCACACAACATGCTGGCATGGTTGTGGGAATCAGGGAGACCTGGCACACATGTGGTGGCACTGCCCCTTGTACAAACATTCTGGTTGGAGGTTTGTTCTAAAATTAAAGAGATCACGGGCACTTCACTCCCAATGGACCACCGGGTCTTGGTACTGGGGGATGTCCCCGATGGCAGCTCCTTTCCTATGATGGGGCTAGAGCCGAACTTACCTCCCCATCTGCTCATGGCTGCCCGGATCACCCGAGCTCGTTTCTGGAAGGTACTGGAGGGCCCACACATTTCCCAATGGTGGGTGAAGGTCTGGGAACTGTTGGGGATGGAAAAACTCACAGCATTGGCAGAGGGAAAGTTGCCCAAATTTTTCCGTATAGGAGGACGGTTTCTGAAACCTATGGCGGGGAGGGAGCAAATGTTCTGCCAGCTGCTACTTTTGAGGTACTTTACAAGCCCATGACCCGATAAAGGCGAGCCTAAAATCTGGGAGTTTCACAATGATCAGAATACAGGCCACCCAATGGGCACTAAGTTGCCCTTTTTTTTGTTCCCCCACCTTCTTTCCTTAGCCCGCGCCCCCCACCCCTACTCCTCTTCTTTTTTTTAAACTTTGGTTTTATTATCATTTTCTTAATATAACAAACGGGCTCAATGCATGTTCAAAGGATATACATTTGAATGGCCCAATAGCTCCTGCCCCTCCTCCCCGGCACCCCCCACCCCAATACAAACCCACCCCCCTGATAACTTAATCAAACTTGAACCATAATTTTGGGATTCTCCTTGAAAGCTCTTTGTGTCCGGAGCTTGGGAGTAAATGTGGTTGTTGACTTCTTCTATGGCTGTATTTCGTCCCCCGGGCCGTGGGCGCCCGTTCCATCTTTGTTTCCTCCCTGACCCCATCCCCGTCAGTCCCCGCAGGGGCCCCTACCGGACATCAGTGAACGTCCCATCCCCAGGTCTGCTGCAACCCATACCAGTTTGCTTGGAATGAGCCGGAGTCATTGTTCATCATTGCCGTTAGTTTGTCCATTAAGAACATATTCTTTACTTTTTTCAGCCAGTCCTCCTTTGAGGGGGGTCTCCGGGCTCTTCCATTTCTGCGCCAAGGCCACCCTTCCCGCCCTCAGCATTGTTTCCCACATTCTAGGGTACCTGTAAATATATCTGTGTCTTCCGGAGGGAGACCCAGCAACATTGTCAGAGGATTCTGGGGGAGTAATTCCCCGGAGACTTCAGCGATCCAACCCCTTACCTTCTCCCAATACGCCTGTACTTTTGAGCAGTGCCACCACATGTGGCCCATCGTTCCGACCTGGTCACAACACCTTGGGCAATCGGGGGACACTCCCGAGAACATGGACAACTTCACGGGGTCTCTGTGCCACCCCTGCAAAATCTTGAAGTTGTGTTCCATGTCTGCTGTGAATAAATTCCTGTGGAATGCTATTTTAAATATCCTTGACCAGGCGTCCTCCGAGATCTCCTCTCCCGCCAAATCATTCCAAAATGTTCGAAAGCCTCCCCTCTCCACTAAGTTAATAGTGTTCAGGATTTTGTACATCCCAGATACCGCCCCCTTCCTTGAGGTCGCTGTGTCGAGTAGTTTCTCAAAGGGGGTCAGCTGCCCCTTCACGTTTTGGCCCCATGATTCGTCAGAAAGGATAACCTTCATGGCGGAGGTATTGGTGGATCCACCAGGTAAGCCAGAATATCATCCGCGAACAGGGAAAGCTTGAATTCTACTTCACCTCTCCTAACCCCCTTGATGTCCGGGTGTGCTCTAACTGCTATAGGCAGGGGTTCCATTGTAAGGACATAGACCAGGGGAGAAAGTGGGCATGCCTGCCTTGTTCCCCGCGAGAGGGGGAATGGTTCTGACAACCTGCCATTCACCTGTACCCTTGCCATCGGGGCTCTGTATAGTGCGGCCACCCATTCCCTAATGTGTACCCCAAAGCCCATTTTCTGGAGGAGGAGTTCCATGTATCTCCACTCGACCCTATCGAACGCCTTTTCTGAGTCCAGGGAGAGGACACTCGCGTCGAGGTCCGACCCCTGGGCATAATCAAACAAATCTATGGTTATGCAGATGTTGTCTGAGCCCTGTCTTCCCCTTATGAACCCCACCTGGTCTCCGTGGACCAGTTTCGGCATCCTCCATCCGCCTCCCAACTACCTTAGCTAGGATCTTTACGTCAATATTCAACAGAGCTATTGGGCGGTAGGAGGAGCACTCCATGGGGGCCTTGCCGTCCTTGGGCAACACTACATTTATGGCCTCCATCATGGAGTCCGGCAGAGTCCTCCCTCCAGCACTGCATTAAACACCTTTACTAAGTGCGGGGCTAGAGTCAAGCAAAACCTTTTATAGAAGTACACTGTGAAGCCGTCCTCGCCCGGGGAAGTGCCCACCTTCATCCCGCTGATCGCGTGTTCCACCTTGTCCTCGGTTACCGGACCCTCCAACCTCTCCGCCATCTCCCTAGTCAGGGCCAGGATTTGTATGGAGTTCAAGAACCCTTCAATCTCTGCCTCACCCCCGTTATATTCTGATGAGTATAATTCTTCATAGTATCGGCGGAAGGATTCTCCTATGTGCGGTGTGTTATGGCCCATCGACCCCTCTTCGTTCTTCACTGCTTTCACCATTCTACTTCTCTGTACCACCCTCAGTTCCCGGGCTAGAATCCTATCCGCCCTGTCCCACTTTTCATAATTGTTAGGCAGAAACCTGTGCAGTTCCCTTGGGGACCACTGCAAAAGATTTAAGACTACAGGTGTTGGCAGTAAACCCACTTGGTAGCAGTTTGTACCACCCAGATTTACCTGGTAGCTGTGGCTGAGCAGTCAGACTTCCCTCAAGAAGAGTTAGGCAGTATGCAAAGTATACACAATAGGCACTCAAATACAATAGCACAAGCAAACACTGTCCAGAGCTTTGGTATCAAGGTATATAATTATTTATTTAAAAACACACTTATTGAAACACTCCAGCACTATTATTGAAAATCACTCTAAACACAGTTACTATTATTATATATACATCCCTTTTTCCTTATCAGTCAAGTCTTAGTTAACACCACTTATTTCCAGACAGAGGTGAGCGCTTAACTATAGATGGCACTCCAATAAGTTAACGAATAAGGGAGGGGAAAAGGCAGAATGTAGGAAAACACACCACACTAATACTTAGGAACCCTTAAGCAAGGCAGGAAAAGTCCAAAGTTACTTGTGAGCCAAAGTCCATAGGCCGGGCCCACTCTTGGAGAGAGCAGGGCACAAATGCACCCAAGATCACACAATGACAACAGGCTTAAAAAGTCTTGTAGGGAGTTCAGAAAGGTTTTTAGTTAGGCTTAGAAAAGTTTAGCCAGGATGTCCCAGACTAACCCAGGGTCGAAAGCCGGGGACTAAATCTACCCCAGACAGTCGGTTGCAAGGGAAGCCAGGCCGAACACGGTACCTTATGTGGAAAGGATCCTCCAGCGGGGGCAGTTGTTCCTGGCAGCGGGTGCAAGTCGCGGTGTCGTCCAGAGGAAGAGAAGATCTCAACGTGGAGGAAAGATGAAGGTCGTTGCACTGCCAGGGAAGAAACCAGCCGCTGAGTTTTTCGGTTAAAGGTACTACCCTTTGATTCGGGGTAGTGGTAAAACGTGGTATCCTGGTTGCCGGGGTGCTTGGCACAGGCAAGGCGGCCACGAGATGCTCCAGGAAGCGAAAAAGGAAGCAGACTGGTTATCCCCACCAGTCGAAGGAAGAAGACTCTCCGGGCTGGAGATCTCCTCTGTCGTTGGGAAAAGTGGTGAGACGGTTCAGCAGGGCTCCACCGGTGGTGTTGTCGTAGCAGGTCAGCTCAGCTTCTCCCTCGTCGGATTCTTAGGTCCTGTGGCGACTTCTGAAGTTCCAGTCCCCAAAGCCCTGCTATTATGCAGAAACCCCCCATTCACTCAGCCTAGCTATCACTCAAACATGCTAAGTGGTGAGCCGGCCGGTTCACCACTTGGGCCAATCAGGACGGAGTGTGACTTGAGTTGCCTAGGCAACTCAGTCCAGGGTGCCTAAATCCCCCTCCACCCCTCCTAAGTACCCCAGACAGAGTGGCACCACTTTGGAGGGCTTCTGTGGAGAAGCCCGCCAAAAAGTGGAACAAAGGGCTCAACTTGGGTTGGAGTCACAGAAGCGAACACAAACGCCATTTTAGAACCGAGTTCTGGCAAAAAATACGAACCGGAGAATTAATATTAAATAAATAAACTGGCGGTATGTTCGAGGCTATAGGAATTAAATAATTAAAGTTGGTAGCCTCGAACAATGGGAAATCTCATAGGGATATATTTGCGGTCGAATATAAAAAGTAGTATCCACTGCCACCAGCCAAAACTCGATCAGGGGGGACGGAGACGTGCCCCCTCGACTAACAGACCCCGGGGCAATCGAATTGCCCCGGCCAGTACGTCCACAATATGATGGTTTGTACTGGTTCTGTTCAGAATTTGAGACTAGTAAAGTCAATGGTGACTTTACATGCCCTGGTAGACAGTAGTCAGTCCCAGGGTATGGAGTCTATACTGGGGGGTCACTATGACACCCCTGTGTTACTGCACTGAGGGTGCTGTATAACACATCACAAAAACACATGAAGCCCTATGGTGTAAAAGACCCCATAGCCCATTAAACACATCTAGAGTCAAAAGAGACGCACTCAAATCATGTCTCACTCTTGGCAGGAGAAAATAATAAACCTCAAAAATCCAGCAAAGCTGCTGGGGGACTCAGTAGGTTAGGAAATTCAGCCTAAACAGAGAGTTCTCCCTAACAATAATACTTTTGCTTAACCAGTTGAAGATTCCTTTCTGTTTTGTGTAGGAGGAGGTCCTTCAACTGGAGCCTATAGTCGTCCAGGGCGGCTACCTGATCGCGATCTAAGGGTTCTACTGGGGGGCCCCCGGCTGGAGTTGGGCTATTTTCTCTCTCAGAGACCTCTCCTGGGATTCCCTTTCTCTTTTTTTCTGGGCTCCCTTTTTGATGACGACTCCCCTTAAGGTTGCCTTAAAAGCGTCCCATAGGGTGTGCAAGCCTACCTCCCCATTATCATTGAGCTCAAAGAATTCCGTTATGGTGTCTAGCACCTCCTGTGCGTGGACCTCGTCCTTCAACAAGGAGTCGTTACATTTCCATCGTCCCCTGCGGTCGCTTAGCCATCCCCTTGCTATGGTGACTCGGATCAGGTCATGGTCTAACCAGGGGACGGGGTCAACCCTCTGGCCAGTGACGAATGGGTGCAGGGTCTCATCCACTAAGATGTAGTCTATTCTGGAAAATGACATGTGGATGGCTGAGTAAGATGTGAAAGAGGGGGCGCCCGTCCTGGGGGTCGGGACCGTGTCCACCAGGCCTAATTCGGAGTTAACCCTTTGGAAGTTTCGTGCTTGAAGTCCCCCCCACCACCGTGCCTTGGACAAATAGCCTGAGTCTATCCCTCACCTCTTCCCAGAATAGAGTTTGGCCTTCGTTTGGACCGTATACTACGGCAAGACTAAGTGGGGCACCCTGTAGGGACCCCCGTACCAGCAAATAACGCCCCTCTGAGTCTTTCAATATGGCCTCTTTTTCGAAGCCAACATTCCTTGCTAAAAAAATGGCCACCACTCTCTTTTTCCCCTTGTGGGATGCACATAAAACCTCCCCAATGCCCCCCCCCCCTGCATTTTGGGCTCCTTCCCCGGTGCCCAATGAGTCTCTTGCAAGAAGAGAAGGTCAAGGTTCGCCCTTCTAAATTCCCTACAGACCCGGGACCTCTTTGTGGGGGTGTTCAGGCCCCGTACGTTTAGGGAACCCACTCCCAGGGCCGGCAGACTTTCAGCCATAATCTAGGTTTTCTTCTCTCTCGGTCAACATCTTCACATTACCCTTCCTTGTGCACTCCCTTAGTTTTGTTTTATGCTCCCCCTCTCTCCTTTCCCCCCTCCCCCCTGGGTGGGCCTGAAATGTTTCCCCAACTGCCCCCCATTCCCAACCCCAAACTGAACAACCCCAACTTTCGTGCGCCCCTCCCTCCCCGGCATCCAGCCAGTTAGTTCTGCCATCGCTGGCTTTTGGCCGAACCACCAGCCTGCCCACCTCGGCCAGGCGATCCGTGTAAAGCTTGCCACTTTGAGCCCCCCGTACCCGCCTGCTGCATCATCCCTTCTACGGACCGCCCATACTTGCTGTTCGTGGGGACGCTGTTAGTGGTAGAACCTCTGAGTCATAACTCCTCTGTCCAAAACTTGACGGGTCGCCCCCGTCCTCAGTCCTCAGAGTCGTTCCGCTCTCCGTCCTTCGCAGGTGACGGAGTATTCATTTTACTAAATTTCCTCACGCCAGTTTTCCTTCTCCCGGCGGGCCAAGGCCCCTTGGTCTGCCCATCTTCGGCCCCGATGGGCCACTCCGGGGGGTTAGATTCTGCTACGTAATCTTGGATGGCTCCCCGTATGTCATCTTCTGTGATCAGAGTTGACCTTTGACCCATATATTCGAAAGCCAGGAAGAAGGGGTAGCCCCATCTGTAGCGCACTCCCTTCTCCTTGAGGAGTTGCGTTAGGGGGCGGCACATTCTGCGCCTGGCCAGTGTATAGTCGGAGAGATCCTGGTAGATTGAAATCTGGGCATTATTGTAAGTGATCTCCTGGGCCTTTTTGGCCTCCTCCAGCACTTTTGTCTTTTCCGAATAGTAGTGGAACCGGACCATCATCTCTTCTGTAAACAGGAGGGTGATAATATCTCTCTGCTTCTCCTTCCAATTCGGGTACCCCAAATATTCTGAGGTTGTTCCTCCTTTCCCTGTTTTCGAAGTCATCCATCTACCTGTCCCGTTCTTCGTCCCTCTTCTCCAGGGCAGCTAGCCTCATGCCAATTTGTATTTTTTGGGACGCTGATGTTGATTGGTTGGTTTCCACCTGTAACAGTCTGTTCTCGACCTTGTCCACCCTTTGGTCCATTTTTTCGAATTTCTGGGCGATGTCAGAGCGCATGTCCCTGATTTCCTGCAGGATCGAGGCAAAGCACCTTTCCATTGCCGCTGTGGAAGGTGCCGGGGCCTCCGACTGGGCCATTTCTCCGTTTGGGCTCGTACCTTTGTTGCCATTTGCTGCCTCCTGGAAGCGATATTCCTGCAGGGTTTCCCGCCAGTTCTTCTGGTCACCCCCTGTGCCCCGCCGCCGAGACCTCCATGACCCCGGCGGGGACTGGGGAACCCCTCCCGGGTCAGCCGGTGATTTCCTTCCTGGGGTACCCAGAGGGGGCTCGTGCGAGGGGGGGGGGACCGGGATAAGGCCACCCACCACTTGAATGAAATATGCCTTTGCTGCTGCAGGGGGGTCGTTATTGGGCGGGCACACGCCCCACCGTCACCGGGCGGGGGCCTCTCACCCAGTCCAGCTTCGCGGAGGTTGGTGTGGTCAGCTGCGTCCTTTTGACCAGGCCCGTGGGGCCTTTCCCACAGGGTAGGGGGGCAGGGCACCGTGGTCCTTGCCCTCAACTTAATGTCAGTCGTCCGCACTTTGGCCCCCAGGGGTGTAGAGGGGCCGTCTCGGGGCGGGCACACGCCACACCAACCCCGGGCGGGGGCCTCACACCCGGATTCCCCCTGAGACTAACGGTACTTCCTCTGTGTCCCAAGGGGGGGATGGAATGTTCAGCTGTGGCCGTAGGGACTAGCCCAGGGGCACTTACCCTGGGCGAAGGGCCCGGCAGCGCCGATTCGCCGTCCCCGCCTGGTGCCTTCTGATCCGTCCTGGGTAAAGGCCGGTGTGCCTGCGCCCTGGGCAAGGATCCCGGGACCCCCACCCGCCTTTGTCACATGCAAGGGGGCCCCCTCACCTTCACCCGCTCTCCTGTCGAATGTGGCTCCTGTGTTCTCCTGGGCCCCCTGTGTCAAGGTGTAGGCCCTGCTGCGTTGCGGGAGGCTCCCGCCTGCCTGCGCGATCTGCATTGGGCCCCTATGGCCAGCGCCGAGGAAACTTGCGGGGGCCTCAGCACCCGGGCCCGCCCTGCTTTTTCACTCCGTCTCGGTAGGCCTCGGGGGTCGTTGGGCTCCGGCACCTCCGCCCCGGTCTCCCGGATGCCGGCCTCCAGTCAACGTGCCCTCACTAGCCCGCCGAATCGGGCCTCTGGCGTGTTATGCTCCGGCACAGGGGGGCGAGGCCCCGCTTCCCGCTCTGTGGCCGCACCCCCGTTCTGTTGGGGACCCTGTCCCCGGCCGGGCCGCTCCTCCAGCAGGTGTAGCAGGCCGATCGAGGAGAGGGGGCGGCCCGTGCAATGTGTCCGCGCAGCTCCAAAGGGACGCCTCTCCTCTACCGGCGGGAGCCTCGGATCTCGTTCTCGGGTTCCCGAGCGTCGCACTTTGGCGCGTGGGGTGCTCAGGGGGCAGGGGGTCACCACGCCAATCCGTCAAGTTGGGCCGCCTGGGGGAGGGGGGGCTCAATACCCTGTAACTGTCAGGGTTCAGCGGGAGCAGTACACTCAGGCAGCCATTGCCTGTGCGCCCCCTGGTGCCCTCCGTTTCTTCCCTACTCCTCTTCTGATGATTTTGCGTCAGAGTTAAGCACAACAGTTATATTTCCATAAAAAATGACCTGCTGTTTTCTTTGCATATAATGTGTTGCCACTTGTACTATGTGCATTGGAGTTTCAATAAAATATACCTTTAAAAAAGAAAAAAATTGCTTGACGATAGCAACATGAGCTAACATTGTTACTTCTGGCTTGGAGCCTGGCTTGTCCAGATTGCATATTTGGCTCACCTTACCAGTGGTGGTGAAAATGAAAATTGGTATAGGGGAGAAAATACAGGGGTAAGAGGGCAGTAGGTGCTGGAGGTGCAGTGGGAGGGCTTTGAAGTAGATCAGGAAGGTAACATGACAGTTTGCTGCTTGGATGTCAGATCTTGCAGGTAGTGATCAACTGACAAGTGTAGGCGGAGATGTGGGGTGATTGCGGTGAGAGCCTATGGTATGTCAGTGTTTGTGGCTGGCCTATGCACTTTAAAGTACAAGGAAGATGTATGTGGTCTAGTAATGGGTTAAGATGTGCACAAGTGATTGCTTGAAATATGGAAGCTGGTTTAATATTGTGTTGACAAGCCTTCCGACAACACACATCCCAGGATGTTACAGCCCAGACCTACCATGGCCTATGCTGTCAGTAACACCAGAATTCATGAGTTGACGTATATAAAGAAATGTTTATGAAAAAGAAATGTTTATGAAAAAGAAAAGGGGAGAGAATGTTAGCACTCTCCTCAATCAACATGTTGCACTCAGATGCAGATAACTAAAAAATGGCTGGAGCAAGCCTATATGGCTTCATAGATAAATTGCTACAAACCTGGACAATAAAATACTGCATTTTATAATTCTTCAAACTACCCACCTGATAGGATGGCACTGCGGGATACTGGACCATTACACCCTGAATGTGATTTCCAAGGCTGCTGTGTTGGTTACTGACCAGACAATGATTCTGAGATGGCTGAACCCCAACTAACCCCTGGAAGTTTTGCTGCTGCTGGTTAGGCATCACAGTTTGGTAACCTGAAAATAAAGATGTACATCTCAATTTTATTTTAAAAAAATACTTCTATACAAGACTACACTAAAATAAACTGAAAATAAATATTGCAGGCAATAGTATATTACTAGATCCTTTTCAGACAGAGAAAAAGTTGACTTTAGCAACAAACCATGGACATGCTTACTAAGGTAGTTAACATGAGGACACACTGCTTTCATATATTTTCAACCCACTAGAGTCAAATATATGAACACATTTTTAAACAGGATACAATTTATATTCAACTTAAAACTATTTCAACATATGTGCAGATATTATTGGTTGCGTAAAGGTTCTTCGTATTTGTTATAGATATCTTTAGCCCGGATGATGGTCATATACCAGAAAGGCTTTGAGCATTGTTAAATGGTTAACTATTTCAAGGGCATTTAAGTAAATTATTGTGACACTTCATTTGAATTTCTATAAACTACAATAAATACTGAATTAATTGCGTATTTGAGTGTTTTGTATTTCTGTGAAGGAACATGCCTTGCAGTAGGCTTTTCAATGTTAACCATGGAAGAGGTATGACAGTGGTACAAACGACAGTGGGACAAGGAAGCTATCAGAGGTGTAGAAGGGGACAGAGAAAAACCAGGAATACACCGTGGGCAAATCAGGAACGTAGGGATAGAGATAATTTTCCCAACGTTGGCCCGAGCAGCCCAAAACTGGTGTACGTCCTTGATTGCACAATCAATGTTTTGCAGAGTGATACATCCATTGTGCAATCCAGGAAGCAAGAGGGTGGTGGTGCAATAGATGGGGAGTGGTAGGTGGGGATGACATTGAAGGGCGAGAAGGGAGTGGCAGACGTTTCTGGGGTGTCCCCCGTAGAGTGAAGAGGGGGTTTGTGGGTGTAGACGAGGATACACTAGCTCTTGTTGGATGAAGGTCTGTGAGCAAAATAAAGGAATGACAGAATAAAAGTACTTGAAAGAGCATGTGGTGGCTCAAATATAAGTGCACTTCCAGACAGTGTTTTCACGGAACAACCTTGTACGTTAAGAGATACTTGCTGGAAAATTATTATTTGTTACACGCACGTTTTATTTATAAACAATTAGAAATGGAAAATTGTATAGTTTCTATGTACTTGGAGTCTGTGGTTATCCAAGTAATCCGATTAATGTCCAAACACAAACCCTAACTAAAACCACTGTTGGTCCACAATTCCACCACCTTTGGCAACCATAAGTGCTCGAATCCAACTCTGATGTCTTGCAACAGGGGAGCAAGGCCACAAACCGCTCAGAGAAAACCGGCACCTACACAGCTATCAAGGGAATTTCAGGCCTACATCTGCCACTTGACCACCAGAGTTTAGTGGTATATTTTTGACGAAACCAGCCGCTTGATCCACAAAAGCAAAACTCTTGAACTGAACCAACACTCTCACATGAGCCTGGTGTCGCACAGCGCACGTTTCTTTCTACTAGCTAACCTCTTCCTGCGCTTATCTATGGGAGTCAGCCCTTGCATCAAGAAGCAGAACCCTCCCTCACCTAGTAACAGCAAGAACTACAGCTGTCCCACAGAGGTGCCTTTTTACATCATTAGCTGGGTCACCAAAGCACCTTGTATTGGGGACCCTCCATATATTAGGATTCTTCTCAAATTGTGATTCAATAAGCACCTAAGTGTCCAACATTCTTTTTAAAGACACAGCCTCTCAGCCACGATGGCATCTCTCTGCACCCATTATCTGCTGCCCTTTCTCCATTCCATTGATGACCTGCTCAATAGTCTCTAACCAACCCAAACTGCGCTGCAGAGAAGTACCTCTCAATTTAGTGCAATTTATGCTGCATTTCTTCCTCAGGTGATTCAGAAACATTTCCATGTGTTGTAGGCCTGTGGGAGCAGGGCTATGGCCAAAAAACACACTCTTGGGTTTGCGACCCAAACACAGATTATTCTAGGGTGCCCATACCCACCTCTGTGTGCATCTCCAAACAGCATAAAGTGTTGTGCGGGTGGTAAAGTACCACTCTCCCTAATTCTACAGAAGTAACATATACAAGAACTTGATCAAGGGAATTATGTATCCTCCAGACAAATCTCCAGGCGCTGTCGCTGTGCACTTTCAAGGGCCAGTTTCTGGTTTGTCACGATCAAAAAGGTCCTCCCGGGGCCTGCATACTTACATGCGCACAGCATGCCTCTGCTACTGGTGTTCTGTTCAACTTCCCCTGCAGCGCTCTCGTGTGCTGCACAGCTCCGCCAGTCTCAGCCTCCAACGCCACATCGCCCTCAAATTCTTCAGACCTGCTGGCACCTCATGTTTAAAGTCCTATTCCCAAAGTAGGAAGCCTCACAGCAAAGGAGCCTGCTAAATCCCATTGCTCCTCCAAAGCATCCGCCCGCAAGCATTTCCTAAAAGGATGCCCTTCTGCATTATTCAGTGTAGGGTATTCTAAGTGATGTGTATTCACAGATTTGAAGAATTCAATTTCAGCAATGCTCCACGTGTCAAAGATGTGCACAATTTATTATAGAAAAATGCAGGTAATTTTACCTTATAAAAATAAATTTGTTAAAAACACAATTCGACATTAAACGTGCTAAGAACTCTGCCCATGCTTGATTTGGTGAAAATATAAGAAACCCTTGAGTCAATCACCAATCATTATCAGTATTCTCAAGCACAGTGCCACTGCCCAAAATCATCAATGCAAGTACTACTGTACCAACCAGTGCAACGCTCACCATAGGTACACAATGGATTATCAGTAGTTCAGTCTTCAATGTCAGTGATGCGACGCACTATCAGTGTTGTCAATCCGAAGGCAATATCTCTTGCTAGCATTCCCAGGGCCAGTATAATCTTTCACATACATGGCAAAACCCCCTACTGACCTAGTCATTACACCACTAGTCGATCTACTTAATGTCAGTAACCTCTGAAACGGAACCAAGTTCAAAATTCACTCCCATAAGAGCAATGCAAGTGCTGGCATTAAATGGGCAGCCCTTTGCCTTTCCCTCCCCTCAAACTCACTGCCCCCTCCCGCTGAGGGCCTATCGTTTTCCTCCCCACTAATCTCCCGTGCTCCACCATTTAACTTTCCCAGAATGAACCTCCTCACGCCACATCTTGCCACCGCTCTTAAATAAGTATTTTTTTATGTTTGCTTCTACTGTGCCTTTTGCCAGTTCACATCAGAAAACTATTTATGAGTGCTGTATTCACCAACAGTTTGAATGCCTAGTGGCAATAAACCACACCAAAACTAGTACGCATTAAACACATCACACCAATATCAGTACTGCTAATTTCTAATCCTCTCTGGTAGCACCTCGTAGTCACTGTGTATGCCAATCCAATTAGACAGACAAACAATTACTAACACCTAATTCACGATTGCCACACCTGGTAAAGAACAGGGCTGGTTTCCCTATTTCTAGATCTTCTAGTTAAAAAGACTGCAAGTGCTCTAGGGACCCCTGGTACCTACTCTGATGAATGAATGCATTTCTTTAAAAAGTGATTTACGACATGCACAATATGAAGTCAATCATCTGATGGTGTGTCGCAATGTGTGGACTTTCTATCCTTTATTCTTCTCATTGCAGTTCTGAGGTTGATTGACTGTCGTAAATGATATGGTGGTTAAACTTAAGATGTTGATGGGGAGATGGTGCAAATGTTTTGGGCCTGTCATTCAGGCATAAGGTGTATTCTCTGTTCTGTAAACATGTGTTAGGCAGAATCCTGTGCAGTTCCCTTGGGGAACACTGCAAAAAGATTAAGACTACAGGAGTAAGCAGTAAACCCAATTGGTAGCAGTCTGTACCACCCAGATATACCTGGTAGCTGTGGCTGAGCAGTCAGACTTCTCTCAAGAAGAGTAGGGCAGTATATAGAGTATACACAATAGGGCTAAAAACACAGTAGAGCAAACAAACACTGACCAGGGCTTTGTATCAAAAGTATATAATTATTTTACACACTTTAGGCAATACACTAGCACTCTAAATCAAAAGCAAGTTAAAACACAGTCCGGTAAAGTATAAACACCTTCCTTGATAACTATTTGTTAAGTTAAAGGGAGAGAAAAAGGCAGGGCATAGAAATAAAACAGTTCCCAACACTTTTAGAAGTTCAAAGCAAGGGAGTAAAGGCAGTATACATGTAGAGCCAAAGTTCATAGGCCAGGCCCACTTTAAATGGAGCAAAGCAAAATGTGCCCAAGATCACACAGTTTAAAATGCACTAAAAGTTTTTGCAGAATGTTCAAAAGAGGTTGGGGTGATTCAAGGAGTAAAGTTAGAAGGTCTGGGGCCAACCCAGTTGGAAAGCCAAGGATTTAAGGGTCACCTTTAGCAATCCGTGGAAAGGGAGGCCAGGCAGAACACAGTACCTTAAAGAGAGAGGAAGCTCCAGCGGTGGCAGTTGTTCCTGGCAGTGGTCGCAGGGGAAGAGAGGATCTCGTCAAGGAGCGCAGGGATGAAACCAGCTGCGGATGTCGTCGGTTAAAAGGTGCGTTCCTTTTATTCACGCTCAAAGTGGTGAAGCTTGGCTATCCGGCCGCCGGAGTGCTTGGCACGGGCGATTCGACCAAGAGACATCTTTGGAAGGCGAAAGGGGCGAACTGGTTAATCCCACCAGCTCAAAGGAAGAAGACTCGTCCAGCAGAAGATCTTCTCTTGTCGTTGGAAAGTGGTGAGTTTGTTGCAGCAGGGCTCCACCGGTGGTGTCATCGTTGCAGATGGCTCAGCTTCTTCCCTCTTCGGATTCTTAGGTCCTGTGGCCACTTCTGAAGTTCCAGTCCTAAAAGCCCTGCTTTTATGCAGAAAAACCCTCATTCAACAGCCTAGCTGTCACTCAAACATCACCACTGGGCCAATCAGAACAGAGTGCGACTTGAGTTGCTAAGGCAACGCAGTCCAGGGTGCCAATTCCCCGACCCACGCATCCTGTGGAACCCAGACAGAGTGGCACCAGTTGGAGGGCTTCTGTGGAGAAGCCCGCCAAAAAGTGGAACAAAGGGCCCGACCTTGGTTGGAATTACAAGACGGACACGAACGCCATTTTAGAAAAGAGTTCTGGCGAAAAGACCCAACCGTTGATTTAATATTAAATAAATAAATCAGCAGTATCTTTAACATTGCACCAAAAATTGGTTCGTTTAAAATCAATGGGAAAATCCCATAGGAAATATTCCGGTGGAATATTTTGCATGGTAACCACTGCCACCATCCAGAAACTGGACAAGGGGGGACTGGACAGTGCCGCCTTGGAAACAGACCCAGGGGCAATCGAATTAACCCCTTTCAGTACTATCACAATATGATGGTATGTACTGGTTCTGTTCACAATTTTGGACTGGTAAAGTCAATGGTGACATTACATGCCCTGGGAGACAGTAGTCAGTCCCAGGGTATGGAGTCTATGTTTGGGGGTCACTATGACACCCCTGTGTTACTGCACTGAGGGTGCTGTGTAACACATACACAAAAACAGATGATACCCTATGGAGTAAAAGATCCCATAGCCCATAAGCACACAAAAAGTCAAAGACATACCTCAAATCATGCCTAAGAGTGGGAGGAAAAGAGTCTCACTCTTAGCAGGGGAAAAAAACAAACCCCAAAAATCCAGCAAAGCTGCTGGTGACTCACTAGGTTTGGGAAATTAACCTTATAACAGAATTCTCCCTAACATGCAATTGAGTGCCTGCTCAACAGCACCTTGAATTAGATTCTCACTCTGACGCATAGCCTTTTGAGATAACTTATTACAACATTGTGAAGACTGCCGAGTTGGCATGTCGGGAGACCTGCGTACAGTGTGTTGGCACGGTCGAATTCCCATTACTAATAGTGCCATCACAAAGGTATGGCAGTATCTGGAGAGGAACAGTGCAATCCTTTTGTACCGACACATCTGACGGAACTACTGCAAGGGTTGCCGTCTATGTAGACACCCATATTTACTTGACTGGTTTACTGAAGAAGGTAAATGGATCCAGCCAGTGAGTTTAGCACACGGTCACAAGCAAGCAAAAGTACTTTCCGGTTAATTTCTCACAGGGCTTTTGTAAATTTTAATGAGGCATCCTGGTGGCCGTAGATTATTTAATTGATCCAAGTGTCTGCAGCATAAGTGTAAGAGAGATTGCGACCATAATGGTATGGAGCACATGGTGACTGAACAGGGGTACTGGCTTGGGAGTCCGAATTTATATACCTAGGTCCAATACAAGGTTACCAGATTGAAGACAACTCAAAAAGTTTGCTGTGGGGAGTGAGGCCCCTTTGGAATCTTGGATTTTGTTCATAAGGGCTAGGAATTGGACTGTAACAGAAACATAAATGATCACAGAGGGTTACAATGTTATAGTGTGTGTCAAATTTGATTTCCAGGATGCTGTCCCAAACTTTACTGCAATGCAGCGGATTACTATTTGCTGCTAAAGTCATATTGCTGCCAAGTTCTCTACATACGAAAAGCTAGTTTGCCATACCAGCCATGGGCGGCAATAGAGAAGGGGGAGCAGGCATCTTGAACCACTTTTAATTGATCTTAGAGGGGAAGTTTAATGATGCCAGACATAGCATTGCGAGGAAGGGGCATGACAAACTGCCAATACACCCAGGGCCACCACCCCATACTATTAATGTAATCTCCATAGAAGTCCCCATTGTGGACATGGCCCCTAGGTGTTATGCTTCCATTCAATTGCCCCATATCATATTAGAAAGTACTGTGAAACTATACAAAATCATTGCAACTAATTCAGACTATCTGGTGGGAATCTTCTGGAATCTTGCACTACATGTGCAATTTGCTACACCTATTATAAGCAACAAGCTAGTGCCTCTGACCTAAATGATCATCAGAAATGCACAGCATGTGGGTTATTGTATTCTTAACTCGTAGATCAAATGTAAAAGAAGCATTTACATTTTCAAACAATATTACAGAAAGCATACAATATTTCTGGATAAAAGCAGGGTATGTTAGATTTGTTTGTCTAACCTACATCTGCAACATCTTCATCTTAAATCATCGAATTATTCAGATTATCAGTTTCAAGTGGAAAAAAAAAAGAGGACCTATTTTGCCAGGCACACAATCCGAGCTTGCTGGACGAAGTTTTAGCATCAACTGAAAACAGCAGATCGTCCAAGTGTCAGTATAAGAAGAATCTGTGTGAATGGTGTGGCATAGAAGTTTGCACACCATGCTGGCTTGTAGTTTTCAGTGTGTAAATAGTACTACTAGTTACTGTACATATTGTTAAACTAGAAAAGCACAGACTGAGGAAAGAAGCAAAGCAGTATTTAGAGTGATGAAATACACCTTTAATAACAAGAAATCACTGACACTAGTAAAGTTCATCCAAAACTGCGTTGTCAGAGATGCAAACAAAAATGTGTGTTTCTGGTACACTGATCCTTAGAGCATTTGGCAGTTGTTAGGGAGAATTCTCTGTTTAGGCTTAATTTCCTAACCTAGTGAGTCCCCCAGCAGCTTTGCTGGATTTTTGTTTTTTTTTTCTCCTGCCAAGAGTGAGACTCTTTTACCCTCACTCTTGGGCATGATTTGAGTGTGTTTCTTTGACTCTAGATGTGTTTAATGGGCTATTGGGTCTTTTACTCCATAAGGCTTCATGTGTTTTTGTGATGTGTGTTACGCAGCACCCTCAGTGCAGTAACACAGGGGTGTCATAGTGACCCCCCAATATAGACTCCATACCCTGACTCTAACTACTGTCTCCCAGGGCATGTAAAGTCGCCATTGACTTTACTAGTCTCAAATTCTGAACAGAACCAGTACAAACCATCATATTGTGGACGTACTGGCCGGGGCAATTTGATTGCCCGGGGGTCTGTTAGTCGAGGGGGCACGTCTCCGTCCCCCCTGATCGAGTTTTGGCTGGTGGCAGTGGATACTACTTTTTATATTCAACCGCGAATATATCTCTATGGGATTTCCCATTGTTCGAGTCTACCAACTTTAATTATTTAATTCCTATAGCCTCGAACATACCGCCGGTTTATTTATTTAATATTAATTCTCCGGTTGGTATTTTTTGCCAGAACTCGGTTCTAAAATGGCGTTTGTGTTCGCTTCTGTGACTCCAACCCAAGTTGAGCCCTTTGTTCCACTTTTTGGCGACCTTCTCCACAGAAGCCCTCCAAAGTGGTGCCTCTCTGTCTAGGGTACTTAGGAGGGGTGGAGGGGGATTTAGGCACCCTGGACTTAGTTGCCTAGGCAACTCAAGTCGCACTCCGTCCTGATGGGCCCGAGTGGTGAGCCGGCCGGCTCACCACTTAGCATGTTTGAGTGACAGCTAGGCTGAGTGAATGGGGGTTTTCTGCATAAAAGCAGGGCTTTGGGGACTGGAACTTTAGAAGTCGCCACAGGACCCAAGAATCCGACACGGGAGAAGCTGAGCTGACCTGCTACGACGACACCACCGGTGGAGCCCTGCTGAACCGTCTCACCACTTTTCCCAACGACAGAGGAGATCTCCAGCCCGGAGAGTCTTCTTCCTTCGACTGGTGGGGATAACCAGTCTGCTTCCTTTTTCGCTTCCTGGAGCATCTCATGGCCGCCTTGCCCATGCCAAGCACCCCGGCAACAGTATACCACGTTTTACCACTACCGCAAATCAAAGGGTAGTACCTTTAACCGGAAAACTCTGCGGCTCGTTTCTTCCCTGGCAGTGCAACGACCTTCATCTTTCCTCCACGTCGAGATCTTCTCTTCCTCTGGACGACGACGTGACTTGCACCCAATGCCAGGAACTGCCCCCGCTGGAGGATCCTTTCCACTTAAGGTACCGTGTTCCGCCTGGCTTCCCTTGCCACCGACTGTACGGGGTAGATTTAGCCCCCGGCTTTCGAACCTGGGTTAGCCTGGGAAACCCTGGGTAAACTTTTCTGAGCCTAACTAAAACCTTTCTGAACTCCCTGCAAGACTTTTTAAGCCTGTTGTCATTGTGTGATCTTGGGTGCATTTGTGCCCTGCTCTCTCCAAGAGTGGGCCCGGCCTATGGACTTTGGCTCACCAGTAACTTTTGACTTTCCTGGCTGCTTAAGTGTTCCTAAGTATTAGTGTGGTGTATTTTCCTACCTTCTGCCTTTTTCGTTAACTTATTGGAGTGCCATCTATAGTTAAGCGCTCACCTCTGTCTGGAAATAAGTGGTGTTAACTAAGACTTGTCTGATAAGGAATAAGGGATGTATATATAATAATAGTAACTGTGTTTAGAGTGATTTTTTACAATAATAGTGCTGGAGTGTTTCAATAAGTGTGTTTTTAAATAAATAATGATATACCTTGATACCAAAGCTCTGGTCAGTGTTTGCTTGTGCTATTGTGTCTGAGTGCCTATTGTGTATACTTTACATACTGCCCAACTCTTCTTGAGGGAAGTCTGACTGCTCAGCCACAGCTACCAGGTAAATCTGGGTGGTACAGACTGCTACCAAGTGGGTTTACTGCCAACACCTGTGGTCCTAAATCTTTTGCAGTGGTCCCCAAGGGAACTGCACAGGTTTCTGCCTAACAGCAGTACATATAGAACATCGGATGTTGATGGTCCTTTGAATTAACATGCAGGGAATGTGACGCTTGAAGGTATAGAGTGCAGTTGCATTTTGGCTACGAAATAGGTGAAGGGAGAAGATGTGGAAGGTATGGCAGTAGTGCCAGCTACTAAAAATACATGAAACAGGGGGCTACACGTTAGAGGTTATTGCAAAATGTCAGCAAGGAGGTAAGAATTTTTATGCAAAACAGACCATATGTTCAAACCAGAAGTAATGGAGTCTGAATTCCTACAAAGCTAGTTTATGAGCTTATTCTGAAAAACGATATTTTATTCCTGTAAATGGGGTTCAAATTGTGAACAAACATCACAAAACACTTAACTTAAACCAGATACTACACATACTTTACCTATTGACATTTTTAAATGAGCTGGGTGCCTGTGGACCTGCCACGACGCGCTATTCAAAACTGACCATTCCAGCAGAGATCAGACTGAAATTGTTACATTACTGTGGATTAAATTATTAAATCAGACAGAGTAATGGGTAAATGCATCTGCAATATGGTTTACTATTGATTCCAATTTGTGGGTGAGACACTCAGTTTCCCAGAACCACATATTCGGGGGTGGGGTGGGGGGGGGGGTGGTGAGTGTGAGTAGGAGTGTGAGTGTGTGAGAGAGAGACATCAATTCTTTAGGAAAGACCCATGCTTCCCTTCATGTGTCAGGCAGAGAAGCATAACTGCAGATATGTAATTCCACAAAAATTCTTCAAGGAAATTTGAACCAGGAGCCAAGTAAAAACGATTGGTACGATCTGATTGACCTAGGAAAAGTTAAACACTGATTGCCTTTTGGGGAGACTTATGTGGTCTATTGATGGAAATACAGAGAAAACACAGATGCTGGTATATTATCTGAAAAATAAGAAAGATCTATTGGAAGTGGAAGAGAGGAAGTTAGAAGGTGAGGCCCACCAACAGACAAACCCACTGCAAATGGGAAAATAATTAACTGAATCCAGCAGCTGTGCAGCTAATGTGTAGTTAGGTCGGGTGTCTAGAGAGAGAGTCAGATTGGTGGACAAAGTGAGGTCGGCATACAAAGGGAAAAGTAGATTGTTAGACAAATAACTAAATAGGTCAACAACTGACACAACCTTTTATAGCATTAGCCCACACATATTCACAAATACAAAGTCCTACCTGAATGGGAGAACCAACTTTTACAACCGGAATATGTCTTGGTTTTCAGAAGGCAGCCAATACTAAAAAAAAATGTGTACTCAAAAAAAGAGGTTGATTACATCCAGTCACTAGAGAGACCAGGGTTTGTCCCCCTCACTGTGCATATAGTACGATAGGTGGGCCTTAATATGATTTTCTTCTACTTCACTGCATAAAGCAAAGTCTGAACATTCAACATGAAACAACTGTCAGACATTAAACATGTATAAACTGGATTTGTTTCCATTTACTGAAACAAAAGAAATACTGTTCTGAAGACAGTTTCAACACCATCATTTCCCCAATTAGCATTATCTAAAAAGCTTGATTGAAGGCTTGATTCAAAGTTGTTTCTTACTGAAAGACTAATAATTGGAAGACAAATGTACATATAGCATTTGCTTCTCTGCCAGTTATCGATTTTACATACTAAAGCAAATAGATATATTTACAAATGTTGGGCCTCAGAATAGTAACTTAACAAAATAGTCTATTCTGTTTCTGTACGTACACACACAAACACAGCAAACATGACTTACCGTAATCGTATTTCTGATGCTTGTATCTGCTTAGATTCACATGCTTTGCATAAGCGGACATCTAGTCGTAGGTGCATAGCATTGCATGCCTTTTTTTTCAAAGTTCGAAAAGGGTCGTTGACTGGGCGCGCTTGTAATACTATCCCTAGTGTGACATGTACTGTAGCCATGGTCACCACGTGTCAAGGTACCTCAGATTGTTTTGTTTCTGACATGAGGGAGCATGAAATATTACGCGCGAGTACAGAAAAGTAAAGAAATGTTTAAGATGTCTATGTACTTTCAACTCCAAAAGGACTTTGAAAAAAGCCATCAAGACAGAGATCCTCCTCATTGGCACACCTGCACCTTCCTTTCCCGTCCCTCTCTGGCTGGCCTCCCTTGGCCCTCTTCCGGCTCCCACCTGTGAGGCTAAGGTCATCTTCGACTCCACACTTTCCTTTTCTCCTCACATCTCTGACGTCTCTAAGAAGTTAAACCAACAACTGCACCTCCTCAAAGGTATTCTTCCTTTCCTCACCTTCCCCCAGAAGCTCACTGCCTCTAGAGCTCTGGTTCTCTCTAGGCTGGACTATTGCAACTGCCTCTTTCTAAATCTTCCTGCTTCTGCTCTCCGCCTTGGGCAACTCATCCAGAACAGGACTGCAAGACTTGTCTTTTGGCCTCAAGACCAAGGATCGCATCTCTCCAGCTCTGAAATCTCTTCAGTGGCTCCCAGTGGCTGCAAGGATTAAGTTCAAGGCCCTCTGCAATGTCCACAAGGCCTTCTGGGGCCTGGGTCCACAATACCTTCAACTCTCCCTTCGGAAATACCTTCCTACTCAAGCTCGTCGCTCCTCCACCTCCCTCAGGGCCAGTCGCTTCTCCAAGCAACGAGTTGGTGGTATATCTCTTTCTTCGGCTGGGGCCTCCCTCTGAAACAGCCTCCCTGAAACTCGAGGAGACCATCTTCGGTTTCGGAAGCACCTCAAGACCTTCCTCTTTGCTTCTGCCTTCTCTTTTCCTCTCCCCTTCTGATCACGGTCTGTTACTGCACTGGTCATATGGCTACCCTCTGAATTCGGGCCCAGGTCCCTACCCACCCTGCTGCACACCAGCACTGCCCTCTGGCAACCTTTGCACTTGGGTCTGTATCTGCAACCCTACAGTCCCCTTACCTGCACTTATTAGACAACCGTTGTCTGTGCTTAACTTTTGCACTTGCCACCTGCTGTCTGCAATACTTGTTTTTGATCCTGTGTTCAGCACCTTCCACTCCTCCCCTACTCTTGCACTTCCCCTCCTTCACTCACCCCTGTACCTGCGTGATCTCAATGCCAATGGGCCTAGTAAGATTGTTGGTTTTCCTCCCTTGTTCCCGTCCCTTGCCTCGTTGCGCCCTGAAACACTTGTGTATAGGCGCGCTATAAATAAAATGTAATATCATATATCTCATCACATGCTTTGCATAGATTAGCGAGTAGTGCCTGTAGAAGGTGGTGGGATGTTTGAAGGTACAGCTGCAAAAAGATGCCTAAACACTGCTTGTCCCACTTTAGAATCTTGTTTAGAATGTGTATCTAAACAGTAATGTTGTGTGAAGGTGTGAACTGAACTCCAAGTAGCTGCTTTACAAATGGCATCTAATGGAACATTTGCGATAAAAGCTACAGTAGCACCAGTGCCATGAGTTGAGTGTGCTCTGGGCGCAAAAGGTAGATTTCTCTTTGATAGAGTCTCACATTTGAATACTTCAGACTATCCATTTTGAAACGGCTGAATGAGAGACAGGATCTCCTACTCTCCCTAAAGCCATGGAAACCAAGAACTGATCTGCTTTTCGTAGTAGTTTTGTTTTTTCTATGTAATACATTACAGCTCTACTAACACCTAATGTATGGAGGCTTCTTTCTGCTCAATTAGTAGAATTTTGAATGAAAGCTGGAAGTTTCATGTACTGGTTAATATAGAACTTTGAGATACATATTGGAGAAAATGATCGATGTGTTCTCAGATTCACCTTGACTTTATGAATAACAACAAAAGGATCTTGAACTGAAAGGTCATGTATTTCACTAACCCTGCTTATAGAGCTAATGGCTATGAGAAATGCAGTCTTGTAAGAGTGATGCTTAAGACTGGTTTTGTGCATTGGCTCAATAGGGTGACCCATGAGTTTAGTAAGTACAATATTCAAGTCCCATCTGGGAGTTGAATTAGAAATTTGCAGGTGTAATCGTTCATCGCCTTCCATAAAGGCATTCACTACTGGAATTTTCCACCAAGAAACGTTACTTTGAGAGGTGATGTATGCAGAAAGTACTGCTAGATTAACTTTAAGGGAGTTAAAGATTAACCCTGAGTCCAATAAGTAAAGCAGGCAAAGAACTATGTGAGAAGGAGAACATTCAATAGGATTAATGTTTCATGTTTTGTACCAAATAACAAAGCGCTTCCACTTGTTGTAATAGCAATGTCTGGTGTTGGGCTTACATGCTTCTTTAAGAATGTCCATACATCTTTCAATCAAGTTTAAAAGACCAAACTCTATAACTTCAGGAGCCAAATTGCTAAGTTCAGTGTCTGAGGGTATGGATGAAGTGTTGTCCCTTGATGTTGGGACAGAATGTTGTATGGGCATGGCAGTTTCACTGGTGCGCAAAGGGATATCTTCAGTAAGTGTGAAAACCATGGTTGACATGCCCACATTGGTTTCTATCAGAAAAGGTATGACTTGTTCCAGGTGTATCTTGTGGATTGTTCTGTTCAGAAGCTGTGTCGGGGGGAAAAACGTATGCAATTTTCCCTGACCAGCTCATCCACAGGGCGTTCTCCTTGGGTCCTGTCTGGGGATATCTGGACGTGTAGCTTTGGCATAGTGTGATGCTTTGAGTTGCAAACAGATCTATGTCTGGATGACCGCAATTTGAGAAAATGTTGTGTAGGATGTTTTTGAGTAACTGCCATTCATGTTATGATGGAAGTTGTAAGTCTCTGCTTAGCAAATCGGCTAGACCGTCGTGTTCCCCTGGAACATGTCGAGACATGAGGAACATGTGCTTCTGTGCCCAATTCAATATGTTCTGTGCAAGTTCGGACAGACCTGGTGAGTGTCCCGCCTTGTTTTTTTTAAATAAAGTACATGGCTGTAGTGCTGTCTGTTAGGACTAGGACTGTTTTCCCCTGTAACTAATGTTTGAAGGCTTGAAGTGCTCTGAACACTGCCAACAGTTCCACAAGGCTGTGTGTGTTTGTTAGTGATTTTGTCCATCTGCCGTGTGATGGAGAACATGCGCTCCCCAATCTGACAGTGATGCGTCTGTGGTGTGTTGCCTCTACTGCGGGGGTGGGGAATTACTTTCCCTTTAAAAGGTTCTCCTTTGTCCACCACTGCAGAGTGTGAACGAGGGATTGCGAAATGACCACTAGATCGCCCCACTGAGCGCTTGCTTGCGACCATTGTTTTGCCAGCCACCCTTGCACAGGACACATGTGCAGGCGAGTGTGAGGCACTAGGTAAATGCACAAAGCCATCATTCCAAGAAGGGGCACATCCCTTTGTACAGTTATCAGATAATCGGCTACATATTGTTGAATTTGAAACAGCATGTTTTGTACCCTCTCGTTCGAGGGGAAGTCTAAGGAGTCTTGTCTGAATAAAAGTTAACAGAATTTTTTTCATTCGATTTGGAACAAGACTATCTCGTTGATTGAAGAGCTTAATTTGTAGAGAAGGTTGATAGTCTATTGGGGGTGTTGTTGACATGGGTGGGAGGGAGGAAATCAGACCAGGAAGACTGGGAGGAACCCCTTTTTAACTTTTCCTGTAACCCTACCCTTTTTATGGCCTTTTGCCAAGGAATTAGAGAAATCAATATTTCCCAAAATAAACTCCAAGTCCGAGAATCTCTCAGGGACTGTGAAGAAGAGGGCTGAAGAGGCACACAGGAGTCCAAGTCAGACAGGCAAGCCTAAGGGCTCTTGGTTAGGTCACACAATTAGGCCTAAGAGCCTATACCTGAAATCAACTAGCCCAACTGAGGGGCATAAAAGGCTGCAGCAGGGAGGAGCAGCAGAAAGAAGCTGGAGCAGGTGCTGGAAGGTCGGCAGAAGCAGAAGAAGCAGAGCACAAAGCTAGCTGATCACAAGGAAGCGTGACCACAGAAGGGACGCTGGAGCAAAGGAAGGGCAGATTTCACCTGCAGCCTCCGAGTTGGTCCTGTGCTCACAAACCCTGTTTGGCTGTGACAGCATTGGAAGGGAGTGGAAGCAACAGGCAGTCCTTTCCAGGTGCACCTCATTGTTGTGAATGCAGAGTTGAAGTTGTGCATTCTCCCACGGCATGTGTGCAGAAGCAAGCTGAGGCAAGCTGGAGAGTGGGAGGCTCTCCCTTGATGAGGCTGGATGGGAGACACCCGTGCAGCAGAGGGTTGGGGATCCCCCAGAGTGCCCGTAGCAGTAGCTGGAGAAGAAATCAAGAATGGAAGCAGCAGGCCGCAGCCATTATAATTGGGAGTCAGAAAAGAAAGTTCTGTATTCCTGAACAACAGAAATACCTTGCCAGTAACTGTAGCCAGATTTAATTGCACTTGCACATACATCTAAGCGAGTAAAAGTTAATCTCAGAAGTGGGAGGTCTTTCTGTGGAGGGAAATGTAATATGCACTTTTAGTATCCGACGAGACTCAAGCAGAATGCAACACGCTTTGGCTGTGACAGCATTGGAAGGGACTGGAAGCAACAGGCAGTCCTTTCCAGGTGCACCTCATTGCTGTGAATGCAGAGTTGAAGTTGTGCATTCTCCCACGGCATGTGTGCAGAAGCAAGCTGAGGCAAAAATGGAGAGTGGGAGGCTCTCCCTTGATGAGGCTGGATGGGAGACACCCGTGCAGCAATTTTGTGTACAATAAAATGGCAAATCAGGGGGTCGGGGGCGCTGTTGCACGCTGATGATAATGGCCACTTAAATAAGGAGTTCCGCACTTATTAAATTCTGCATCTAATATCCTGCTGAGTGCCCGGACATCTCATCGCATAAAACACAGCCAGACGGCGATTAAGTGCTCTTGCGACAACTCACCGAATCTTGGGGAAAATACTGTGGTGGACTGCCTTTAGCAAGCGCTCATGTGGCTGGCCTGCTCTGGGCCGACAGCACGATGTTCGCGCCAAATACCGGTAGATCCTGCCGTGGTGGGTGAGCGGCGCTGTGCAGAGCTCGGCGTGCTGCAGCTGTGGGTGCTGATGAGGAGAGGTGTCACATGCTCCTCCCCGCAAACTCCCTCTCTCCGTGGTCCGGAGGATCGGAGCTGCCGACACCGTTAAGGCTGCTGTGTCTGCAGCCTTGGAAGATACGTTTTCACGCCAGCCTGTGCACGCCTCGGGTGAGTCGCTGAGCGGGGGTCAGGATACCGAGGGGCAAAAACGGGCAGAGTGTGAAGGCATTCCGCCCCGGACACAATTGCTGTGCATGAATCCAACACAGTTTCCAAACATTCTGGCAGCACTCAACAGAGCTTTACAGCGGGTAACTGCTTTTAACCCAACACTGTTCCAACGTGAGGGGGAGAGAAATAACTGCATATAATTGCTGCACTTTACACCCTTCTTGGCAAAAATGTATAACAGGCACATACTGGTACACACAGTACAAGATCTTGACAGCAGCCTGCGTAACGGTTAGAATTGACACGGGTCACGAAGCTGATCTGGGCCAACAAGATACCCTGGCAGCGAGTCAGAACCATATATGGACGCATATATGTCAGCACTGCAGGCCAGTTTTTCAGCAGTAAACAGTAAACAAGATGACAGACAGTAATTATTGTCTCCATAAGGGCTGACCTACAGAAAGTAAACTCAAGGTTCACGGAGGCAGAGACCAGGGTGAGCACCTTGGAGGACATCGGTTGCGCACAGACATTGAGAACATAAAGAAGCGTGTAAAAGCTGTGCGCGCAAAATTGGACTACTTGGAATCCAGGTCATGGCGTAACAATGGTGGGCATGGCCAAAAGGTCCATAAATGTACTGATGGAAGTGTTCTTCGAGGAGGCAATTCGCACAATGTTCCCTGAAGCACAGTTCTCTCTGCAATTTCTCATGAATCGCACATATCCCTGACCCCACCACCCAAGTCAGGGGCCCGCCGCACACTATCATCGCACGTCTACTGAATTAATGCGACCGGGATCTGATACTTCGGCTGTCGCACGAAAAGGCACCCTAACCTATGATTCTGCCAGAGTCCACATATATCCTGACTTCTCCAATAGAGTGCTGGCAGCCCGTCATTCCTACGACCATGATGGGGAGCAGGTAAAAGTGGATCTAGGTCACCTGTCCTAAGCCCGCCCACCTGGCGCCTTCCAGGTTGCCACTCTTTCTCTCCACTTAGCAAGCCCTACCCACCTGATGCCTTCCTGGTTGCTGCTTTTTTTCCCTACTTAAGGAGCCCTCCAGCCTCTTTTCCTTTGCAGAAGGGGAGCAGGCGCAAGTGGATCTAGGTCACCTGGCCTAAGCCTGCCCACCTTCATAGCCCGGCCTCTTCCTTTCAGCTCTTAACTCTTAGATCAAGGGCGTCTCTCGCCCTGGGTCCTCCTGGTCCAAAGTACTAACGAAGAAAAGGGCAATTCCAGTTTGGACCTGTTCACCCCCTGCTCAGAGAGCAGGTAAGCATGCACCAACATGTGTTTACCCCCTCTGTCCCCACAGGCCATCCTCACCCCCTCTGGTCCCCTGTGATTTTCCCTTGTGCCCCCCCACCCTTCTCGCACGCAGGTGTTGCCTGTTTTGCTTGATTCTTCTACCATGCTCCCCCTGCCCCCTCCAGCCTACTTATGCAGGAGTCTGCCTGATACATTCTGGTTTCACCATCACCGTTTTATGGCCAATGAAGGATTTGACTTTTATGGACTTAATTGATTCACAGTGCGTCACCCTTTCTCAAATCTCATGCTGGACTTCCTTTGCATCCTGTACTCATGGTGGCCCTGAATCATGCTGTTCCCATCTTCATCTTGTATGCCGGCTTGCAAAATTATGTGTTACTACTGACTTCTGTAATTGTATTCACTCTTCCCTCTTGCTTCTCCACTCTTTTTGACTGCTTACTCTGTTTTCTCTCCTCCTCTCCCGTTCTCCCTTTTCCTATCTCCTCCCCTTACTTTCTTCTATGCACTTACTCTATCAGAATTGTCCCTGGACCTAGTATGATAGCAACCTCGTCTGTCTCCTCCCCCCTCCCCTTACTTGTTTTTTTTCCCTTCCCCCTCACCCCTCCAGCACTATCTGAAATTTTTTCAGGCCTAGTACGAAAGTCGCTCGTTTTGTTCCTCCCCTCCCTTTCTGCACCCCTCTCCCTCACCTTTTGTGTTTCTCCGGCTCTACCAGAAATGTCGTCAGGCCTAGTACAGTAGTCGCCTGTCTGTTTCCATTTCCTTCCCACTCTCCCCCTTCCTGCCTTATCTATGTCTTAGCTCTTGCACGATCTGAAATGTCGTCAGCCGAGTACGATAGTTAATTTCACATCCTTACTGTTCATGGCCTGTAAGAATGTCATTGTATTTTCCCTTGTTTCCTCCCTTGCCTTGAAGCGCTTTGAAACACATTGTGTATAAGCGCTATATAATCAAACTATCATATCAGACTATCATATCATGCCAAAAAGGCTCTCAGATAGAAAGATACCCTATGCCATGAACATCCCAGCAAAGTTGCACGTGCAGCACGCAGGCAGATCCCAATTCTTTGAATCCCCGGAGGAGGCCATGAGAAATATTGAACAAAATATTCCGGCACAACCAGGCAGTGACAGACACTTGATATTATCCTTTCACACATGCGCAGAGTTCACAGTTGCTGGCCCACATGGGCATACGCCTGAGAGGTCCTTCCATGCGACTTGAGCTACACTGTGCGGCTCACAATGGTTACTGAGTTAATGCTCCCTGTTGTGGCCACACGGTGCCACCCACTGTTGCAGACCTGGAAGTTCGGGAATGGGTATACACTGTCCAGTTGGGGGATGGCAAGGGTAGGAAGGGTGGGGGGATAGTTGGGGAATGGTTATTCAGAAAAACCGCCGGTTGTGTTAGAAATAAACTCACAGAGTCTGTATTATGACTGGGTGCTCTCTGATTATTGCTGTAAAGCGGCGATGGCCGGGCAGGACCATATGATTAGACTGCTCACATGGAACATTAGGGGTCTGAGCAACCCTAGTGAAGCCCAGAAAATTCTGTCCTATACGAAAAGACACAAAATCTACATTTTGAAGTTCCAGGAAACGCATGCCCAGCATAAGGTGGTGGACACATTCGCACGTGACTGGGGCCCACTACGGGTGGGCACGGATTACTTTTCGCAGGCCAGGGTGGTGTTGATCGTTATACACCGTAGCTTGGGAATCTGCCTAACCAAATCCTTGACTGACACATTGGGCCGGTATGCGATTGTTTGGGGGACAATGTGCAATCAGGATGTAGTACTTGTCAACACAAATGGCCCAAATGTGGATGATCCTGATTTCTATCTACACATTACTGGTTTGATATCGCCGCTTGGCAACACCAAAGTTATATGGGGTGGCGATTTCAACACTATTGTCGTTCCGCAGAGGGACAGGCCCACTAAGACCCCCCCCGGACACTCACCAAAGCTGCACACACGATCCTTCAGGGCATGTCGTACTTACCCCTCACTGATGCCTGGCGGAAATTGCATCCCCAAGAAGAGGAGTTTACCTTCCACCCCAATGCTCATAAATCAATCTCCCGCATAGACTTCTGGTTGTGTTCGCCTGAATATATTGCCTCCATAAAAAGACTGACATCCTCCCACGCACAATTACTAATTACTCGCTGGTGATGTTGGAAGGGGGTATGGCCCGTCTTGAGCAGGCCATCCGTCCCTGGAGGATGCTGCCAGCTCTGCTACAAGACAATGCAATAATAGAACCACTTAGGATCAACATTGCAGAACTTTCCGTAACGAGGGCTCAATGGGATCCATGGCCATAGTGTGGGAATCATTCAAAGTTTGGTTGCAGGGCCATTTACTGCCGCTAGCGCACGGATCACTACGGGTGATAAGAACGGCACTATAACACACCAAACTAAACCTGTGTCTCCTGGAAAAACCACATGCGCTCTCACCGGGGGAGGATGCCCTTGCACATCTACAGGCGCGTTTAGCGGAATTCAGGGGATTGGCAGAATGGGAAATATATATTAATAGCCCAGCTAGGGCCAGGAGATATGGGGAGGGAGACAAGGCTAGTAAGACACTTGCCAAATTAATTAAAAGCAGAACATAACGTCAAACCCATTAGTAGTATAATTGGCGGGGATGGGACGACCCATAGAGAGGCCCTTGCGATCAACAACGGCTTCTTAGAATTCTACTCATCCCTATACGCCAACTCGGACTAGGTACCCACACACGAGCTAGATCAATAAATGGATTTGATTCCACTTCCCAAAAATGAACAAGAGGACAGGGATTACTCAAACTCCCCCCAACACTCGAGGAGATTGGGCGATAAAAGATCTTGCAGCAGGGAAGGCTCTGGGACCAGTCAGCCTTTCGTTAGACCTCTACAAGTGTTACGTGTCAGAATTGTCCCCCAAATTATTGGCGGTATGGGAGGAAGCATTGTCCACTGGAACACTCCGTGTCCATGAGGGAAGCAGTTATTACAGTTCTACTCAAACCTAACAAATCCCCACACAAGGCCACATCCTACCGCCCCCTTATCGTTGATGAACACTGACACTTAAGTATTTGCTACGGCCATTGCGAATAGACTACTACCCCCACATGAGCCAACTAGTTCACCCAGTCCCATCGGGATTCATCCCCACTAGGTCCACTTCCTTAAACCTACGCAGGATGTTTGCCATAGTGTCCCAACTAGACCCTAAATCCAAAGTAATAGCGATTTCCCTCGACGCTGAGAAAGTGTTTGATTTGGTTTTCTGTAATTATATGTACGCAGTGCTTGGGCGGCTGGGGTACGGGCCCCGGTTCCTAGGTTTTATACAACTCTTATACAAGGATCCAAGAGCCAGAGTCAAAACTAACCATACCCTCTGACCCAGATTCACACTACACAGAGGCACACGCCAGTGTTGCCCATTGTCCCCTCTTATCTTTGCCCTCACTATAGAGGGGATGCCAGCATTAATACATGACAGGCATGCATGTCAAGGTGTCAGGATACGTGGGCTTCCTCAATTGATATTATATGCAGATGGTAACCTGTTATATATTCAAGACCTGGAAAGCAACCTTCTCCTGGTAATATCAGACATACAAGAATTTTCCAAATATTCCGGATACAGAGTTAACCCGGCCAAATCAGAAATGATCCCAGTGACACAGGGGACTGTACAGACGGTCGCTATGGCAGACTTTAGATGGTCCCCGAGCTCCTCAAGTTACTTAGGGATTATAGTGGCCACTGACCGACACACCCTATATGCAGCCAATTATGAACCATACATCTCGCAGTTGGAAATTAAACTGAACATTTTGAATAAATGACCGATCTCAATGTATGGCCATATAGCCTTGCTGAAAATGGTAGTGGTACCAAAACTACTGCATCTCTTCGGCAACCTTCCAATTTGGACGGGCAAAGCCTTTTTTGTTCGGCTTCGGTCGATAGCATCCAACTTTGGGAGGGGGAGGGGGTGAGATGAGCATGAGTTGGGCATAATTGTGCAATGGTATGCCACAGGCGGCCTCGCGGACCTAATATTGAGTTATACTACAATGTAGCACAGGCAAAATTCACAAGATATTGGATTTAACAACACTGAAAAACACACACTCATACAGGTGGAGAAATATGCAGCCTCCCCCACAGATATACGATCCATGAAAATTACTAAAATGTATGGCAAGACTATGGAGGTTGACCCAGTCGCCTGTACCGTATGGGCATGGTTCAGATTATTTCAGAGGGTGGGTAGCACAGAACCATATAGCGCTACATATCACCTGTGGCACTACCCCGATATTGCCCCCATATTTGATACAACACTACAAAGAGCCTGGGCTCCCCAAAAGCAACTGACTGTGGGGGATATGTTTCCTAAAGGGACATTTGCAACATTGGACGAGGTACAGGAAAAAATAGGGCGCAGATCCATCATCTCATATCTCATTGCAATACCTTCGGTTGAAGGCTGCGTTCAGGCACAGATGGCCCACATTCCCGTCAGAACCCACTGTCCACCAGTTCATATTGGTCACCATAACCCATGACGGGGTCAAAGATGGCACATCCGTGTTGTAGAGTGACTCAGTCTCATTCCCCATCAGTAAACGTATTGAAATCAAAATGTGAGTGTGACCTAGGTATGACGATAGACGATACGCAATGGTCACGATATTGCGAACTCACCAAAACAGTCTCCCTTAATGCAAACCTCAGATTGATTCAGTTCAAAATTCTAAATCACCCACACTTCACCCCCAAGAAAATGGCGAAATTTGATCAGCAGAATCTGGCACTCGGCCCAAAGTGCAGAGCTCCAGATGCCAAAGTATTCCATATGTACTTGGATTGCCCAGCCATTCTTCATTTCTGGGTGGGGGCAGCTGATACTCTTAGAATTACAATGGAAATTCACATTGCTGCCACTCCATTGAAATGTCTCCTAGGCTAAATAAGATATTTATAATGCGCCTATACACAAGTGTTTCAAGGCGCGTTCTAAATGCCGATCAAGACAGGAAGGGTGTACACACTTGCGGCTGCAGTCGCTAAACAAGATATTCTTAGAAACCGGAAGGCGAGGGTGGCTCCTACAGTGCAGGCATGGATTAAAGATTTGGCATATATCCACGAATATGAGGAGAGCTACATTTCATATGTTGGGGCAGCCAACAGACCCAAGGATATGTGGGCTCCATTTCGCCGCTACATAGCGGGTAGACAAGATGGGCCCTTGACGGTTGCGGGGGTATACGGGACAAGTGGACAGTAATGTTGCAACCTACATGTGATGTGAGTTCTTGTACAGTATACTCTGTGTGCAAGTATAACATTACGCCTTAACATGTTATAACCGTCAGGAAAAATAAAGTAAAAAAAGAAAAAGAAAAGAAAGGAAAATCCTGAGAAAACAAAACAAAGTTGTGAGTCTCACGGGGGAGTGGCATGGAAGCCATGCAACGAGACGTCATTCCGAAGTGTCTCCTGCATATCCTACAACGATCCGAAGAAAATGCAACATTACGTGACCCTGTAATCATACGACGATACCGGCGTGCGTGTGAATTATTCGAGCAAAGCTGGAAGTAGTTGCCGCAGACGGGACATTCGGATCCCATGTGAAATCCGCTGGTGAAACTCGGGATGGAGCGGGACTGACGGTCCCAAGATGACGGATCCCGAGAACAAAGGGACATGCAAGCGGGATGGGCACCAAACACGGGAGTGCGCCCAAGAAGAGCAAGATGGTGCAGCTGGAGGCGCGCGTGTTATCAATACTGTACCCTTTAGTGTGGAAGCTGGGGACCAGTGTGGAGAGGCCCCACAGAGCCGAGACGGGGGACGTGTGGAGGAAGCCTGGATGAGCAAGACGGAACAAAGAGAACAAGCTGCAGAACGAATACCTGTGCCGGACTGCTGAGGGTCTGAATAACAGGAGCCCATCGAGCTTCCCCCGCCGGGCCCGGGTGTTACAAAGTGTCGGCATTGTCAGGGGCAGAGGTGCGCCTCCGCGTAATCGCCTTAGGAACGTGCTGTGCACCAACGGGATAAAACATAGCAGCAGAGACCTCGCCTCTTCCATTGTGGCACTCTGGTGCAGCATAAAGAACCAAACAAAGAGCCACGGGCAAGCCATACTCGCAGAGGAACACAGGGACTGCAGAGCGGTCCGGCCGATCCTTGTGAGCACTGAAATTAGGCTAACATGCCCAAGGGACTGAAAACAGCACAACTCTAAGCACGCACAAACTGCCAGGAAACTACTCGCATGCACAGCACGCATGGTGAACAGGACACCTATGAGAAACTAGAGCCCTAACTCCAAGGAGGTGACAAGAGTCTGGCCCACTAATTTGGGAGAGTACACAGTGGTAGGTGTTAGGCAGAAACCTGTGCACTTCCCTTAGGGACCACTGCAAAAAGTTTAAGACTACAAGAGTAAGCAGTAAAACCCAATTGGTAGCAGTCTGCACCACCCAGATTTACCTGGTAGCTGTGGCTGAGCAGTCAGACTTCTCTCAAGAAGAGTTAGGCAGTATATAGAGTATACACAATAGGGCTAAAAATACAGTAGCACAAGCAAACACTGAGCTTTGGTATAAAACTATATAATTATTTATTTGAAAACACACTTGTAAAAATACACTGGCACTAATATGTCAAGCAAGTTCAAACACAGTCACTACAAGTATATACACCTCCCTAGTTAATTATTCGGCAAGTCTAGGTTAAGACACCACTTATTTAGCAAAACAGGGGTGAGCGCGTAACCGTAGATGGCACTCCAATAATTTGTTCAAAAAGGGGGAGAAAAGGCAGAATAGGAAAATAACACAGTACCAACACTTTTAGGAAACCACAGCAAGTCAAGAAAGGCAGGGTCTACTGTAGAGCAAAAAGTTCCTAGGACAGGCCCACTCTTGGAGAGAGCAAGGCGGAATGTGCCCAAGATCACACAGTGGAAATGCACTCAAGGTCTTTGCAGAAAAGTCAAAAGAGGTTGGATCAAAGGTAATGTTATCAGGTCCGAGGTCACCCCAGGATAGAGAGTCAAGGATTTACGGGACACCTTGGACAGTCTGTTGCAAGGGAGACCAGGCGGGACACAGTACCTGAAAGGGTGAGAAAGCTCCAGCGGGGGCAGTTGTTCCTGGCAGCGGTTGCAAGTCGGGGCTTCGTCCGGGGGAAGAGATGATCTCGACGTGGAGGAAAGCTGGAGGTCATTGCACTGCCAGGGAAGAAACCAGCCGCGGAGTTTCCCGGTTAAAAGGTACGACCCTTTTATTCGCGGTAGTGGTGAAGCGAGGCTATCCGGCCGCCAGGGTGCTTGGCACGGGTGATTCGACCACGAGACGATCCAGGAAGGCGAAAAAAGGCGAACTGGTTGGTCCCACCAGCTCAAAGGGAAGAAGACTCTCCTGGAAGATCTCCTCTGTCGTCGGGGAAGTGGCGAGTTCGTACAGCAGGGCTCCGCCGGTGGTGTCGTCGTTGTAGATGGCTCAGCTTCTCCCCTATTCGGATTCTTTAGGTCCAGTGCCGACTTCTGAAGTTCCAGTCCCCAAAGCCCTGCTTTTATGCAGCAAAACCCCCATTCATCAGCCTAGCTGTCACTCAAACCTGCTAAGTGGTGAGCCGGGCGGCTCACAACTGGGCCAATCACACAAGAGTGCGACTTGAGTTGCCAAGGCAACTCAGTCCAGGGTGCCTAATTCCCCTCCCACACATCCCGTTGACCCCAGACAGAGTGGCACCATTTGGAGGGCTTCTGTGGAGAAGCCCGCCAAAAAGTGGAACAAAGGGCTCGACTTGGGTTAGAGTTTCAGAGGAGAACACAAACGCCATTTTAAAACCGAGTCCTGGCAAAAAGACCCAACCGGGGAATAAATATTAAATAAATAACCCGATGGTATCTTTAACATTGCACCAAAAAGTGGTGCGTTTAAAAGCAATGGGAAAATCCCATAGGAAATATTCCGGTGGAATATTTCGCGTGGTATCCACTGTCACCAGCCAGAAATTCGACAAGGGGGGACTGGACAGTACCCCCTTGGAAAACAGACCCAGGGGCAATCGAATAACCCCTCCCAGTACTTCCACAATATGATGGTTTGCACTGGTTCTGTTCACAATTTGAGACTAGTAAAGCCAATGGTGACTTTACATGCCCTGGGAGACAGTAGTTCGTCCCAGGGTATGGAGTCTATGTTTGGGGGTCACTATGACACCCCTGTGTTACTGCACTGAGGGTGCTGTGTAACACAATTACCAAAAACACATGAAGCCCTATGGAGTAAAAGACCCCATAGCCCATAAAACACATTACATAGTCAAAGGACATTCTAAAATCATGCCTAAGAGTGGGAGAAAAAGAATCTCACTCTTAGCAGGAGAAAAACAAACCCCAAAAATCCAGCAAAGCTGCTGGGGGACTCGCTAGGTTTGGTAAATTAGCTTTAACAGAGAATTCTCCCTAACACTAGGCTTCTCAGACACAGAGCACGGAGCGCTCACTTGGGGCGGACAGAGGTAGCGGGAGCACACTATTGGATCTTGACTGGAGGCACAATACCCCAGGACAAGACACACAAGTGCACGCTACTGCAAGCGGGCAACCACACATCATGCCTCCACACAACAGGCTGTGCAATGACCCACTGTAGCACCATGTAAGACCCACAGGAACTGGGATGCGCAGATGAGCTGGATATCCTGACCAGAGCCGGGACAACAAGGCGAATAGAAAGAGCGGCGGCCAAAGACGTGGGAGGACACAACCCATTTGCGTACCGCCCAGCTCATCCAGAATGGACTAAAACGGGAGATTCCCAGCCCCCTGGAGAAGAGATCCAGAAGCATCACAGCACCAGGATTGAGGCGCCTATCTGAGGCACAACACCAGAACATCCAAACCCCAGTGATGGACACGATTGCCCCTGCGGTCTAAGACAATGACAGAAGGGACCGGCGAACCTCTGCTGTGCACTTGGGGGACGGTGTGGTCCTGGTGTATAGAGCTTGGGTGAATACTGGCACAGAGATAACATCCAAACTTCCGAAGTCCAGGGGGAAGCAGTCCACGTTGGAGGACTTCACCAAAACCCCACAACAGATAGAGGGGGTGAGACCTAAAGACAAAAGCCTACAGGAGGGCACGACCCAACGCGCGATGACCGGCAGATCCTGGAAGCAATTGCGGACCTGAAGACCACGTGGGAGAGCAAGCTGGAAGCAGCCACAGCTGAACTTAAAGCAGCGCTGGAGCTCAAAGTGGGCGAAGTACAGGAGGAAGTTAATCTACTCAGACAGGACGTATGGAAGATAGCAGAACGTGCAGATGAGCTGGAAAACGAAGTGACCACAAACACGACAGCCCGAACATCTCATGGCTCGGAGATCCACATCCTGAAGCAACAGGTCAGCAATCTGGAAAACAGAGCGGAGGAAGCTGAAAGGCGCGCCCGGAGGAACAATGTGCGCATAGTAGGTCTTCCGGAAGGGGAAGAAGGCCCTAACCCGACGGGCTACGTTGAAAACATGTTGCTGCAGGCAATAGGAGGCGGGGAGCTTACACAAGGATTTGCGGTGAAGAGAGCGCATAGAGCACTCACAAGGAGACCTACTCCAGGAGCCTCCCCAAGGCCAATCATTGCCAAGATATTGAACTACCGAGATGGAGAGAAGATATTGGAATATTTCCAGAAAGGGGGCACCATACAGTGGGCATCTGCTAACATCTTGGCATATCCTGACTACACTGCAAGTGCAGAGGCGACGACTGAATTACGGGTCATTGAAGAGAAGATTGCAAGATGCGGGCCTACGAATGTTTAATCATATCGGAAAGGTGGCAACTAAGCAGGGGTACAAGACAACGATGCCCATGGTCCCCCATGCTGTATATCTTGGCATTGGAGCCCCTGACGATATATCTAAGGCAACAGCATGACACAATAGGGATAAACATAAATGGAGAATCGCACTTGATTTCTTTATACGCCGACGATATGCTGTTGTATTTACAATACCCAGAAGAAAACCTTCAATATGTTCTGGAAGTAATGGAACGATTTGTGGAGCTGCCCGGCATAGCGGTGAACCCCAGAAAATCATGCATATTCCCTATGGGTAGATATGTCGGTATTCCACGAGAGAAATTGCCAGTTCTACACATACTGTGGGAGGTTAATACATTTAGATATCTTGGGATAGACATCTACCATTCGGTTGAGGCAGATACCAGCATAATACTGAGAAGGCGGTAAAGGGCATAGCAAATAGTATGAAGTTTTGGGTATAGCTCCCTCTGACGATGATGGGAAGAGGGGCAATGTTGAAAATGGTGGTCCTACCGAGATTATTGCATTATTTTGGGAATATACCATACCTGATACCAAGACGATTCTTTGACAAGGTGCACAGCATGTATAGGGGTTTCCTCTGGCATGGGATGAGGAGCAGGGTAGCCCTTTGGAAATTGCAAAATGTGTATTATAAGGGGGGCATAAACTTGCCAAACTTCAAAATGTATTATCTAGCGAGTCAGCTACAATATGTGGCAAAATGGCTATCAGAAGACCCAACCTCAGAATCTAGGCTGCTTAGACAGAATTGTGCCCCATACTTCTTGAAGGAAATCATATGGCTGCCCAAAACAGAAATGAAAGAGCGCCCAAAGATGATGACACTGGGGTGGAAAATTTGGCGCAAGGCCTGTCAGGTAATGGAAAATCCGACCCTGTGTTCCCCGCAGTTGCCACTGGTGGTACTAGCAGGGAAAGACGTGCAGTTAATTAAGATAATTAGGAAACACTGGGAACCGGTTGGGATAGCAACAATGGGAGATATCTGCAAGAGTGGACAATAAAGGAATTTGGGAAGCTGGTGGAGGAAATGGGGTTGCATACAGGACAATATATCACATATCACAGGGTGGTCCAGTTGATTAAAGGAAAATGGTCAGAACTAGTATTAGACGAAGAACCGGACACCACCACTGAAATAATATACGATATATCAGAGGGAGGGCATGAGATATCCAGGTTATATGAGCTGATAATGTACAAAGTGGGAAAGGAAGTGGTACAACTACGACAGGACTGGGAGGAGGAGGTGGGTGCCCCGATGAGTGATGGAACGTGGGAGCGGGCCCAAGGGTACCACAAGAAAGTGTCAAGGAATGTGAAGTTACAGCAAATACAGTTGAACATAACCCACAGGGCGGATATGACACCCCAAAGGATAGCCAAATTCAGTAATGCAGAAAGGCAAATATGCCCCAAATGTGGCAAAGAGAACGCTGGGATGACGCATATGTTCTGGGTGTGCCCGGAAATCGACACATTTTGGGGAGAAAAAACCCACAGATTGGAGGAAAAGGGGATTAATATAACAGTTGTGGTAGCATGGGCGTGCCTGCTTCGGGCTTTCCCCAGATCACGTAAACTTAAACATGTAAGCAAACTAAAGGATTTGGCCTATATACTGGCGAAGAGTAGGATTGCCATGGGATGGAAGGCTTGTCACAGACCTAGGATTGAAGTATGGTGGAAAGATCTCCAGAAATGGGCAGAAGCCGAAACTGTACTATGGCAGGATGCTATAAACGTGGGGGGGGGATGAAGAAGCAGAAACCCTGACTAGCTGGAGACACCTAATAGCTACATTATTTGGGTCCACGCAAGACTGGTCAAGTGACCAAGATACGGCGGAGGACATGTGTAAGGAAACCCCCTTGCAAACCATAGAAGTAGATAGCGAAGTGCTGTAGGCTTGGGGAGGAGGGAAGGGAACGGGAAAAGCAGTCAATATTGATTGTGTTGTATAAAATCTGACATATTACAACATGTATTGCAAGTTTGGTTGTTGTTTGTTCGTTTGATTGATATAAAACCAATAAAAATGCTTTTTTTAAATAAATAAATAAAAAGTTGTGAGTCTCACATTACTAACCCCTCACACGGCCCGGAAAAAACGTGATATTCCCCAATCCTTTCACCTCCTTCCTCCCATCCTTTCTACCCTTTGTGGGACTCACCTTCATCCCATGCCTCAATGTATTATTGTCACACTACTACCCCCATTTTTGTCCAAAATACTGGCACAAGGAAGATGAGTGAAGAGATGACGATCTCCCAAAGAAACACTGGGACGAAGAAGGCTCTTCACTAGAGGCAGTGGGGCCCCTGGCAAACTCATGGAGGAGAGACTGGCCCAGAAGAAGGAGTGACAGCTACCCAGCTGATCCGGAAAGCTGGGGCTCATAGTCTGTTGAACTCGCACAGACCCAAGGAAGGTCAGTTCCTCCCTGGAGGAGATGCGAGGCCACAGAATGCCAGAACGGCAAAGAAAGCTGACCGGGACGCGGGAGCACATGAGAGGATGTCCCAGACCGGTCCGCAGACGGCCGACCTGCAAAGCAGGAGAAGCGGGAGCAAGCCGGAAACGTTTCACCTGACCACTTGGGCAAAGAGAGAGGCTCCGGGTGCCCATTAATTCCCTCTGCAGAGGGTCCTGCAGCATACACCAAAACAAAAGGAGAAGCGGGGTAGAACTGCCAGCAAGTTTCTTCCCTCTACCGGAGGCCCAATATACACAAGACCGGTATGAGTAACATTGTGAAAGCCCCAGGAAGGTACTGAAACTGGGTCTGGGACCCATACCAAGGCAGACAGACCCCAGGACAAGAAGGGAAGATGCAAGAAACCCTAAGAAGTGACCAGAACAGGGTCAGGGACCCATATGAATCAGGGGAAACCCTGAAACAAAGAAACCCCAGGATCCCCCAGGGAAAAATCAAAGAAGTTGAACCAGGAGAAGGGAACCATTCCCCCCCCTGGTATTTTGTGAACAGTGTTGATAACGAAGAGGAGGGTGGCATCCTCTTGACCTGCCAAAGAGACCTGAGAATAAGAATACAGAACGTGGCAGGAGAGTGAACCGAGTACGTACAGTGAACCAAGAAAGCCTCAAGAGAACTTTGTATGGGTGTCAACAAAGGACAGTTATTGGCAGGAGAGTAAACCAATTCTATCACAAACACTGAGTCAGTGTTAAGCAATGGGAAACAGAGTGAGTGCTCCCTGTTGCAGTAGAATTGGGCTAGTAAGGAACTGAATGGTTCTGAAGTGCTGAAATGCAGCAAAAGTCCTACATTGTGGTGGGACCATTTCAAGGGGCTGTATGAGGCGCCCTCCACCCCCGGTGGTACCAGGTAAGTGGAATTTCATCCTTACATTAGCCGAAACTAAAGAGGCTTGGAATTCACTAAAGTGCCATAAAGCACCTGGGCCAGATTTTCTCCCAGCAGATTTATATAAGGACGAGCCCCTAGTTTGGGCACCAGTTCTTTGCCGTATATTCAGTGCTGTACTAAGCACTAGCACAATTTCTCCTTCCTGTCATTGGACGGTTATTGTCCCAGTTAAAAAAAAAGAAAGCAGAGATTTGCCAAGCAATTATCGTCCAATTTCCCTATTGGATACTGCGGGCAAACGTTTAGCTAAAGTTATCCATAACCGTCTCCAATCATGGGCCGATTCTAATGAGTTAGTTATCTTCAAGCAGGGTTTTGGTTATGATTTAGTACTATTGACCAGAATGTCCGCCTCTTTCTGATTCTTCAAAGCTATACTGCCCTGAACAAAGTAAATCTATATGCAATATTCGTAGATCTGAAGACCACATTTCATAGTGTCGCTCACAATCTATTGTGGTAGGTACTTTGAAAGCAGGGCACCCCGGCTCAACTCTTGTCTGTCATTTCCTAGTTCTACACTGATAATAAGGCGGGGGTGAGTTGACTGATGAGTTTGCGGTTGCACGAGGAGTGCGACAGGGATGTATCCTTGCCCCGTTCCTCTTCAATATCTACATCAATGACTATCAAGGAGATTGCATCAAATTGCCTCAATTCCCCCCTCCCCCAGGTTGGGTAAGGATAGATATCCGGGGGTTATTTTTTGCAGATGATGATATCCTGCTTGCCACTATCCCAATGGGTTTGAGGCAGAAGTCGGGGCGCTTCATCGGCAAGTGTAAATAGCTGGGGCTCGAGTTAAATAGAGGCAAAACAAAAGGCATTTAATGTAGTTATTTGTTCAAATTCGGAATTTAGCTTTACTGAGTTTTATGTGTTTTTGTACCATAGTGTTTAATGGTTTTGTATATTTTGTTTTATTGTGCTAAAGACTTCTGTTGAATAAAGCTAGAACTGAATTTGTCGGCTGCGGGAGGCGCTCCAAACTGGTGCACCTCAACCTGGGGAAGGGAGCCAAATACTTGTTAAGGAAAGCTGGAGCACACTCCTGTTTGATTTTGAGATGCTTTCACAGTCCAAGGGAAGGGAGCCATTCTCCTGGACCATCTTTCCTCATATTAAGGAAGAGAGGCTGCTACAGGAGCCCATTAACTATTGGAACTTTTGAACATTTAAGATCAGGGGAAGAAAGGGAATCCTGCTGGTCAAACTTCAGGGCACTAAAAGTGTGCCATCCAGTCCAGGAGGAAGACGTCATTCTCCTGGACCAAAGATACTGAGCCAACTTAGTATTTCTGTTATAAGCGTTGAGGGACAGGAGTAGGGATCTTGACAACAGTGAACCTTTGTTTTGGACTTGACATCTTGACCTCACTTAGTATTTTCATTGAGGTAGGGACACCCCTCATAAAGCTAAGGAAAGATAGGCTTTTTGCTTATTGTTTGGATAAACACTCTTGAAATATCACCTTTGTGTCATGTGCCTACTTCTGAACCCTTACATAGTGGAATCAATCCCTGAAGTGTCATACAAAACATTTGTGGTTTGAAATGTGTTAGCTGGACCTAGGTCTAACACAGGGCGCATAGTTAGGTAGTTTTTGGGTACAAGGAAGTATGTTGAATAAACACCTTTGTTTACCTTGTGGGGTGGGACCAGCTCTATCACTCCTTTCTGCATTAGAGACTATTTCATCTTTTAAAATCTGGTGGTGTTTCTGCGACATTCTTCTTTGTATTGGTAGATGCTAATGAATGAGGACTTGTGAGGAACTCTATGGAGTATCCCTTGGAAACAGAAGTAACGCCTTGTCCGATTTGATTCCCCTCCCCTGCATAGGTGAATTTTGAGATGCAACCTCCCACTGGAGAAACATTGGAGGGAACCTGAATTCTATGTCAAGACGGAGGCAAGCATTATGCTTCATCTTCTAATTTATTGACTCTCCAGCAGTTTCAACAAATCAAATAAAATGTCCATCTTTTCGTCGAAAACCAAACATTTTTTTTCTTTTTTTTTTTCTTTTTTACAAACTTCATTTCCCATGAACCCTAGGTCCCTGTTCCCAGTGTCCTGGTCATGTGACCTAGTCCTTCCTCTTTCTGTAACCTCCTCTTCTTTTCCTGCTCTCCAGAGATAAGTACCCTTTTCACTTAGCTGCGTATTCAGTCAGCATCTGTTTGGGTTTTTTCGTTTAATTTCGGATAATTAAAGATTTTCGTTATCACATAACGCTAAGATAGTGCGCAGGGACCGCGCAGCGTAGCGAGGATTACTTAATCCGTGAATAGAAGATTATCCGGCGGCCCCGTGCTGCAGTATCAGCACTCCGGGGGTTTGCCTGAGGCCGTTTCGGCTCACTCGCGTTGCACGCGAGTGAGCAAAGGAGCCCCCACCCTCGTGGGGGCGGAGCAGAGTACGCGGAAGAGCCGGTCAGAGTTGGCTTTGCCCGCTCGCGGCAGGCGCGAAGGAGCGAGAGCCCCCACTCTTGGGGGGGGCGGAGCAAACGCTCTGGAGCAAAGGAGCGACCAAGGAGAGCTGCTCGCACAGCCCCCACCCTCGCGGGGGCGGGGCTTAAAGCCAAAGAACCCGGCTATTCAATTGGGAGCGCGCGAGGCCCCCTCCCTTGGAAAGGAGGGGCCAAACGCTTCACGGGCATTGCGCTCCGGTCTCCCTTCAGTGACAGATCGAAAAAATTAACGGAAAGCCCAGAATATACTCCGGTAGGAGAGAAAGTGTATAAACACGTTACAGTTAAAGTCAGAGCATAAGGTGAACTCAGTGCTTACACTGAAGGAGAAAGAAGCTGCTTAGCAGCCCAGGTGCAGCCTCAAGAGAGGAGAGTGAAGAGTGGACGTGCCAATACACCTGTTCAGGTACTATCAGGCACCTACCAGCACACAACATGGCTGAATTTGAATGGAGTGAGGAGGAGCAAGAAGCCATATACTCTGAAGACTTGGCTCAAAGCTTCAAAGATGTACTGGGCGAATCACTCGTAGAGGCAGTGGCTCTAGGGGTTAGACCCCTGCAGGAACGCCTGCAGACAATTGAATCATTCCTGAGTCGAAGAGACAGAAGCACCACACCACTAGCAAGCACGTCCACAAGGGCCGGCCCAGAGGGCCCTCAGGGGTGTATTAAGGCCCGGAAGAGCGCAAACTCTTCAGACCCTCCGGGCCAACTTGAAGGGGTAGATCCAAAGGCCCCAGAGGCGACCAACGCTTTCATTAGGCTGAAAGAAGCCTTTATGTGCAAGTCGGGGGTGCTGAGCCTCATGACCCCCTACCCAGGGGAAGAAAATATGGGGGAGACAGAAGAAGAGGTTCCCCACGAAGAGGAACCCGCAGAATCTCGGACATCCTCGCAAGAGGAAGGTGATAAGGAAGGAGATGAAGGGAGTTTACCGCCTCCGAAAAAGAGACTGAGAAAATTGAACAACAATAACAATAGAGGAAGAAACCTCAGATATGTTTCAGCCGGAGGAGATCAGAAACCCAAGATCCTCAGAATGGGTGCCTTCTCCAAGAGTGGCGCGATACATGACAGAGGCTGCGCAAGGCTCTTGAGAAGGAGTGGAGGCAAAGGATGAGGGCAGAATGCCCTAGACCGGAACTCCCAGGAAAGATAGAATAAGCACCAGAATTGGATCCTAAAATGCTAGCTTTCATAGCTAAATCAAACAGGGACCCTAGAAAAGACCCTAGAGAAGCTCCTGGATCTAGCGGGTCCATTGGCCAAGATGATGGACCTGGCAGAGCGGGCTAAGGATACAGGGGAGGAGATTGACCCGGAAGTGGTAGCAAACTGGGCTCCAAGAGCCGTATGTCTTTTAGGTAACGGAAACTGTGCGATATCCTCTGAGCGCAGAAGAGGACTACTGTTGAAAATAGACCAGAAATTAGGAGACCTGTCCTCATACGAGGCGGGCGAAGCTGCGCAGGGGCTGCTGTTCGGTGAAACATTCGGAAAGGAGATGGGGAGGTTCGTAGGGACCTACACCTCACTGGAGAAAGCACAAGCCTCAATAAAAAAGATCTTCCCCAGAAGAGTTTTTGGAGGGACCGGTCTGTACAGAGGCCGAGCGACCGGTCGCTATCAGACGACCAGAAGGCCTCAATCAAACAGAGCACAATACTGGGAAGATAAGAAACCAGACACTTTCTTCCAGCCCAGAGGTCGCTTCCCCAGAGGAAGGCGAGGCAGAGGACAAGGAAGAGGACAGTACGTCCCCACAGGTGAGAGCATCCACATATCCTTCAGTAGGGGGGAGGACAGCGAAGTACTGGGAAAATTGGTGCGCGCTCTCCAACGACGCTTGGGTGCTACAGTCAGTCGGGGGCTAACACATACAATTTACCCAGACCCCAATTCAGTACAATGCCCCAGACCAAAAGTAGCAGCGCGAACAGAGAAAGATGTGTTACACGCAGAACTACACAGTCTAGCGAAGAAACGAGCTAGCGAGCCATGCAAAGCTCCGAGGTTCGTAAGCAATTTGTTCCTGGTCCACAGAAAAGAAAAAGTGAGACCAGTCATAAATTTGAGGGACATGAACAAGTGGGTAGTTTACAACCACTTCAAAATGGAAGGGACTCACCAGTTGAGAGACACACTCAGACAGGGCGACTGGCTCGCAAGAATAGACCTGAAAGATGCATATCTCACGATCCCAGTAGAAAAAGAATACCGATCCTTCCTGGCGTTCGACTGGGACAGGCAATTATGGCAGTTTGCCACGATGCCGTTCTGATTAGCGTCCACTCCCTGGGCGTTTACAAAACTGATGAAGCCAGTAGCGGCAGCGATCAGGGAGAAAGGGATACGGATCATCATCTACCTAGACGATATCCTAATAATGGCAAGCAGCGTAGATGTTCTTCGCTACCAGACCAGCTGGGTAGCAAACCTCAAAGCCTCGCTGGGATTCCTAGTGAACCGAGAGAAGTCGGAGATGGTGCCAGCAAGGAGGATAGAATTCCTAGGTTTTATCATAGATACCAGGTCAGCGACCCTGGAGCTGCCGAACAGGAAGATTCGAGATATAAGAAGGGAAATAAGGAACTGCCTCGGCAGTCCAACCACATCACTGCGAACAATCGCACGGATTGTAGGCCCGTTAGCAGCTTCAATTCAAGCGATATTCCCAGGACCCCTGCATTACCAAGCACTACAGAGGCTGAAAATAAGACACTTTCAGCAAGGGCTCAACTACCACCAGCTAGTGCCGCTAGACCAAGAGTCCAGAACAGAGCTAGAGGGGTGGCTCCAGAACATGGAGGCATGGAATGGCAGAGCCATTTTTCGACGACTGCCCGGACATGATAATAGAATCAGACGCCAGCAGGGCGGGCTGGGGAGCCCGATGTGGAGAGCTCCAAACGGAAGGCAGATGGTGCTCGGAGGAGCTCAAACTGCACATAAACTGCCTGTAACTATTGCCCGGCTCGTTTGCGATTAAGGCCTTCACCAAGGACAAAGTGAATTCATGTACATTACTGAAGATGGACAACATCTCAGCAGTCAGATACATAAATCACTTAGGTGGAACGAAGTCCAGATTGTTGGCAGAGATAGCCAAGGACTTTTGGCACTCCTGTCTGGAGTCAGGAACGGCTGTGATAGCAGAATATTTACCAGGTGCTCAGAATGTAGTGGCAGACTGGAACTCCAGACATCGAACAGACTCCAGCGACTGGAGGCTGGACAGAGCAATCTTCCAACATATAGAAAAGCTCTGGGGGCAGATTCACACAGATCGGTTTGCGTACAGACTGAACACACAGAAGAGCAGATTTTTCAGCTGGAGGCTAGAGCCAGTGGCAGCAGGGACAGATGCCTTTCTACAAGATTGGAGAGAAGAGACACTATATGCGTTTCCTCCATCTGTAATGATAAGCAGAGTTTTAACGAAAGTTCGCAGGGAGGCAGCGAATCTGATAATAGTTGTCCCGATATGGAAGTCGCAAGTATGGTTTCCAGCTCTGATGGAATTGATAGCCGACTATCCAAGAATGTTGCCGCAAAGAAGACCTTCTCACAGACCCAGTTGGGTCGTATCACCCTCTGAGAGCGAAGGGGACGCTGCCGCTGATGGCGTGCAGGATAGCAGGAGACGTTGGAATCTCCCAAGAATTTCAGCACAAGCTGCGAGCCTCATCGCAGAGTCATGGGCCCCATCGACTAGAAGGAGCTACGACGCAGCATGGAACAGATGGTCAAGATGGTGCAAAATGAGAGGTTTTCATCCCGTTTCTGCCCCTCTAGTAGAGATTCTGAATTTTCTAGCAGAACTTTTGCAGGATGGCAAAGCCTAACGAACGAAAGGAGTATATAGATCCGCAATATCAGCAGGTCATACAACTATCGAAGGAGTACCAGTAGGGTAGAATGTAGCGGTGATCAGACTTCTAAAAAGGGATAAGATTTAGGAAGCCACCGCAGCCAAGATACAAATCTCTATGGGACGTAACAGTCGTACTACAACTATTAGCAGACTGGCCCAATAATAGATACCTAGCGTTAGGCAGATTGTCGGTAAAGTTGGCAATGCTTCTGTGCATGATTTCATGTAGAAGGGTGGCAGATGTCAGGGCATTAGAAATCGACAGAATGGTATACGGACCAGACGGAGTGACTTTCCATCTGGCAGGAGAACAAAGACAGATTCCTCATCAATACCATACCCATATATGCAAGATCATCCTAAATGGTGCGTGGCCGCATGTATAAAAGAGTATGTAAATAAGACAGCTGAGCTGAGACCGATGGGGACGACGCAATTACTGATAGCGCAGGAAGCCGCATAAGGGCATAGCGACAGCACCATAGCGAGATGGGTCAGAGAGGTTATGATTCTAGCAGGGATAGACATGGCAAAATTTGAAGCACACTCAATGCGAGGAGCAGGGGCATCCAAAGCACTGAGGCAGGGTGCAACGTTACAAGATATACTGAAAGCAGCCGATTGGGCGAGTGATAACACGTTCAGAACGCTTTATTTTAAACCGATTAACACACTGGCAGAAGCTATGGTAAAAAGCTTTGAACAAGCATAATGCTCGCCTCCGTCTTGACATAGAATGAAGATTCCCCCTGCTAATAGCGCAGGGAGCTCTTGATTCTATTAAAGACAAGGAGGCGAGCATTACTTTCCCGCCCTAGATACACGGGAGAGACAAGATGATGACAAAGAAATGTACGGTGATATGTATCTGAATGAGTAACAAGATTTTCCTCTCCGAATAGGGTGTGTATCCGCCGCCCTAACATGTACTGTTGTTTCCGTCTTAGGAGACGATCAGAAGAACGGCTGAAGACGTTCGAGAAGAGAACAGGACATGTTGATCAAGATCGCAAGTTAGAATGCGAGGGATCTTTTCCGCAGAGTTCTACAGTTCAGAGACTTTACGGAACAAGTTGACAGTTTAGTAATGGTTAAGATTGCAGTTGAAAAGCAGAGAAGCAAAGAAGAGGAGGATACAGGAAGAGGAAGGACTAGGTCACATGACCAGGACACTGGGAACAGGGACCTAGGGTTGATGGGAAATGAAGTTTGTAAAAAAGAAAAAAAGAAAAAAAAAATGTTTGGTTTTCGACAAAAAGATGGACATTTTATTTGATTTGTTGAAACTGCTGGAGAGTTAATAAATGAGAAGATGGAACAAGTTACTTACTTGTAACTGTTGTTCTCCAGCATGGGTCTGGCATGGATTCACATGCTCATGAATATTCCCCGTCGTCAGGCTAGGAATCCTCGGTAAAGAAAAAATCAGTATCAGTTTCGTTTCTGATCTGTCTTTCGTAGTAGTAACCAATCACTGATCTCTGCGTCATACTGACCACGGTGGTCGGTCAAAATACCGAAAATAAAATCTCGAATTACAAAAAGCACGAATTAAAAATCTCGAAAAAAAAATATAGAATTTTTTATTTCTTTATTTATATGTGTTTTTGGGGTAAGGTAAGTAAAAAAAGGGGTAAAATTATAAAAAAATGAAAAAAGGGGGGTTGGGGGAAACCCCCCCATTTTGAAAAAAAACGCATTGAAAAAAAAATTCGATATGTTTTTTTTCGAGATTTTAAATTCGTGCTTTTTTTTCGAGATTTTAATTTGAGATTTTGACTATAAACCACTGACCACAGCCAATGACTGCCCTCTACCTAAGCCCCGCCTCTGGCAGCCATCTTCAGATTTGGTAGCACGTGAAGAGGCAGTTTGACCAAGTGAAGAGCCGCAGAGGGGTAGGCGGGAGGGTTCGCATGTGAATCCATGCCAGACCCAAGCTGGAGAACAGTTAGAGGTAAGTAACTTGTTCCTTTAAGTAACTTGTTCCTTCTCCAGCATGGGGTCTGGCATGGATTCACATGCTCATGAATATAAGAATAAATAGCAGTACACACATGCACAACCACGGGGGGTGGCAAAAGGCTCAACATTAAGCAATACAAAAAAAAAAAACTCAACATTAAGCATCTCTTACCTCCTCACCAGGCTCACCTTAAGCGAACAGGTTGCGCAGCACTGCTTGGCTGACCCTGGACTCCTCCCTGGAATCCCGATCGACGCAGTAGAATCTCGTGAAGGTGTGCGTCGACCTCCACGTAGCAGCCCTGCAGATGTCCAGCAGGGGCACACCAGATAAGATCGCCGTAGTAGCAGCGATCGCTCTGGTCAAATGGGCTCTCGGACGGCCTGGCAGCGGTCGGTTAGCCAACCGGTGGCAGTGCATGATGCAGCCGGAGAGCCATCTGGAAATAGAAGACTTCGAGAGAGCCTTCCCGTTATTCACAGGTCCAAAGTTCACGAACAGCTGTGATGTCCTCCGGAAACTCTTCGTGCGGTCCACGTAGAACTTCAGCGCTCTAGCCACATCCAGCGAGTGCAAAGTCCTCTCGGCCGGCGACGAAGGAGACGGGAAGAAAACAGGTAACACCAAGGGCTCGTTAAGATGGAAGTCCGACGGCACCTTGGGCATAAAGGAGGGGTGCGTCCTAAGCACCACCCTCGAGGCATGGAAAGTCAATTACGGTGCTTTGCAGGATAGGGCCTGGATCTCTCCCACTCGTCGTGTGGAGGTAATGGCCACCAGGAATGCATTCTTCCACGACACAAACTTCATCGGTGCTGAGTGCATCGGCTCGAATGGGGGCCCCATGAGCCTGGTCAGCACCACGTTAAGTTCCCACGCCGGGGCCAGGGCCTTCACCGGCGGGAACGACCGGAACAGTGCTTTCATAAACTCTTTTACCAGTCGAGGGGACCACAGGGACGTCCGTCCTGTGGTTCTGGTATATCTGGAGATCGCCGCCAGATGAATCTTAATGGAGACATGGGCTAGCCCAGCCTTTGCCAGCGATAGCAGGTACGGCAGCACTTGAGGGGCCGTAGTCCGTAGGGGGTTGATCTTCTGTGCTCGGCACCAGATAGAAAGCCTCTTCCACTTATGACCGCAGCATTTGAGAGTCGAAGACGCCCTGGCCTTTGCAAGAACCTCTCTGCAATCGGCCGGTATATCGTAGCCTCCAAACTCTAGCGCTGCAGGAGCCAAGCCTGCAGGTTCAGCGACGCCGGGTCGTCGTGGAAGATGGCACCTCCTTCTCTGGAGAGAAGGTCGGCGTCCGCCGACAGCTTGATGGGAGGGGACGTTGACAAGTCCAGAAGGTCCGGGAACCAGATCTGCCTCGGCCACGCCGGTGCGACGAGGATCATCCTGCACCAGGACCTCTTGAGCTGGCTGATGAGTCGAAGCAGCAACGGAGGGAACGCATACAGGTATAGGCCGTCCCAGGGGAACGAGAACGCATCGCCCATGCTTCTCGGCTGGGGAAACCTGCTGGCGAACCTCTTGCACTTCGAGTTCGTCGCTGTTGCGAACAGGTCGATTTGGGGTTTGCCCCATCGTCGGAAGAGTTGATCCACCTGATCCTGGCGCAGTTCCCACTCGTGACACGCGCGCAGCTCCCTGCTGAGCGAGTCAGCGATGGTGTTGCTTTCTCCTGCCAGATGGAAGGGAACCAGGAACATCCCCTGGGTGACCGCCCAGTGCCACAGATCCTGTGCCTCCTTGGATAGGGCTGGGGATCTGGTGCCTCCCTGCTTCCGTATGTAAAACATTGTCGTGGTGTTGTCCGTGAAGATCCACACCACCTTGCACTTGAGTGACGGGAGGAACGATTTGAGAGCCCAGAACACGGCTCGGAGTTCCAGGACATTGATGTGCAGGAGCCTCTCCTCCGGGAGCCAGAGGCCTCTTGCGTGGAGATCTCTGGTGTGCCACTGAATCACCCGCCGGAACACCTCGGTGAGGGGGGCCCTGTCCTCGAAGGTGCCTGTCGCCTGCATCCAACGGGTGTCGAGAAATTCTTGAAGAGGGCGCATCCGTAGTCTGCAGAGGCGCACCAGGTAGATGCAAGAGGACATCATCCCCAGGAGGAACTTGATGGACCTCACCCTGGCCACGTCCGTGGCTAGCAGGCGCTGCACTTTGCCCAGAATGGTCTTCGTCAGTTCTTCCGACTGGGCCGCCAGGCACTCACTGTATCGAGCTTCGCTCCCAGAAACAGGGCCACCTGCGACGGCACCAGGTGGGACTTTGGGTAGTTTATGGCGAATCCCAGGTCTGTGAGTAGCTGGACGGTCCTCGCAGTGTGTTCGACGGCGAGTTCCCTCGTCCTCGAGCGGATGAGCCAGTCGTCCAGGTAGGGGTAGATGTGAATCCCCTGCAGGCGCAGCCGCGCCGCCACTGGTGCTAGGCACTTGGTAAAGACCCTGGGGGCCGACTTCAATCCGAACGGCAGTGCTCTGAATTGGTAGTGGCGTCCCTGGACGACGGACCTGAGGAACTTTCGGTGACTTTTGAGGATGGGAACGTGGAAGTATGCATCCTCCAGGTCGAACGACGATAGAAAGTCGCCTTCCTCCAGCTGTCCCAGTACGTGCTGGAGGGTGACCATCCTGAACTTTTGTGATCTGATGTATTTGTTCAAACGACGAAGGTCCAGGATGGGGCGCCAGCCGCCCGTCTTCTTCCTGACGAGGAAGTACCTTGAGTCCACCCCGGAGCCTCTTCGGGACAAGCTCGATGGCGCCTTTCCTGAGCATCGCCCGTACTTCCAACAGCAGTTGCGGGACGTGATATTCCTTCCTGGCCACAGGTGGAACGTGAGGGCACTTCTTCAGGGATTCGATAGAGTGTCCTCTTGCCAGGGTATCCAGCACCCAACGGTCGGTGGAGATGGACTTCCACACGCTGACGAAATTCGTCAGCCGGCCTCCCACCGGGGTGCTTCGGTGGGGGCCCGAGACCACGGCCGGTTCAGTCCTGCTTGGAGGTGGTGGCCTTGCCGCCCTGGCCACCTTGCCGACGGCGGTGAGGCGCTCCCTGCTTGCCGCGACCCCTGTAGGCCTCCTGAGACGAGGAGCGTGCCGCCTGGCGGTAGGACGACGAGCCACCGCTGGATCCCTTGGAGGCACCCTGTCTGCCTCCGGAGCTCTGAAAGGGCCGTCGTTGCTGAAGGGCTCCTAGGGTGCGGGCCGTCTCCGTGTCCGTTTTTATGGCTTGGAGGGATTCGTCCACCGCCTTCACGAACAAGTTGCTGCCGTCGAACGGCATGCCCAACACTCTGGTCTGGATGACCTGATGGAAGTCGGTCGCCCGGAGCCAACCCCGTCGTCGTAGGCAAACACCGTTGCCCAGCTGGCGGAACCCGGTATCGGCAATATCGGTTGCCACCGTTATGGCGTGGTCTGACGCCACCTCGCCCTCTTGCAGTATTTCCAGGGCCTCGGACCTCTTGTCGTCCGGCAGGAAGTCCAATATGGGGGCCAGTTTAAACCAGAGCTCCCTGTCGTAACAGGCCACGATCGCCAGGGCGTTGGACGCTTTGATCGTCGTTGCCGCCGACGAAATGATCCGCCGCCCCATGGCGTCCAACTTCTTTCCCTCGCCGTCCGGCGGGGAATTCGACGTCGAGGCTCCTGACCCCGCCGCTTTCTTCTTCGCCGCCGCCGAGACGACCGAGTCCGGCGTTGGCTGGGCCCTGAGGCACAGGGGAGCGGTTTCGGGGACCCGGTACTTCTCCTCGTACCGGTCCCGTTTGGCTGGTGCCGTGGAGGGGTTTTTGAGAACCGACAGCCCCTCCTCCCAGATGTCATCGATTAGAGGCACCGCGATGACAATCTTCCTCTTGGCCTCCCTGCGCTGATAGAGGAAACCTTCCTTTTTCTGCTCCTCCGGGCAGAGCTGGAACAATTCGGACGCCCTTGTGATCCTGCCGTGCAATGATCCAATCTCGTCGGGCGGCGAGGCTCGTGCGACGGGAGACCCGTTCCGTTGTCGTCGCTCTCAGAACCCATCGTCGAGCCCAACGCACCGTCATCTCCCGACTCGTGGGAGGATGAGGAGGGAGCTGTAGGCCTTACGGGGGCGAGCGGAGGAGAGGGTTGGGTCCTCCGTCGTTTGTTCTGAGGACTTCCCGACAGGCCAGGTTGCGGGTCCTCCGTCCTGGGCCGTGGGAATCTCGTCCTTATCTCAGAGCATAGGGACTGGATCGCAGACAAAATGGCCGCCGAGCCATCCTGAGGCCTAGGTTCCGGCCGCGCCGGAAGGGAAGGCTGAATTCCCCGCCATAGTCGTCTTCCTCGGTTATCTCCCGAGGATCTTCCTTACGGGATCGAACCTTCTCGAATTGGACTTCGAGGTTCCTCACGGCCTCGGTCAGTTCCTCCTCCGAGGCTGACTCCGAGCTCGAGGAGGCTACCGTGCCCCCCATTGCTTCTTCCATCATGGCGGCCACGACGATGGGCTGAAAAGAGGATTCCCTCCTTGGCGGCAGGGAAACTCTAGTCCCGGAGGCGGTCTCCGATGGCGGGGTCTCTGCCGGCTTGGCAAGAGTCGCTGCGATTGCCTCGATAGAGGCCTTTGCCTGCTGGGTAGGGGCCTTCACCACCTTAGGTGCGTCCCGGGCCTTCTCCTTCGGGGGAGGGGCGACGCCTCGCTCCCCCTCTTCCGAGATCGGACGGGGCTTCTCCCGAAGCTTACCCGGGGTCTCGGACTTCCTCTTCCCCGAACCGGAGCGCTGGCTCGTGGTTGACGGTGCCGGGGAAGGTGCGCACTGCCTGGCGACCGAAGAGCCCGACCTTTCGGCGCTCCCGGGGGCCAGCGGACTCGCGGCGCTTGGCCTGGTGTTGGGGCCCCGTCGCCGGGGCGCCCGCACAGGACTTAGAAGCCCGCTCGGACCCTTTCTTCTTCTCACCCGTTGAGCCCTTCTCCAACCAGCTGGCGAGACGGGATCGACGGTCCCTCATGGTCTGCTCCGACAAGTTCTTGCAGAACTGGCAGTCCTTCTCTGCATGAGTCTTGTCCCCATGAAGACAGTAGAGGCATCGCGAATGTTCGTCTTCCTTAAACACATTCTGCAACCCGCATCCAGGGCAGCTGCGAAACAGCTTGGGTCCGGGCGACAAACTCGCATCCTGGGCCATCTCGAAGTAGGCCGCGAATCTTCTGGAATCCTCCAAGAAGTTGATTCTACGAAATCTTCACCCTTGAGGGGCGTAGGAAAATCCTGCAACGGGTAGCCGTTAACGGGAGTAGAAACGGTGGAGCTTGAGGCTCGATTAACCGAAAAAATGTGAAAATTCACCTGAAAAAGCGCGAAACACGCAGTAAAAGCTCGAGAGCTAAGCACGAGGACTCCCAACACTTGAACGTGCGGTAAAAATATGAAGATGACTGCCAGAGGCGGGGCTTAGGTAGAGGGCAGTCATTGGCTGTGGTCAGTATGACGCAGAGATCAGTGATTGGTTACTACTACGAAAGACAGATCAGAAACAAAACTGATACTGATTTTTTCTTTAGCGAGGATTCCCAGCCTGACGACGGGGAATATTCATGAGCATGTGAATCCATGCCAGACCCCATGCTGGAGAAGAAGCATAATGCTCGCCTCCTTGTCTTTAATAGAATCAAGAGCTCCCTGCGCTATTAGCAGGGGGAATCTTCATTAGTATGCCATTGCTTTGGGGCAGCAGAGCCTTTAGCGTCTGCTGTCATGAACAGTCGTCTACGTCCTTTCTGGACCTCCTGGTCCCTGACTCGCAGGGGTTTGCATGCAGTTATCCTTCCAACATAGCCGCCCGGAACGGAATGTTCCGGATCAGTCTATGCGTTCCACGCTGCTCATCCTACAAAAAAGACACGTCCCCGCGGCTCTGCGCGTCTCAACGCTACCGCTACCTGTAGTCGGACGTGCTTAGCCGGAGTTCGATCGGGGCTCTCGCTTGATTCCTTGTTCCCAGTTCCTCGAATCTCCTCCTGTTCCCTCCCCTCTCCAATCTCCTGGAAAACCTTCCGCACCCGAGTCACGATCCTCCGTGCCTCCGAGCATACCTTATTTACTTCCTGGAATTATCCTGGACTTTGTGAACGCTCCTGGGAACTGAACCGCTACTCTCACGCTGGACGCCGAAGAGCGGTGTTCGGGTCTATACAAATTCCGGACCGTAAAGAAGAAGAAATCTCACAAGGTCGCAAGTACACAACAGAAACAGGTGAGAAGGGGAGAGACTTGTGACAGATTGAGACACCTAAAAAATGATAGATTCAGAGATGGAAGCCGCCGTTCAAGCCCTCATGCGAGGCATGCAGGAATTAACAATGGAGGTAGAGAACCTCAAGGCAGAGAACGCAGCATTAAAACAGCTAGTTCTATCACGTGATTCCACAACCAAAGAAAATTTAATATTGGGAGGAATAGTGGACAAGTATGACGGTTCTTCCAAGACTCTCCGCGCCTTCCTTGATTCGTGTTTAGTCCACTTCACTTTCAAGCCCTACTACTTCTCCACTCCTAGTGCAAAGGTGGGTTTTATGATCTCACACCTCACTGGAAATGCATTGACTTGGGCAACCCCCCTAGTCAATACAAGCGACGCACTCCTGGATGACTATGATGGCTTTGTGAGAGCCCTTAAGGAAATGTTTGATCGCCCAGAGCAGGTGTATAGTGCTCAAGAGAGACTACTCGAGTTTCAACAAGGGTCCCAGGATATGCTCACCTATGTTACTCGTTTCAAACAACTTGTGAAAGAAGCAGACTGGTCACCAGAAGCTAGTTTTACACTCTTCCGAAGGGGGTTGAACAAAGAAATAAAAGATGAGCTTGCTAGGGTGGCCCGCCCAAGCTCCTTCCAGGCTCTTATGGATCTATCCTTACATATAGATTTCCGAATCCAAGAAAGAAGAGCAGAGAAGAGGAAGTCTAAGGCAAGTTTCCAAAAGACCATCAAGGAACATGCCCCTAGAGCAGAGTCTACTGTTCCTTCTACCCCGGACCCAGAACCTATGCAACTAGGAGCCTTTCGTGGACCCATTACCCCTCAAGAAAGGATGTGACTAATCCATACTGGTCTGTGCATTTATTGTGCCTCCGATAAACATCTTGTGAGAGAATGTCTCATTGCTCCTCCACGGTGTTCGGGAAACGCCAGCTCCCGATCCTAGATGGAGCACAGTGTCGGGAGAGAGATGTTTGCTCCACATCAATTCCATCCTTGAACTCTCCTGGACAAAATAACCTTGTATTTCTTCAGGCCCTACTATCGCCTTGCAAGACAGAATCCTACCCCATCCTGGCATTGGTTGACTGCAGAGGTATGGGCGTATTTCTAGATCAAGATTGGGTCACTGCTCATAACATTCCACATGAAAGCCGAGTTACAATGCAACCAGTAGAGGCAATTGATGGAAGGCCTCTTTCCTCAGGACCCATTACCCCTTCAGACTAAAGAGATTCTACTTTCTATCAATCTCCATCAAGAGAGAATCAAATTTGACCTCATTAAATCAGCCCATTATCGATGGTTCTCGGAATGCCCTGGCTGTAGAGGCACAATCCTTACATCAACTGGGCAGCCGGCTCACTGTTTCTTGGATCTGAATATTGTATGGCTCACTGCCTATCCCTGGATACCTTATCAAATCCTTCTAGAGACTTTCAAGAGAACCAACAAAGTCCACTCACCGTTTCTAACATCATCCAGATTCCCAGGGCCTACCAAGCCTTTTCTGATGTTTTTCCGACCGTGATAGTTCAAGCTCTCCCTCCTCGCAGGCCAGAGGATTGTGCCATCGATACCGAACCCACAGCTGTGATTCCTTTCGGCAGAATGTTTATATTATCTGAACCTGAAAAGAAGGCTCTCCAAGAATACCTGGATACTAACCTGGAAAATGGCACCATACGCCCGTCCAAATCTCCAGCGGGTGCTTCATTGTTCTTCGTTCCAAAGAAAGATAAAGAACTCGGACCACGTCTGGACTACCGTGGTCTAAATCAATGCACTCTCAAGGACCGTTATCCTCTACCCCTCATCTCGGATATCATGGAAGCAGTCAGAGGTGCAGTAATCTTCACACAATTAGACCTAAGGGGTGCTTACCATCTCATTCGTATAAAGGAAGGTGACTAATGGAAAACAACCTTTAGAACTCCCTTCGGCCATTTTGAATATCTGGTCATGCCCTTTGGACTTGCTAATGCCACAGCAGTTTTTCAACGTTTCATGGATAGGGTGTTATCGGACATGCTGTTCCTCTTCGTTATCGTCTACCTGGATGACAGCTTGATCTACTTCAAGGACTTTCTAAGGCATGAAGAGCATGTTAAGGCAGTTTTACAAGGATTACGTGAATACAAACTCCTAGCTAAACCCGAGAAATGCCCGTTTCACGTCACTTCTGTTCATTACCTAGGATTTGTCCTTAGTCCAGAAGGAATTGGAATGGATCCTTCAAAGGTAAAGGCCATACTATCTTGGCCGGCTCCCACATCCGTGAAACAGATTCAATCTTTCCTGGGACTTGCCAATTTTTACCGAAAGTTCATACCGTCCTTCTCTGAAATTGTTCAACCGATCATTGCTCTCTTGAAGAAAGATGCTCCATTTCTCTGGTCTACAGATCAAGACAAGGCATTCCAATGATTAAAGACAGAGTTTACTCAAGCCCCCATCCTGGCTCAACCCGATATTAACCAGCCATTCCTAGTGGAGAAGGATGCATCCAATTACACCATAGGAGCAGTACTAAAACAAGAATTTGAGGACAAATTGGAAAACCCCATTGCTTACCTTTCACGAACCCGGACGCTCAGTGAGACTCATTATTCCGTCTTGGAAAAGGAACTGCTAGCCATCCGCCAAGCCTTCACAGAATGGCGAAATCTACTCCTGGGAGCTAGGCATCCAGTCCAGGTCCGTACGGACCATCGAAATCTTCAAGTTCTACAATCTTTGGAGTGTAGGAACAGTCGTCAGGCCTGTTGGGCCTTCTTCTTTGCCCAGTATCAGTTCCACATCCATCATGTCCCTGGATCACAAAACATAATTGCTGATGCCCTTTCCAGACGTTCTGACTATGAAAACTCTGAAGATCGGACCTTTCCAAAGATGTTTCCTCACACGATCTTTGTTGCACAAGCACTCACCCTCCTGGAGAATATCCAAGGCCAAACTCGACTTTCAGGAGGAGCACAAGCGAAATAACAGATGGAATCTCACAGCTAAGGACGGGTATCTATTCAAAGATAATCGCTTAGTCATTCCCACTCCTGGACTGAGACAAAGGATCACAAGTCTATGTCATGATACCTTACATTCGGGACATCGTGGGATAACCAACACCCTCCATCTAGTACAAAGACAGTTTTGGTGGCCCAAGATGAAGGATGATATTAGGATCCATGTCCAAACATGTGCAGTTTGCAATCAGAACAAACACGATAAGAAGCCAGCCTGACTCCTACTCCAAACAGCAATACCAACAAGACCCTGGGAATTAATTGCCACTGATTTTATCGTGGAATTACCACCCTCTAGAGGCTACACAACAATCATGGTCACTATTGATTTGTTTACCCATATGGCTCATTTTACACCCTTATCCAAACTACCTTCCTCATCAGACCTTGCCGGAATTTTCCTGGAACACATATTCCGACTTCATGGGTTGCCTTCCAAGATCATTTCAGACCGAGGACCTCAGTACATATCTCAGTTTTGGAAGCAAGTATGTCGAATTCTGGGAATCCAACGTGCCTTATCCTCTGGCTACCATCCACAAACCAATGGAGCCACGGAGCGTGTGAACCAGACTCTCGAACAATATCTACGATGTTTCGCCACCAAAGTTCAGGACGATTGGTCACTCCTAATACCTATGGCTGAATTTACCTATAACAATTGAGATCATTCAGCTATCAAGACCAGTCCCTTCTTCTGTAGTCAAGGATTCCATCCATCTGTCCTACCCTCCGTACTCCCACATCCTACTCCAGTACCTGCAGTAGACTCGTGGATCGAAAACCTCATCACAGTACATAAGGAGGCTAAGGAACATCCAGAACGGGCACGAGAAGATGTCAAACGTTATGCTGACTCTAAAAGAAGACCTGGACCTTCCTATTCTGTAGGAGATAAAGTTTGGTTATCCTCGAAGCTCCTTCCTCGACACCTGCGCCCCAATAAACTGGCTCCCAGATACTACGGTCCCTTTTCCATACAAGAAATCATCAACCCAGTGGCCTTTCGACTTCGGTTACCTGCATCTTGGAAAAGAATCCATCCAGTCTTTCACACTTCTCTGTTAAAACCACACATTCAGTCATCCCGAACAGCCCCTAGATCTACCCCTGTTATTGTAAATGATCAACTGGAATACGAGGTTTCCAGGATTTGTGACTCAAGATATCGACGTGGTCAACTACAATATCTGGTTGAGTGGAAAGGGTACCCCTTCCAGTGAGCGTACCTGGGAACCCGTGTCAAACATGAATGCTCCCAGATTGGTTCAACGATTTCATCTGATCCATCCGGGCAAACCCGGAGGAGCTGGTTTCCAGAGGCATACTGTCATGAACCGTCGTCTACGTCCTTTCTGGACCTCCTGGTCCCTGACTCGCAGGGGTTTGCATGTCGTTATCCTTCCAACATGGCCGCCCGGAACGGAATGCTCCGGATGAGTCTATGCGTTACATGCTGCTCATCCTACAAAAGAGACACGCCCCCGCGGCTCTGCACGTCTCAACGCTACCGCTACCTGTAGTCGGACGTGCTTAGCCGGAGTTCGATCGGGGCTCTCGCTTGATTCCTTGTTCCCAGTTCCTTGAATCCCCTCCTGTTCCCTTCCCTCTCCAATCTCCTGGAAAACCTTCCGCGCTCGAGTCACGGTCCTCCGTGCCTCCGAGCATACCTTATTTACTTCCTGGAATTACCCTGGACTTTGTGAACGCTCCTGGGAACTGAACCACTACTCTTACGCTGGACGCCGAAGAGCGGCGTTCGGGTCTATACAAATCCCGGACTGTAAAGAAGAAGAAATCCTAGGAGGTCGCAAGTACACAACAGAAACAGGTGAGAAGGGGAGAGACTTGTGACAGCTGCGCCCTTGCCACAACACCAACCTCATCTGAAACAAAGCGCCTCTGACAACTGGACTGATATGGGGTAGACTTAAGTGGGTGAATATCAAGGTGATGGAGATCCTTGGGTGTATTCTGTGATATGCGTGGGCATGCTTGGCCATGAAAAGAAACAACATGTCTAAAAAACACCCAGCTAGATATATGGCTTATTAGAGATACGTCCTAAAGATTTCAGTGTTTCACATTCTTTTTTTTTAGCAGTCTCCAAGGCATCTACTGCCTTTCCAAACAATGGGCATATTCAGTATATTGGCTTGTGTTTCAAGCTTAAAGCCCGATTGACGTAACCAAGCATGGCACTTTAATAATGTGCCCTCTGCCACAACTCTACCTGTAGCATCGGCTGCATCTCGATTGCACTTAATGATGTTATTGGCAACCTGTTTGCCTTCTGCTACTGTCTTAGAGATCTGAGAGCATTGGGGCTCTGGGAGAGTCTAATTGAGATTGCGTGCTGTCCAAAATTGCCCGACTGTAGCTGCAATGCGCATTTGATAAGCAGATGAAGTAGCCACTTTGTCCCCAGTACAAATAGTAGTTTACTCTCCTTCGGTGGTGCCTTAGCGGAAGCTAGAGGAGTACCTGCCCTCTTGCGGGTAGTAGTAATAACCAGGGAGTCTAGCTTGAGATGTCCTCTTATATAAAAGGGGTCTGAGGGAGCAAGCCGAAAAGTCTTTTCAAAGCGGGGTTAACTGCTCTTGAAAGCAGAGGGGTTATTAAAGAGATGAATCCTTTTAGATAATGATTGGAGCAGTGGCATGAACTGTTCTAGATTAGTCTTTTCCTCTAACATTTCATCAACAAAATCTAAGAATGCTTTCTTGGTGATATATTTTGAAATGGTTGCTGCCTTTTTTGAACAAATCATAATAAAGAATTTGATCACGAACCAGTAAGTCAGCTACCGGCTGGTTTTGATAATCTGGTGATGGAAGTAAGAAGTAATCTGTATCTTCATGTATATCATCATCACTATCATTATCAGGGTAGTCATGAGATGTTCCCTGGTAATCTGTATCATCTTCATCAAAATTAAGAACCCCCCCTGTAAAACCTTCATCATGTGGTTCAACATGTGGACTTGACTGCTGGTTGGCCCTCTTCTAAGTCATTGTGGTTTTGCCCGGCAGGTTATTTTTCCATTAAACTGACAAGAGACTACCTTGTCCATAGTCTCTTTAAACCGTTCTCTAGTCCATGGACCTAATCTTTAGAGGGGTAAATCACTTCCTCAGGGTCATGCTGATTGTGTGAGAGCAATGCCTCTGACAAGGGGGATAAGGCTTCTGTATACTGTTGGTGTTCCGGCGACGTGTGAACTGGCGCTTGAGTCTCGTCTGTGTGAGCATTTCGGCAGCTGTTTGGGAGAGTCTGCCGAATGAGCCGTGTCCTTCAGTGTACGTTGAAGGGCGTGTCCTTTTAAACATTTGAGGGAACAGTGGTCTGTTTTGGCATATGTTGAGGAGCATGCCCTTTCAAAACATGGACCGTGCCAGTTTTATGCGCAGTGGAAGTCCTGCTCAATGCTTATTTAAAGGGTTCAGCAGATTAGTCATTCTGCGCACCAGGAGTGGGCTTAGAGGACTGTGTCAAAACTGGAGCACTATAAGTGCATTGGTGTTCCGCACAGCCATGTTTCAACGACTTTGTCGCAGAATGGCCAGGGGTTGTGTCCACCCACATGTTATTTATGCTCGTGTGCCACTGTTACTGGTTGTGATCTCCATAGCAGGGCTGATGGCCTGCCTTTTGGAGGGGGGGTGGGGCGGACTGGCACTGGGAATCTATAGTTCCCATATATTCCTCAGAGTCACTTTGTGCACCGGAACTTCCGTGGTCATCTTCTGACTCATTGGCACCCGTTGGGATCTCGGAAAAGGCCTCGCCTGCATTTCGTGGGCCGCCCAACGTTTGGTGTGGTGATCCTTTTATGTCTTTTGCTGAAAAAGCGGTGTGCAGCCTTTTTCGGAATGGTCTCTCGGGAAGCAGCGATTGCACACCCGGTGAGTGTCCTTCCAGGGGTATTTTTGGTGACAGGAAGGACAACATTTAAATGGAGTCTTTTCCATAGTGAGGATTCAGGGTACAAAGAAAAAGAGTATACAGGGATTGTGTAAGTGGATGCATTCTCTGAGAAAGAGAATATAGAAATAGGCCACCCCCACTCTCCGTACTGTACAGGCCATAGCCCAGGCTAGGCAGAGCAACAGTCGTCGGAAGTGTAGACAGTCGAACGCCTCTTCTTCGTCATCGAGGAAGCAGTCGCTGAAGATATTATCATAAATGATGGCGAAATAAGATCAAAAGATTTGACAAAAGGCTGTAAACCACGAACTCTGCAATTTGCGACCGAACACGATGCCAGTAAAAAACAATCTGAGGGACATTGACGTATGAAGGACCATGGGTACAGTACATGTCACACTACGGATATCATTACGCACACCCAGTGAACATCCCTTTTCAAACTTTGAAAACAAGTCATGCAATACTCCACACATACTAATAGATATCGGCCTATGCAAAGCATGTGAATCTAAGCAGATCCACAAGCCTCAGACATATATGAACACCTACAGTCCAGTTACCCAGTTATTACTGATTAGGTAAAATATAACAGTAGAATAACATATGTCCATAAAACTGCATATTATAGAAAGTCCTGCTGCATCATCTACCAGGCCATCCCCCTCAAGTCTCCAATTTACCTTGCTGAGAAGCTCAGCAGCTGCGATCCACCAGAAGCAAGGACATGTGCAAAATTTAACTCACGTGGGCACAGGAAGGAAAGAACCAGAAGACAGGCCATCTCTGTCTATGCCCCCAGACTCTGGAACCTCCCCCCCTCCCCCCATCAACAACAGATTCACCCCCTCACTTCTACATTTCAGGAATGGCTCTTCCTTAATACCTAGTAGCACACCTTCTCCACAACCCACCTAAACTGAGACTGAGCCATCTCCCTGTCCCGGTTTCTTCCACTGGTTGCTTGTAGATCCCTTGTTGCCAAATTGCCTACACCCCCCATCATCCACTGTTATCTCCCTGTTTTTGGTCTCTTGCGATCTGCTATGCTTGCCGTGTACTTCCCCCTATGGCTTGTAAAGCACTCTGCTGCTTCCCAAAGCTAGGTCTGTGCAACATAATATACTGCAATAATAAAAAAATATCTTCTTAAGGCGCGTTCAAATTGAATTAACAATTACTGTTGATAAAGAAGTGGTCATGTTTGTGACCCTAAATGAGAAACATATTGTTAATAAAATGTCAAAGGCTGAATAGGAAACACTGTGGAAATAACCAGCCACTATTAGCAACACTTGTGTATAGACACCATACAAATGCCCAATAAAATAAAAATAAGTTAAAACAAAACATCCAACCAAGCGGGCAGTACACAGTAAACTTTAATGTTCAGAGATGGTTAGAATACGAAGGATATTTCTGTGTTTATGGGGTTGCACTTTAACAAAGCACAACAGCAGTGGATATACACTGTTTGGTTTGCTGAGGCCTATTATCTCTAGTATGGCTTGGGATTATGTTCCAGATAAAATAATGTGCTGGTGTGGTATACCCACAAAATGCATGACTCAATTAGGAGAATGTTAACTTTGATGAGTTAACAATCAGAAGTTGGTTAGGATAAACATTGAAAAATTAATACACCTCAGACAATGCACATGTCCCAAACTAATAGTCGCTCGTTAGCTCTAAATTGCAATGACCTGTGAGCTAAGAGTCCTGGTATTACTAAATAGCATCGTAACATTAAAGATGGCATCTGCAAGTGGGAATTGTCAGCATAGAGGAACAAAAGTGGGAGAGAAGAGAAAAAACACACAGTAAGTTCAAATGGGAAAATACAAAATACAGTACTGAACAAAAACTAGAAAATAAGCAGTTAATGTGCTCATGTTGCATTTTTGCACAGCTAGCCAGCAATGAGGAGAATGTGAACTTTGATGAGTTCAAAATCAGATGTTGGTTAGGATAAATGACTACAGGGAGTAGGGGCTTATCTAGTACTGGTTGCTCTTGCCTGGAAACTCTCGACAAAAGGTCTCAAGACAGGTCCAATTATAAAGTGTCTGGGTACTTAAAGAGGTAGTAGGTATTTAACTCCCTAGAGGGATACTGTTGCGTCTCTTTCCCCGAAGAAGGACTCCAAGGACTAATCAGTTTTCTGTCCTAAACAAATAGTGCGTTATGAAGAAATGCATGTAGAAATTAGGGGTTCTGTCTGCTAACTATGCAATATGTACCTCTCTAGCAATTATTTAAGTCAAATGTGTCAGGACAGGTAAACCTATAAGGTGTCCGTGTCTTAAATCCAACTAGGATACTTTTCTCCTTCAGGATCTCATCTGTCTCTCAGGGAAAATGCACCGAGCACAAAATGTTTTGCCAATATCATTGCAGTGATATAGCACTCAACTGCTTCTCTCCCAAACACCTTATCTAGAATATGATATCTAGATGCTTCTTTGTGTCAGGGATGACACTCTATTAAGAGTGGCACAGGACACCCAGAAAGGGTTTGGGTGGTTGTGCCAAAATAAAGTGGCTAGAGAAGTACACACACAGCAGAAAGGAAAGAGAACGAAGAGTAGGCAAGAGTAGCAAGGAAAAAGGTACAGAATGAATTCCCTCTTGGGGTGTATGCAGATATAGGAAAAGAGTATTCCACGAACCTTAGGAAATACTCTAGCCTTCTGCAGTTTGCTATAACAGAGGCCCACGCTGTTTGCTCATGGCTTGGAACAGCAGCTATGGATGTCTGTAATGTGGAAACGAGTCAAGGGAAGGGGCAGAGGTTGACTGATGGGAACCAACAGACAAGCTCTGTACAAAAGGGTCTACAAACAGTACAAGAGAAGATACTTACAGACAAATTCAGGAAAAGGAGGTTGATAGCAAACTAGCAGAAGGAAATGAAGGGAAAGTCGTGTAACAGGATTGGATAGCAGAGGACAGTAAGGAACAAGGTTGAGAGCTCAGAGGAGCAGGAAAGCAATGAGCAAGCCCACAGGAGCAGGGCTGTAAGGTAGAGAGCCCAGAGGGAAAGGGCTTAGGGCAGCAGAGTAAAGCAAGCTGCACGGCAAGGAACCCAGAAGGGCCGGGCAGCAAGGAGTGAGCCCTGAGGGGCAGGGCCGCTGACCGTAGAAGGTTGCAGAGGACTGTAGAGGGCTGCTAGGCCGAGAACCCAGTGGAAAAAGGTAGGTAGTAGGCAGCGGAGCATGATAAGCTGCAAAGTAGGAAGCCCAGAGGACAAGGGCTGTAGGCAGCCGGAGTGAGACAGGCTGCAGAGCAGGGAGCCCAGAGGACAAGGGCTGTAGGCAGCCGGAGTGAGGCAAGCTGCAGAGCAGGGAGCCCAGAGGACAAGGGCTGTAGGCAGCCGGAGTGAGGCAGGCTGCAGAGCAGGGAGCCCAGAGGACAAGGGCTGAGGCTGGAAAGCAGCAGAGCGTGATCGGCTGCAATGTGGAGAGCCCGGCAGGGCAAGGGCGGAGGCTGGAAGGCAGCAGAGCGTGATCAGCTGCAAGGCAGGAGCCTGGAAGAGCAGGGCTGAGGCAGGGAGCCCAAAAGACTAGGGCTGTAGGCAGCAGGGTGTAGCAGGCTGCAAGGCAGGACGCCCAGAGGAGCAGGGCTGAGGCAGGGAGCCCAAAAGGCTAGGGCTGTAGGCAGCAGGGTGTAGCAGACTGCAAGGCAGGAGCCCACCAGGGCACTGGAACAAAGAGCAGGTGAAATCAGGAAACAGCATACGAAGTTTGTAGCTCGAAGCAATAAGGTGCCGGAAGGACTCTCAATGCAAGAGACTGAGCTCTCGCAGGCAGCAGCCTTTATACTGCCCAGCCCAGCACAGAGGCAGGCTAATTGGTTGCACCTGGCTCAGCACACCTGCAGACAATCGGCCCACCTCCCTCTCTGTTCCTGAGCTGGTGGAAGCAGAGCAAATCCCTAGGGCTTCTGGGGATTGTAGTTCTGATGAAGAAAAATAGGAATAGCCAGGAATAGATGGTTATAGCCAAGTGCATTATGGTAAGTGTGGTTTTCTGGGAAAAATAAAAAAGCACCAAAGTCTTGCAAATGGGAAATAAAGTCCAAATAGTGAATAGCGGTTGACCAAGAGTTTTCTGTAGATAAATGAATAACAATTTGTCCATATTTATTGCCAATGTATGCGCCCATGGCGCAGGCATGACACTTTGACAGGCTTCCACATTCCCATGGATGTACCAGCCATCTCAATTTTTGGATTCCTGCATACTTCACAGAAAAAGCACTGTACATCACTCACAAGAAGTATAGTGCCCCTCTCCCTGTTAAGGATATATCATGCCCTTTTCCCTAGGTGCTATTCTGTGCTTCTCACTTGGAAGCAGCGTCCATCTCTTCAGGCTTTCCAGGGTACCGAGTTCTGAAGGCCGCTCAGCAATTTTACCATCAGCTGATTGGCAAGCATGCTAAATTTTAACAGGTCACTCGACTATCTTTCCAATTTGCGTGTGTGGTCCCAATTACATCTTCTCTCCTGTGGCCTTGCAGTTTGCCTTTCTCTCTTGTTTTGATGGCTCCTGGAGGACAGCTCTCTTCCATGCTTTACTGAGGCAGTTCATGGAGCTCTACCTAATGTAAAACCGCATTGGGCGTTTTCTTTCCCAGATTTTACTAAACACTCAGATTCCACAGTTTGCCAAAGTATGTGATTTGCCCCAACTGCTTCAGGCCTGTGGCTTCATGAGCCTGTCTACCTACTTTCTTCTGGTTCTGCTCTCCTACTGCTCGGTCTCCCCTCCAGCAGCCTTACTTGCTGTACCACAGTCTCTGCTTGCCTATTAGTAATGCTATGGTATATCCAAGAGTCACAGGTATCCCTGACAGTGTTTGTGACCCCCAGGGCTACACACTGTACCTTTCATTGTTCTTTTTTTCAGTTTCAGTAGAGGGGTCGATGTACATGTTCCCGTAGGGATCCCTTCTAATGTATAAGATCCTGCGTCATTCTCTCCATGGGACAGTCTTCCCCATCAGAGTCAACTTCTTACCATGCACAATCTTGGTACGATTCTCACTGTCATTGTGGGCTCTGCATTGAGAGGAACCCTTGGGGAGCAAGTATCAACAATGCTCAAGATCTTGTTAGGATTCAGCACACGTTCCCTCGAGTGCATGAATAAACTAGTGATCAGTTGTCTGGAAAAGGACAATTGTATGTCGCTCCACTCAATATTTTGGTTCCTGGACTGCATATACGGCAGCCAGGGCCATGGACTTTGAGAGGGACCGTCTCCACCCTGTAACATACGAGTTTGCTCACAGTCATGTCAACATTTACTCTGGTGGGCTTACTTTCGTGGGCGGTATGGTTCCATCCATGCCTTTGAATGTACACAGGGATCTGTCCTTCTCACACTGGTTAGAACGTGTATAGTGATGTATGGGCCAAACAAAATGTGCACTATGGCATTTGAAACAGGAGCTGCATCAACATGCCTTACTTCTCAGCTCTGAGCCACAAAGCTAGTCAGTTAATGCTGGTGGGTGCCCACGCATAGCCACAGGGACCCTTACGATGGCAGGACCAGCTTAGTTGTGATCCACAGGGCCCCTATAAATGGCACAACCAGCTTAGTTGTGGTCCAAGCAGATGTTTCTTGATGTGGCAGGGAAAAAGGTGGAGTGTTTAACTGGCGTAGAGCCACCCCTCTTCTAGTGGGTGCTGGAATAAGCTGCCCTCCCAGACCAAGTTGGCACTACTGGGCTAAAAATACTCCCCACAAGCAGCCACCTCGTCTTTGAATTTACATCAATCAATACGGTAAATCTAATTTGCTCAAACGAATACCTATATTATTCTTCTGCAAGTAAAAGTTCAATGTTAAATTATTTCTTGTTGGTAAAATTGACTAGTAAACAATGTTTATGATGTTACATGAGTCTGTAGGAAAACAAGTGCAAGTAACCCATCCATGGCCACATACAGGTGTCTTCGAGTTCATGCTAGAGAGAAATTTGGCATCCTGCACCCCTGTAGGATCCAAGTGAGATTTATGTCCAGGGGATATCGCTCAGTAACAAACTAGCAAAAATACTTCCAGAGTAAATTGTAGCAGAAACAATTGCATTAAAACACACATTAAGAAAATAGAAAGTTAACATTTCTTAACTCAATGCACACTTGTACGTTCTTCACAGAGTACTAGTTTCAACGTGTTAGTATGATATGAGAGTGAAGTTGCATTACTGAGCATTTTATATGTGATACTTCATAATTTGCCATCGTAGGGTAAGGCCTAACCAAGATCAATGGACTGAAAATGTTTAATTGCATCAAAACTAATTTTGAACTTCAGGACATAAAGTGCCCGATAAATATAAATCAGTGGTTGCTTTTGGTTACCAGCAGTACACCTAAATGTGAACACTTTTTCACTTAGTAATGGAAACAAGCAGAATAGCTTTTTCCATAAGGTAATTCTGAAAGCATTTAAGAGGGGTATCTAGGTTATATGTTGGTTTGAGATGCACATTACATAAATCGTACATGTACTGACTGATCCAAAAAATGGGTTTGCAAAAATCCGTTCACAAAGCTCATTGAAACCAGAAGGTCGGCAAACGGGTTAAAGAGCTACAAAACAATTACGTTAATTACCAGACATAGTAAACTATTCTAGGAACGTCATTGAGACACATGCAGAAAGCATCCAGCCCCTATTCAATTCAACGAATAAATCGTGAAGTAGGATTGGAATATCTTGGCTTCTAGGGGGATGGTAGGGGCATTACAATCTTGCTAAAATACTAATCTCACTCATTGGGCGATTGCACCATAGCAGCAAATGTTTACTTCTTCAGCCCGTCTGAAAGGCAGCAGTAATCAATAACTGCAAACGAGATAACTAGGACAAATTATATATATTATTATTATTATTATTTTTTGTTTAAGTGTTTCCTTGTGTAATGCGATCTTGGGTTATATTTTTAGCTGTTCTCTCACCTGAAGGCACAGAGATGCACAAAGGAAAAAGTTACATTCAGCGCAATAAACGAATAGCCAAAGCAGCAGGACAATCTCCCAACAGAAATGCTTTGAAAAAAACATGCTACAGATGACAGCACTGCATAATCTGGCATCAAGCAGCCAAACATTAACATCTTAGTCCCTGCAATCGAACACTTAATGCACCTAAAACGAGTAACTTGTGAGAATTAAGGACTCTTTCTGAATTAGAAAGCACAAGCCTGTCCAGTGCTAAATAATCTAAAGACAATTCGCTGCCATTTATTTTAATATATCGGGTCCCTAGTTTAGAAAATAATAAATATATGCACATGGTCGGTGCACTGGTGGTATTCCGGCAGTCCCTTACTTTCACACATTTCTCCATAACCAGACAACCCATCATCCTCACCCTTCCCTACCTACTGCCAATTTATTTCCCCCATACTGGTTTCAATAGCCAAACATCTAAAAATAGCCATACGGTAAATGTTTTTTTTCTAAAAGAAATGTAATAATGTTAATACATGCAACACATCTCTTAAGAGGAGCTTGCGAAATGGGGTTTCTCACTTAACCTTTTTAATAGTCCCAATAGACATTTCTATCAATTTAAGAAAATGTTTCAACCTCCCAAAATGCAGTGTTATTGAAAAACAGTACAAAAGAAATGTAGTACCGACAATGTGAGTACACAGGATTTGGATACATGTCTTCCTGGCAGAAATATGCAAACACTGCAAATATGTTTTCCATTGGATGTGCATTTTATTTCTGTAATGACACATGGTTTATGTGAGGTGAAAAAAAAACAAGAATATGACACCAAGGCAACAGCTCTATTGTTTATGTTCACAAATACAATGTTCAATAATGGGGTTTAATGTGTGCCTATTTTAATGCTTGTGCTGGAATTTCAGGTCCTCTATACTGTTATATGTTAAATGGAAGCAAAAAAAGTGATGTGTGAACCTGCAGATAAGTTAAAGAAAGATGGCTACTCCATGGCATGCAAATGGCGTCAGTGACACAAATACCACTTTAGAACTAAACTTGTTCTATGATTGTTCACATCATAAAACCCATTGCCTTTCACATAAGACTGCAAAAGCAAGCGCCAACTTGCACATATTCTTACTGAAGATGTATGGTTTTCAGTGTGGACGCAGAAGTAACTCGCAAGACCCCAAAACTGACCCCAGGAATAAACGAAGAGATGGCAAACATGTTTATCTTTGTTATGGCTGAGTACTGTTGTATACCATCATTTCTTTAGCCGGTCTGCGCCCTTACAGAAGGGTACCAGCCATATGCAAACAAGTTTTGGTTCTGCCATCAAAAAGGTACCGTCCAGGTCGAACTTCTAGGCCACTTCCCCTCTACAGAGAAACACAAGCAACACAGCCCTGTTTCATTCTTGTGGTCTAGCAATTCAGGCAGGCTGCTTCACATAAGTGGAAGGACAATACTGATTTGCATTCAATGGAATAGAAGGCCTGAGCAATACCACTGCTTAACTGTGATTCATGGCATCCACCAGTCACTGTTTGATTTTTAGTTTGTCTCTAACATTACATGCTCCAAAGTATTCAGTTTCGCCAGTTATAGCTGGGGAACTGATCTGCATTTCAATAATTAGGTCCTACCACGGTAAAATATATTTGGGGCTGTTCTGTTCCAATGCAGATGGGACTGGACCGCACACCTGGATGCAGGACCAAGACTGATTTGCAATGGGTGGTCCACTTCAATAGGGGCACGGACAGGGTCAATAATTACAGCAAGGAAGGCTGCCCAGGACAATGTGAGTGATTATGATTAATTTAAAAACATCCATCACTATGAAGTTTCAGTGGAAATCGGACTGTCATGAAAAAAAAGAGCCCACATCTTGTGATGTCACTTTATATGCTATTACCCACTAAAGTTGTGCCCTCATACCCACTCTGGTAAACGGAAAGGTAGGCAGTCCTGCATGCGGGTGTGCAGAAGCATAAGCAAAACACAATGCTGAAGGAAAGAGAATGCTGCCTAGGAGGCCTTACAAAAGTAACATGGCCAGTGTCTGTATGCTGAATAAGAGGCAGCAGAAGTGAAACAATCGGTGCCCATGCAACCGGAGCATGAGTACATTAAGGAGCAATGTAGTGGGGTGAGGAGAATAATCGCAGAATGAGAGAGGGCGACAGGAGGGAGGAACATTTTTGCTTTTAAGCTAATGAAGTGACCGACCAAACGGCAGAGAATCTTTAATCCAAACAGTCCAGTATATGCCTATCGCTTAAGGCAGCCCAAGGTACACGTTAGAATTTCTATTAAAATAGTCCTGATCTTTAATGTTAGGAACTTGACTCATTGGTATTATTGACTTCAATGAAAAGCCTCTACAGAAAAAGTGTAATTGCACAGTATGCAGTGGTTCTCCTTTGGTAGGCAGCAATTAAATAGGACAGGAGAAAAACAGTTAAAAAAAACACACAGCACTACAACTTTCTACATGTTTACATCCATATTTCATAAAATATTGACTTTAGATGTAAATACAAGCGCTTGATAATTTACTGCACGTATTCTCCCCGCCGATGTCAGAGAGCAGCTGAAAAAGAGACCGGTTCACTGTGAGACACGTAACCCTCTCAGACAGTGCAACGGCCCCGTATCCAACAGCACAGGAACAAAAGCCAAGAATTTCACATACAGCAGAAAAATGTAATCATAGACCAGTGTCTACAAATGACTGCCTCTAAACAGAAGTAAAGGTTTGCGATGATTGAACCTACATTCAACAGTTCTCAATGTTCCGATCAACAGCTAAAAAAGTAATCAATAACATAATTCACAAGAAATGACAAAGTTTGCATTTCACCATCGGCGATCAGAAAATTACAAAAGCTATTACGGACTATAAATACATATATACAGGCATTATGCAAAACGTTATTCTTCATCAATTCACATTGTATTATTTATTATGTTGTGTTCTTCAAATCTATTATCTTAATGAGACTGTAGACAGGTGCAGATGAGCAGTTCTGATTTTTCATTAGTTAAGTTCATTAATGGATCAAATTCATTTTTCTAAATATTTACTCATCTACAAAACATAAGCAGCATGATAAAAACGCAATCACATACACAGTTTAGTTGATAACATATTTTGCATGGAACTATTTCCTGATGCCCATCAACTCCCAAGGCTACACCCTTAACCCACACTACAATTACTCTTAAGCTCAAGAACGATGGTCTTCCACCCCACCACCAGACTGCATTCCTCCATCGGCCAAGCAGTTAAAATGTCCAGGTGCTTGTCTCGGCCAGGCAACAAAATTGTACTAGTTGTCACCCTGAGCACCTTCCCTCCAAAACGGATCCACATAAACCAGCAACGATCCTAAAGCCTAATGGATGACGGCGCCGCTGGCACCCTCAACCAAACAATCCCAGTAGCTTGCATCAACACCACAACGCTAATTACCCTAGTAAATAAAATATGAACAAGCCACTTACTTGCAAAAGCACTCAATTTAAGGTCAGTGTGCCCAATGCACACCCTTAAATAGATACACCAACGCAAAATCATCAATGTTCCAAAGTGAGAAAGGAAATGGGAAATAATCACAATCTTCATTGAACAATACATATTCTAGTCAAAACACTATGAAGCTCAGGGCTCTGCAGTAGTTGTCAAAGACTGTGGAGAACACAAATGAGGATAAGGATGAAAAGACTGCCAGAGAGAGCCACCACTAGGAAAGCCCAGACAAGACCCCTTCGAAATATGTACTAGTGGCTGCAGGTGTGTTTGGTCATTGCTTGGAAATACACCAACAAGAGGTTTCCTTGCCCATGAGGGGGACCCATGGCTGTATGGTGATCACTGTCCAGCAAAAATCTACAGTTGAGTTGCCTGCAGTCGGCTGTACTGCTTGTGAAGTCTGCTTTCCCTGTTTTTTGCTGACTCGTGTTTAGGAGGAGGAGCTTCTACAAATACACGGGCAGCCCGTGGAGTTGCGGTTGAGTTGCTTGCAGTCTGCTGTACTGCTTGGGAAGTCTGCTTTCCCTGTCTTTTGCTGACTCATGTTTAGGAGGAGGAGCTTCTACAAATACAATGGCAGCCCGTGGAGTCGTGTTTGAGTTGCCTGCAGTCTGCTGTACAACAGGAGTGCTATCTTTGGGTGCAATATCAAATATTGAAACATCACATTTGGGGATATTGATAATAATTCACTCCTAAAACTATGGTACCAACTAAGTGTGGGAAATTGCCTGCTGGAAGCGGGAGTCGAAGTACCTTTGAGTAATTAGAATTTCACTAGAGTTGGCCTCTGAAATGGTGTGGGGGGACTGCTTGCTGCTGTTTCGTCTCCCGTGTTATTAGCAGACCTGGATCCACTAAAACAAGGCCGATTATCTCCACCTGTTGATCTGGAGGTCCATTTACCCCACAAAGACTGTTGGTTTGAACACATCTGTTTTGCCAATAAAGTACTTTGGCCCCAGAATCAGGCGGACTAAACAGTGGGATGAAACGGGCTTCTTAGGGGGAGAAAGTAAATCCAGCAAGGAAAGACGAAATAACAGTGGGAGATCAATCAGACCAACTGGAAATAGGAAAGTCATGGGACGTCCTGAACTTTGCAGTTACAATGCTCCTCAAATTATCTGGAAGGATTCACGAAGAAATATTAAAACAAAATGATCACATGTCTTTACCTCAAGATCAACTAGAATCATGCTTAGAACTGGCCCGGAAAGGAGGGGAGAGCCCTGAATTTAGTTTCAGGAGGGTCCCTGGTACATTCAACTGAAGCCCGGCCGATCATTATTCCATCACAAAGTCCATCTATTAGGAATGGCGCCCTCGAACTGTCAGTTCATTCACCACTATGCTACCCGACACAAAAACAATGCATAAACTGAACAATCTGAAGAAAGCAGAGGTTGCGAAGGGAGAGGCCATTGTGTTACCTGAAGCTGATCTGTCATCACCTCTGAATTCGACAGTGGCATCAGGATGTGAGCAGAGAAAGCTAACAAGACTTCGAAGGAAAAGGGTGATCTGACAGAAAAAAACACCTACTCAATGCAGGCACATTGACTAGTTGGCTACGTAAAGATGAAGTAGCATCTCCTTACTGCCTGACCTTTTGAACAGTTGTTGCCCCTAAAATCCCCAGAGGTGAAATAGCTATTTTTGAGGCAGCAATTACCACATGGGGTAGTGGTGGAGAAAACAGTGGCAGGCATTCCTCGGGAACCAGTGGTAGAGGTTAGGGGATCTAGCTCAGATCTCAGAAGTTTTACAATAACGAAAACTGCAAAGAAGGGTCTGTGCCCTATTATAAATCAAAACAAATTGCTCAAACTATGCAGCAAGGTTCCAGCATTACACATTCTCAGCTCAGCAGATTTTGACCTCATAGAACCAATTAAAGTATGGAGGGGGTTTTCAAAAATTGTGGTTTACCCGTTACGACCTCTCTAATTCGAGCGCAGGCCGAGTCCAGGGAATTCCGGGGGTACGAATTAGATAAAACTTTAAATTTGGTGGAGGCTGGATTGTGCTGCAATTGTTGTACTAAATGCCATAGTCTGGTGAGGGAGGTCTCACAGCCAAAGAACATCCCTCACCCAGCCAAAATGGACAACGCTCAGGGTTGGCGGCGGCTGAAGAGTAGGTTTGCGAGGGCCGAAGGCCCCCAAAATTGAAATGTAACTCTAGCCTCTTGGAAAATTAGAGGCCATGCTCATTACATTCAAAAGGGGAAATCAGTGGATTTCCTCTCAAAACATGTACTTTTCATGCTCCAAGAAACAGGACTAAGAAAGCAGTATCTGATGGGATCGATACCACATCCACCAGGTAAAAGCAAAGCAGGGCTTACTAGGAAGGCCATTCAGGGGACTGCTGATAGGTGTTAGCAATGTACATGAGTCTTGTGTAATGCAACCGAGTAATTTGGAGGGGAAGGTAGTGGAGGTGGTTTTGAAAGGATCCTCAGTGTTGTAACGGCTGCTAGTGATTACATCTACAATCCCTTGGGTACCGGCTCATTGGGGTATATTTTCGCCTATAATGATATGATTATAAACTGGGTGAAGAATCCTAGTGAAGACGGTACCACCATTTGCTGACAGGATTTAAGGCTATGCTGAACGAATTGTGTTTGTATGCAAAGGAGAATCAACTGAAAGTAAACTTAAATAAAACAACGGTAACGCTGCTGACGCTAAAAAATTTTTATAGAACCAAGCTCACAACAGTGGGAATGATCCAATAGACTGATACCTATAAATATCTAGGGCTTAAAATGTCTGTGAGGCCGGGATATCGGGACATTATAGAAGCAAAGGTCAGAAGGGCGCAGCAAATTACTTGTCATCAATGAGATTTATTCTCGAACATTCCATTGTTTCTCTAAAAGGAATACTGACTCTGTATAGGCAGTGGCTATGTCCGACAATCTTACATGGGTTGGAGGCATTAGGGTTGGAAAACTGGAAATGGTTGGATGGAATAAAGTCACGCTTTTGGAGCACTATTCTGGGCCTCTCAAGATCTACCCCTGATGGAGTATGCGTGGCTTGAGTTTGGTCTGACGTCTTTAAGAGCGCAATTGTTGGCACACAGGGGTATTTTGATGCTGTAGTCAAAGTGGGCTCCATGTTGCCTCCTTTTGGCCAGCCTTGGCTGTAGCTATGAGGAAAAGATGACTGTGAATACCAGGTCACCACATGTCAAGCAGTTGGGGGAACTAAGCATTAGCATCGGCTGGTCGCCTGATTTCAGGTGATGCCCTGTCTTCAAACCATTAAAGGGAGCGTTTGTCAGGCGGTTGTTAAGATCGGACTGGAAACGTAACTATGACCATCTGTCCTCGCTAAAGGGTTATAAGAGTGTGGCACAAGTGGTTCATCGTTATATGAAGTCTGAAAGATAATTATTACTTTGTCACGACCCAGACATTCGAGATTTCTGTATCAAGTTACATACAAACCAGCTACCAGTGCTGGCATAAAGTGGTGCGAAATTAAATTTACCACGGAAAAATCGATTCTGTAGAATTTGTAAGGCAACCACGAGTCAGCTAAACACCTACTCACAGAGTGCCCTAATCTGGGGCCTCTCTATATGGTATCCATGGGGCCCTTCGTATATGATTACAACTCTATAAAATCCAGTGAATTTGGGGGTTTCTGTCTAAATACGGAATCCATGATGGTTATACTTGCACTTATATAGAGTTTGGAAAAGGATATATTCGCTCCTTTAGATAAGAACCTAGATGTCAGCAAATCGGCCTGGTAAATTCCTTCAGCATAAGGACAAACTGCTTCTATTACACCCACACAACAAAAGATAATTGGAGCATGAGAAAGCAAATTTGAAATTCTGTAGTTTTGAAAATTCGGTATTTTACATTTTATATTTTGTAATGTAGTTTGTATTTTATTTGAACATGCATTATATTGAAGTATTTTGGATTAAGAAGTGTACCACCCTAGATGTGTTATAGTAGGGAACACCTAGAATGAAAATCAGTGGGAAACTGGCATTACAAATCTTATTCTGTGTAAGTAAGTCGATTTGTAAAGATTTTATGGTTTGCATATATAAAGTTAAATCCATGTAAATGTATGTATTTTACATCTTGTCCGTGTTAAATGGTCTATGAAATGAGTAACATTGATTGTAAAAGTTCATTTTGAACTATGTACAATTATAAAATAAATAAAAAAAGATCTGAGGTGAGAGGGGAAGACATACTTGCTGGTAGGTGTTTTGTTATTATGAATGGGTGACCTACCCTTGGCTGGAGGCGGACAATATCACATGTCAACAAAAACCCTAAGCAGGGGGTATGAAATCCTGTCTGGCAACAGGGAGAGGGTGAGAATATCTAGGTCTAATAAGTTCCCAAGCTAGAAGAGGGAGGGGGATTGGAAGGGAGAGGACCTACTTGCTGTGAGGACTTCCAAGACACTATAGTCTTAGGACTGAGACTTTCAAGAAAAGGGCATTCCTCTATATTTCGCGAACAGACATTAAGGAGACGAGATGGATCAAAAGAACCACCGACGAGAACCTGGCTAAATACCAACAAGTGGCACCCCAAAGGGCTGCGCCAGAAACCCACAACAAACCAACCAGCTTACTAAGCCATTGTCCCCTTCCTCCAACGTAACTGAAGCTGCTACTGCAGACCTTTGACTAGCCACACTACACAGAGAAGCAATAGCTTGCCCACACCCAGCATCTCTAGATGCAGAAGCACACCTAGAGTGAACCACTCACATAGTCCATAAAACCATCAACCATCAAAACAAAACACTACAGCACAAACAACAAAATGCAAAACACTCACAGACGCCAATTCCTCCTGGTTCTGAACCTATCCTCTCACCCTATCCCCACTAACCTCCCCATTCCCCTCTCTTGTAGAGCCACGCAAGCACCTGGAGACTGCCCCTGGGGTGGTAGTGGTGCGCGGTATAAATCAACATAACATCAAGAAGTGAGCATGGCATTATCACAATGGAATAGATAGTTAGGGACCCCCGGAATAATGGCAATCACACAATTATTTTTCTTTGGCGCAAGCCTTCATCTTGAACATATTACTACTTATCGCAGGGGAAGAAATGTCAAGCTACTAGCTAGGTATTAAAGTATTTCACCCCCCTCAGTTCTCAATATACACAAAGGACATCAATTCACTCTCACCAAGAGTCATTTATCACTAGCCAATGGCTAGTGGCAAGTGCACATTTTGAGGCCTTCTTATTTCTAGTTTATTTCCCTTAGAACCAATAGCTGTTACCCACACCCAACAAATGTAATTATTTTTGCATTCATAGCAGCGTGCAAAACCCTCAGGCATCTAGGCGCTAGTTACAGTAAGTGTGACAATTGATAAAGTGCAAGATCACGCATAATGGTTACAATATACAAGTGGAACTTGAGAGCATACTTTGGCAAAGCCACGCCTCATGGTACGGAAGGGCTAATGCACGAGTACAGTAAGCATAACATCAAAATCAAAGTAGGTGCTCAATCTGGCAAAGCCGCGCGTCACGTTACGGGGGACTAATGCAGGAGTACAGATACCTGTGTAGGAAGAGAGTAGTGTGGCTACACAATCAGGCAGGGGCTCGAATCAAGCAATACATTGATTACGAAGTAGCAGAGGTAACCAAATAAATAGCAAGCAGACATAGTAAAGAGGGGCAAGCAGTTGTGCAGGTTGGGTGTCATTAACAATGCGAGCCGCAACGGGGAAGTGAAGGGCTATCTCCACCATACAGGCTGAGATAGAGGCATGGCAGTAAGCTGTACGAGCAATTGACAGTACATTTAAGTGGCACATTTGAAAAGGCAGCTGATATATTGGGAGCGGACCATGAGTAAATCGAATGTAGGCAAAGCCTCAATGGCAGGGCTGTGACAGCTGTAGGACCCAAGAGTGAAAGGAGTCTTTTAGTCACCTTCATTTCCGACTTGAGTTTGTTCAGTTGATCACTTGCCAAAGGGACGATAGTCAACATCTGCTTCAAGTGCTGGTGCGGCATATGGTAACTGAAGGAGTCTTTTCCAGGAGGTTGTTTTCACAACTATTTGTGTGACCTTAAATAGTCAAGAATGCCACAAACATTTGCTTCATAGACTGCTGTAATGTCTGGATGCAGTCTATTTCCCATGTTCTTGGTGAACAGTGTAATAGCTCTTGCTGCAGCCCTAATTATGACTTGGAGATTGTTCTCTGTGGGTCCTTCAGTTCTGATTCATTGAAATGGTAACACACACGTAAGTCAAGTTTGGTAGAGGCATGACACTGAAAAAAAGTTGTGCAACTAGGTAGTCCTTTTCCTCAAGATATTTTCTTCACATACAAGCCCAGATCTGCTTTGGAAGGACTACACAGAAGCTATTTGGATCAACAGCACTTCAATTGATAGCACATGAAGCAGTATGATTTTGTTTGTACAGTCAGGCTTTTAAAAAATATTTTTAGACAAATGATCTTCTAGTGTTTCTAGATGAGATTTTGAAGTTGGAGTAGTTTATTTATTGATGTGGAAAGTAAAATTACTTTAAAGAGATAAAAAGTAATTCCCATTTGCAAAGGGGGTATTTTGATGAGGTGAAAGTACATTCCAACTCTAAACATTTTTCGTAATCCATTGCAAATTGAAAGATGGATTTACGGCTTTTCCCCAGGAACTACTATGCTGGCAGGACTTATCTGAATATATCCCTGGGGATGAAACCAGGGAACAGGCTACTATGCGAGTGTCACATTTTTTTCTTTGGCATATTTACTGTTTTATTTTTTACAGATTAAAAGTAGCTGGTACGCTCTGTAATTGCTTAAAGTCCAGGATCCCGGGAATCGGTTACAATGAAACACAAAGGAATTTTTCTACTTTGGAGGCCAGAGGTTTGTTTATTCTTTCAGGAGTTCATGTGACAGAAATTCTATAAATATTTTATGAGAAAGTTGGAAGGAGGTCTAACTTATGATAGAGCATGCACCTCTTCTTTTGAGAATAACAAAGATATTTTGTGAATAGCTTGACAACATTTTGTGGTCCATTTTTTTTTCACAGCACTAAATGACCTTACAGTTGTCCATAAAGGACTCACTCCTCCATCAGAATTAGAATGTAATCAATTTCTGTGTGAGCTCTTGTGTTGAATGAGGGAATATGTGTGCATCACACATTTTCCTCTTCACTGAACAAATCTTTGTTTCCTGGACACCGGCAGCCCTCCTCCTGCCTGCAGCAATCATCGGAGGGCGCACGCTTTGCCAGGATAACCCCTTGTAATTTGTGCTGTGCACCACGCATAAAGCGCGTTTTACATCATTTTCTTCACAAAAAATCTGTTTGGCTGCTGTGGAGTTGAGGATTGCACGTAGTGCATTATTTTCTTTGTTTTTACCTAACTTGCAGCTTTTTATGCCTGGCACTCTTGGTCTGCAAATGGGTCACACTATCCTTTGGCCCTTCCAAGATGGCCGTAACTTTCCTTCTCTGACAGGGCTCTTCGCCTGGCCTGCACTCCCTTCCCTCATTGATTGGCTGAGCCCAGATAGGCCAATCAGCACACACAGGAGGTGGGACCCAGCACACCAACAAAGGCCCACGACGAAGACCCCTGTGTGCCACCTGTCACATTCCAGGACGCTATTTGGTTTGGGGTCCTCTCTGCACTGCAGCAACCTTAACTGCAATGAGGCTGCCACCTCACTCCTCTAAGAAATCCAGGATGCCTTGACATTATAACCTCCTAAACTATGGGTTAGTTACCTCCTCTGGACTCACTCTTACAACCTTTGACCATAACTGTTCTTTCTGCTCGTTACTCCCATGTTGTCACTCTTATTTACAGTGCTTCTTAAAACCCTTTGCTAACATCTGAATCCCTAAATTGGAAAGTCAAATTTTTCCGTTTTTGCTTTAAGCTGCAAAGTCACGTTTTGCTGTTTTTACTATATTCTCTGTACTTTGCTTGCAAACTGTTGCTTCTCTGTAACTTGCCGGTCCAGTGACCTCACCACTCTTTTTTGTTCCACACCTACCTGCCTTAGACCCCCTGCTTCTCCCTCCTTTCCTCGCTTCCACTCCCATGGCGCTTTCTGTTTCTTTATCTTTTCCAACTGCTTTTCCATTGACTATCCTTCCCTTCTCATTAAGTCTGTTTAAAAAGGATATCCTGGCCTCCAACCCTAATCTTGCTATGCAGACACCTACTTCAATGCTTCCTCCAGACAGACCCTCACCAACATCCTCTTTGTCATTCCTTTGCCAGATCTATATACTCTTCATATGATCTCTGTGCTCTGTCCCATCTCCTCCTCTCCCATTAATGGCGGCACTTGTTGGGAAGATCTCATGGCTTCCTTCGACACCTCTAAAGTCATCATTAATGTCTACCTTAATGGCACTGTCATGGTCCAAGGCCCTCAGGCCAATCTCCTCCTCTTTGATAGGCGCTTCCCTCGCCTCATCTACTTCCTCTGATCTCCTGCTGTCCCCTCCTCTCTCTCCTCCTCTTCTGCCCCGGCTAGGGCTCCTTACCCTCCGCAGGGCATACCTCTGATCTGTACCCCTCCCCGGAAGGTCTTTAAGGCTGGTTACCTTCTTCATCTTGCCACTCTAAACTCTCGCTCTGCTGTCAAACACTCCTCTGACATCTGCCACCTCCTTGAAGAACTAGACCTTGATGTCCTTGGTCTTACTGAGACATGGTTTTCGGCCAGCTCTGTCACAAGCTTTTACACTCTCCTCCCTGATGGCTACAAAATCCTCTCTACACCGAGATCCTCCCGGTCCGGCGGGGGGTAGCCCTGATCTTTCCTGAGTGGATTCCTGCCTAGATCATTCCCACTCAGAACTACTCCTCTTTTGAATGCCTCTCTCTCTCCTAGCCATTCTCTTACGGTGGCTACTATCTACCGGCCTCCTGGTCAGATCACCTCATTTCTCTGAATAGGCAGACCTCTCCTCCTCCCTCCTGGCTTCTACCAATCAACTTCTCCTCTGTGACCTCAATGTCCATCTGGACTCTCCCTGTTCCTCCTCTTTACTCTTCCGTGACCTCTGCGACTCCCTCTCTCTGTCCATCCTCCCTTCTGGCCCGACTCACTCTGCAGGGCACACACATGTCTTGATCTCCTCTGACCTCCCCCTCTCCATCCCCCTGACCACTCCTCTCTGCTGGAGCGATCATTCCCTTCTCTCCTCTCTCCTCTCTCCCTCTCTTCCCCCCAGGCCAAGCCTACCCCAACATTGCCACCTACCTTCTCCGACATCCGGTCCATGAAGCGTGTGTCAGTTGAGGCTTTCGCCGACACCTTCTCTCCCACCAGTCCCCCACAACCTCTATCTGACTCACATCCTGGCACAGCCCTGTCTCTGCTCTACTCTTCTATTTCTGATACTCTTGATGCTCTTGCCCCTGTCATGAGGATCCATTTGAAGTCCAAAGCCAAGTGCAATTCCTGGTATGACTCCGACCTAGCTACACTTAAACCTAAGTGTAGGGCAGCTGAGATGAAATGGAGGGCTTCTTGTTCATCCTCCGACAAACTGTCCTGTCGCATGCACCAAAGGCAATACCGATTCTCTTTCCTCACCAAGAAGAGAGCCCACATTCAAGCCTGTGTCTCTGCGCCATCTAACAACTCGGCCAAACTCTTTAACATCTGCAAGGAGCTGGCCAAACCTACTGCAGTCTACACCACATGTTGCCACCCAGGCTCTTTGCCATTTCCTTGCCTCTCACTTTTCTCAAAAACCCAGGAAATCTTGTCCACCCTCTTCTCCCCTCCCCCTCCTCACCTCTCTTCGTCAGTGCATGCTGACCCTCCTTCAGCCACCCCCACCCTCTTTCTCGTCCTTTCCTCTTTTCTCCCCCAACGAGGTCACTAGACAAGTCTAATCTATGAAATCCTTGTCAAAAGAGGTTCATCCCTGTTCCTCTAAATCCATCAAGGACCACATCGATACCCTCGCTCCGGCCCTTTGCCGATTTCTGCAACCACTCCTTTGCCTTGGGATCCTTCCCCTCCCTCTGAAGCACTCCCTTATGCATCCTCTCCTCAAGAAACCCACAGATAATCCTTCTTGTCCGGCTAACTATCGCCCAATTTCCATTACTCCTTTTCTGGGCAAACTGCTGGAAAAGCTGGCCATCTCTCAGCTTAACCTTCATTGGATTCTGTTGGCTGTATCCACGAACACCAGTCTGGCTTCAGAGCTGTCTGAAGCAAGGAAACTGCTCTCCTGAACATCCGTGAAGATCTGCTCTCCAACCTTGACTCGAACATTCCCTCTTTCCTCATCCTACTCTATCTCTCTTCTGCGTTCCAATCGGTCAATCATACCATCCAGCGCAACCGTCTCGTGATAACTTGGGTATCACCGGCCAGGCCCTGGCCTGGCTTCCCTCTTTCCTCTATGATCGACCCTACCAGGTCCAACTTGGGTCCTTCCTATAATCTATCTTCTTCTCATCCTGTGGTGTTCCCCAGGGGTCTAACCTCTTGCCCTGGCTTTTCATCCAATACCTAGCAACTCTCGCCCACTGCATTGCCATTTTCTGCTCCAATTTCCAGTGCTATGCTGACAACACATCTCATTTTCAGGCTGTCCTCGACCACCTCCTCTCCTTCTCTCATCTCCGATTGCCTAACTGCCATTCAAGATTGGTGTGCCGACTACGATCTTTGTCTGAATGCCAACAAGCCAGTGATCCTCCTCATCGGCACACCTTCACCCTCCTTTTCTCTCACTCTCTGCTCGACCTCCTGTGGCCCTCCTAACCCCCCACCTGCGGGGCTGAGAACCTCGGCTCATCTTTGACACCACACTTTCCTTCTTCGCCCACATCTCTGATGTCTCAAAAAAGTCAAACAAACTTCCAACTGCACCTCCTCAAAGGTACTCTCTTCCTTTCCTCTCCTTCCCCCAGAATCTCATTGTCTCCCAATCTCTGGTTCTCTCTAGGTTGGAGTATTATAAAAGCTTCTTTCTAAGTCTACCTGCCTCTACTCTCCGCCCTCTGCAACTAATCCAGAACAGGACTGCTAGACTTGTCCTTGGCCTCAAGCCCTGGGATCGTACCTCTCCAGCTCTGAAATCTCTCCATTGGCCAGTGGCGTTGCTGGGGGGGGGGCTTAAGGGGCTATAGCCCCTGATATTTTGGTTGTAGCCCCGGATAGAATCTCAGGAGCTACAGCCAAAAGACTAGCTAGCCCCCAGTCCCAACAGTTCCGACATCAGCTTAGCCCTGGGTCTTTTCCAGACCTAACAACTCCCCTGCCATTGGCTCCCAGTGGATGCAAGGATTACATTCAAAACCCTATGCATTGTCCACAAGGCTTTCTAAGGCCTGGGTCCAAAATACCTTCAGCTATCCCTCCGCAAATACCTCCCCTCTCGAGTTCTTCGCTCTTCTAACTCCCTCAGGTTCAGAAATGGGGATAGATCTCAGTCTTCAGCTGGCTTCCCTGCCACTTAGAAACTTGAGGAGAACTATCTCCGGTTCTGGAAGCACCTCAATATCTTCCTCTTTGGTTCAGCCTTTGCTCCCCCTTTCCCCTGCTGACCTCTTCTCCTTGGCACTGTGCAACTGGCCTACCCTCAGTCTTGTTCGGGCCCAGGTACCTGCTCGCCCTGCCACTCTCCTGCGCTGCCTCCCGGCCACCCTTGACACTGGGGTCTGATCTGTACCCATACGGCCCCCCCTTTCTTCCTGCACTTATGAGACATACCCTGTCTGCTGCTATAACCCAGCACTTGGTACTTGCTGGCTGCACTACCACTGTTTGTTGCCCTTATTATATATTTATTACCATCTATCTGCTCTTTTGGATTTGCACTTTCCACCTATCATTCTCCCATGCACTTGCTTGTTCTCAATGTCACTGGGCCTAGTAAGATCGTTGTTTTGTTCTCCGCTGTTCCCCTACCTTGCCTTGTCGCGCTCTGAAATACTTGTGTACGAGCGCAATATAAATAAAATATCAATAACATCACTAAATATTTTAAAGGAAACTGACATAAAATCCACTATGATGTTTCCACTTTGGCTAGTAATTTGTACTTAACTGTTGGGGGTAGGATGGTGTCAGCACAAGAACATTTTTCTTTATTGGACTTTTAGTCCTGGTTTCTCATTATAAAGCTAGGACTACAAGTAATTCTCGGAATACAAAGGAAAAACATGATTGGGACAAGCATCTCCCAAATAGAATTGGGTGTGTTGGCATATGTGACGGTTCCAGAGAAATTACAGCATTGGATTGAAATAAAGTCCATCGCAGATTCAAGGCTATAATTTTGGGAACTACATCCCATTAAACCTTACACCTGAAGAAAACTTTCTGATATACCAGAGAGGGTTGAAACCTATGTGTTTGGGTTTACAACCACCATAATGAACCTAGCAATGCACGAGATTCACTCCTTCTAATGGAAGTCCTTTAATGTGTCCACAATCACCACACACCACTCTATAAAAAACACAATCTAAAATAAAAATGTAAACAACATTATCAGGCTCTATGTAAAACATACACATTTTTTACATTAAAGTGTTCTTAGATCATTTGTGAAATAGAAATATAATGAATGATGCAAAGAAAGCTCACTAGGAGCAATTATTTCTGAAATATCTATCTCAATATGGAACGTTACTCATGAGAAACCCTTGCTAAGGAGGCATTGGTTAGACTTCTGAATGGAATCAAGAACCATGTACTCTCACATCCGATTTACAAGAACAATTCAATGTTTGATGTATTGGCCTATAACGAATATGTAAGTGGGCAGGGAATCTAGTAAGAAAATACAGAGACAAAAGTGCTTTAAGAATGAGAAGAAATAATTAGCAATATGTCAGTTAACCATCTCAAATGTCAGCCAATTAAGCATCACTACAGAGCCAAAAAGGAAGGCATGGCATATAACAGGTTTTATCAACAATAAGGAAGGAAAAAAAAAAGTCAGACGTTTAAAGGGCTATGATAAAAACATGTCCGACTGCTCTTGCTCTACATTGTTGAAGTGCATGTCGTAAGTGTCCCGCCTTGTCACCCATTTGATAACAGGAACTGCATCTACTTGAGCCTTCCATCCTTCCTCATTTACATGCTTCAAAGAGCCCAAGATGCTGCATCAAAACTCCCTCATGGCCTCAAGAAAGGCAATCATATCAAACTGATCTTTTGCACTCTAGATACATCTGGCTTAACTCCTTCTGAATAAGGCACCAAGCCTTAAACAATTTGAACCCACCTTTAAATATATTTTCATACAGCAAGACAGAAAACAAAAAAGAAGAAACAGAACGCCCCTCCCCAAATCCCATAAAACCACTGGCACAAACATTCCAAAATTAAACAGCCCATACATAAACACACCTTAACATGAAGATTTTGCTAACCCAGCGAGCATAGCTATAACTCTACTTTCCACATTTCTGTGCCTTAAAATTTGATTCTCAGTCTTTGTGGGCACAAAATGGAGAGGAGGCGGAATCTCCTTTCAGAAAAGATCAATCTTTGGCTAAGACCAACAAACATGTATGACATCTACCACACTTCGAGTTTCGCAAAGAAAGCTCTGAGGAGCTCAAACACCAAGAACGATGCCTAGTAAAAGTACAGTACCAATTAAACTTGATTTTGCAATTTACCTCCTTTGCATGCATGCTTAGATTAAATTTAGAAATATTTTTCCAAATCTGTGCCTTGGAGTTCATCAGATTGTGGGACCTAGTGTACCGTTTCATTTGAGGTGAAAGCCTCAGTGATTTTTTCGGCTCATCTGTCTTTAGTGTTGGTTGCTGAAGGGATATTAAAAACCATTTGGGGTGAGTTTGTTATAATGTTTTTGAATGCAGTCAATTACTTCGTGGCTGCTTTCCCAATATCGTTTTGCAGAGCCCAGTGGCACAGTTGTATATATGACCGTCACCTAGTTTAAAATCTTATAAAAGATTATTTTTTGGGTGGAGAAACTGATTCCTAAGATATCCAATAGTGAAAAGCATCTTTTTCTAGTGCAGGAATAACATCTGGATTCATATGAATGAGAGTAAGTGGCAATAGCAAAGTCAGGTGAAGCCTTACAATAACCTCGCTGGAAGTGCCCTGCATAGATGACAACTGTGCAGCAAGAATTTTGCTTAGGGAGCCATAGCCCTTCCTTCAGAAACTGGTCTGCAATAGCATGACCCATGAGAGTCCACACCTTGCAATTCATTCAAACATTATGAGGGACGAGCAGCATTATAATAAGCTCTAAAGTCCTGCAGACATATGTCAACTTGGTATCTTGAGGCCTTCAATAACCTGCATGATAGCAGAGGGGCTTTGTTGTCCTAAATACAATTACAGACCAATGTCTGCAATTCAGAAAAAAAGAGGTAGGTATTAAGATTGGAATGGCTTGGAAAAATAGAGTACCCTGGGAAGAGTATCAATCTTGATAGTTGAAATTTTGCCAGGGCAAGAAATAGGAAGGACTTTCTAGCTCCGGATGTCCAACTTGATAATTCTGCAGTAAATTAGAATTAGACATGTTTTCATGAAAAAGGGAATGCAGGTCTTTGGATTTCCAAATATTTAATGCTAGTTTTGGCCTAAAGTAAAGATGCTCTACTTTTGATCGATTCACCCACCAGTGTATTGAGCTACAAATTGAGAACCTCTGAAATTCTAATATTCATTTTAAACACTGATACCCTCGCATAGATTCATAATTTGCTGAGTGGTGCAGTTACAAAATGGAAGGGGACAAAGACAGACACTAAGAAGTCATCAACGAACATCTTAAATTTGTGATCCATACAGCAAAAGGAATCCCTTTTAAGTGGGCATTCTTTCTAATTTAATTGACCAAATGCGCCAAATTTAAAGCAAATAATAAAGGTGCAGGGGAAAACCTTGTTGTGTGCCCCTCCTTGCCTGCCTTGCTGGGTTTGTTCCCTTCCTGGACACCAGATATGTTCCACAAATGTAGGGTCTTCCGTCATAAAGGGACATCACCAAAGCAGGCCCTGTAGTGTATGTAAACTTATGGCTAAAACTACAGAGATAGATCTTGGCCTGTCTAAACCATGGTCACAAGCTGATATCACTAATTGTAAAACAGAGTGTTATACCTTGCATTGAGAGTTCCTGTAAATGCCAATATATTGGTAAAACGATTCGGAGGGGATCAAGGCCCGGATCATAGAGCACAGAAGGTGCCTAAAAATAATATTGAAAAGGCGCCCTAGTCAATCACTTTATTGAAAGGCAACACCATTTTGAAGACTTTACTTGGACGCTTCTGGAGAAGGCAGGAAAGGGAAGGAAATGAAATTGATAAATAATGAGCAGAAATGTATTTTCCTCAGTCCCATTGAAGGTCTTCAACAGATAGAATGGTACAAATTGAGAGGATAGTACTATTCTATCCAAATTCCCTCTTTGCAACACCAGCAAACATTGTAGGGTGATGCGTCCAAACGTATGGTCAGGACTTTTTGTCAATGGCCTACCATCTAGGGCTAAATGAATGTAGGTTACATTGCGCCTATGGAGGGTGACCTTGGGTGCCTTCAGATTCACTATCTCAACCCTGAATGTATGGGACAGATACCTTTACTAGATCTATGTGGATAGTTGGAAAGGTCCAATATGGCCGCAAATTGGAATTGGTCTTAGTTCCGCACATATGACAGTAGAAAACTTAAGGCGGCCAGATGACATAGCGAGCTAAGCGCTCACCCCTGATACCTGTGTGCAGACTGCTGTGGCAGGTTCAAAACCCGGCAGGGTTAACTCCGCCTTTCATCCTTCCAAGGTCCATAAAATGAGTACCAATCCGTGGGGTGATGTCTTCTGTTATATGAGCGCTCTCAGCCCCGTAGTTGTGTAGCGCTATATACGAAATACATTAGAAACTAAGGTAGGATACTAGTTCCGGCAATGGTTTACAGCTGTACTACCGTTAGCAGAAATTACGGAAATCACAACAGACTCACCAAGAGTGAGCATGTGATTACTGTAAATTCAAGTAGGCATAGAAACATTTCTGTACCCATCTACGGGGCCCTTGTGCTGAATAGCCTAACTTGCTAGATAATGATAGATAGCAGTTGATGTTCTCTAATAACAAGGATGGTCTAAGATAACTGCCAGCACCAAGGCAGCTGCAGAGTGAGAATTGAAACTAAGGAAGGATGAGAGGTTCTGTTAAGTATTACATCTACACAAACCTCAGATGTGAACCAGTGAGAGATACCAGGTTATACACGAATGGGCAGGAGATCGCCGCCCTACGCAGGTAGGCATGCATATGTTTCAACACACACTTATGGGATCACTTTTCAAAAAAATGCACATATGGGACAGACGGGCAGTAAACTGACTAGAGCCCAAATTTTTTATTAATTTATTTTTAAAACATAGCGCAACGTTGAAAATCATGCGCAGCGAATTGCCATAGCAGCAAAGAAACAGGACATCACGATATGTGACGCGGACACATCTAGTTGAAATAAGGAAGCGCATTGGAGACACGGCCATAGACACAGTAGGCACCTAGTTTGAAGGTGTTTTGCCCGATGTTAAATATGAGAACTGAATATAGTATATTAAAGCAGTAGAAACAAACGGATTACAAGTTTTCATTTCCTCACAGGCCTAAATTTATCTTCACTGTGCCCAACAGTACATGTGAACCGCAGGCGAAATATCAGTATTGTGACGTGAGAGTTTTTGCTGGGTTGAACCAGCCAGACATTTTTTATATGTGGAACATGTGTGTTGGACAGAGTAATCAGCAGTATTAACTCTGCTTTTTTTTTTTACAGATTATATGATATGATAGTTTACTCATATAGCGCCTATACACAATGCATTTCAAAAGCGATTCACGGCAAGGGAGGGAACAAGGGCAAAATACAATGACATTCTTACAGGCCATAAAAAAACAAGAATGTGAAATTAACTATCGTACTCGGCCTGGCGCCTTTTTAGATAGAGCAAGTTGGGGGATATTTTTACCCATGCCAATGTGCCCCACTACACCATTTTGCCAATGGGGAAACAAACAGCCAAAATTGGATGCGCTAACCCCTGTGCGCGCCAAATCTGCAAAACTGTGCATGATTCACCATCACAAAACGCTGCACACCCCTGCCATACACAGTCAAAGTTGGTGTCAAAACAGAACTCACTGCAGGAGAATGCCAGTGGGTGCTGTTGCAGGTCACATAAAGCAAGGCCACAGAAGTGGGCTAAAAACCGAAAATGCCTTTAAAATGCAGCTTTCCCAATCAATTGCAATCTTCAAAGTGCTGTTTTGTCGCTAAATTCAGTCATTTTCCAAGTGAACTATTGAAATGAAAAGTGTGCTGAAACCACAGATCATCTAGTGCAGTCAGAAGAAACCAGGCCTCACTGACTGACAGCAGCTAAGAAATGTATTTTATGAAACACCAGTCCAGCAACAATTTGTTTTCAGTTACACAGGTAAAATGTGGATAAAAGTGGCAACATATCAATTTCAGTTGTTGTCAGGAGTGGCACTCTATTAAGAGTGGCACAGGACACCCAGAAAGGGTTTGGGTGGTTGTGCCAAATAAAGTGGACAGATAAGTACACACACAGCTGAAAGGAAAGAGAACGAAGAGTAAGCAAGAGTAGCAAGGGAAAAGATACAGAATGAATACCCTCTTGGGGTGTATGCAGATATAGGAAAAGAGTATTCCACGAACCTTGGAAATACTCTAGCCTTCTGCACCATTTGCTATAACAGAGGCCCACGCTGTTTGCTCATGACTTGGAACAGCAGCTCTGGGTGTCTGTAATGTAGAAACAGGACAAGGGAAGGGGCAGAGGTTGACTGATGGGAACCAACAGACAAGCTCTGTACAAAAGGGTCTACAAACAGTACAAGAGAAGATACTACAGACAAATCCAGTAAAGGAGGTGATAGCAAACTAGCAGAAGGAAATGAAAGGAAAGTCGTGTAACAGGATAGGTTAGCAGAGGACAGTAAGGAACAAGGTTGAGAGCTCAGAGGAGCAGGGAAGCTATGAGTAAGCCCACAGGAGTAGGACTGTAAGGTAGAACGCCCAGAGGAAAAAGGGCTTAGGGCAGCAGATTAAAGCAGACTGCACGGCAAGGATCCCGTAAGGGCCGGGCAGTAAGGAGTGAACCCTGAGGGACAGGGCCGCTGAACGTAGAAGGTAGCAGAGGACTGTAGAGAGCTGCTAGGCCGAGAACCCAGCGGAAAAGGTAGGTAGTAGGCAGCGAAGCGTGATAAGCTGCAAAGTAGGAAGGCCCAGAGGACAAGGGCTGTAGGTAGCCAGAGAGAGGTAGGCTACAGAGCAGGGAGCCCCAGAGGACAAGGGCTAAGGCAGCCGGAGTGAGGCAGGCTGCAGAGCAGGGGAGCCCAGAAGACAAGGGCTGAAGGCAGCCGGAGTGAGGCAGGCTGCAGGGCAGGGAGCCCAGAGGACAAGGGCTGAGGCAGGAAAGCAGCAGAGCGTGATCAGCTGCAATGTAGAGGGTCCGCAGGGCAAGGGCAGAGGCTGGAAGGCAGCAGAGTGTGATCGGCTGCAATGTGGAGAGCCCGGCAGGGCAAGGGCGGAGGCTGGAAGGCAGCAGAGCGTGATCGGCTGCAATGTGGAGAGCCCGGCAGGGCAAGGGCGGAGGCTGGAAGTCAGCAGAGCGTGATCGGCTGCAATGTGGAGAGCCCGGCAGGGCAAGGGCGGAGACTGGAAGGCAGCAGAGCGTGATCGGCTGCAATGTGGAGAGCCCGGCAGGGCAAGGGCGAAGGCTGGAAGGCAGCAGAGCGTGATCGGCTGCAAGGTGGAGAGACCGGCAGGGCAAGGGCGAAGGCTGGAAGGCAGCAGAGCGTGATCCGCTGCAATGTGGAGAGCCCGGCAGGGCAAGGGCGAAGGCTGGAAGGGAGCAGATCGTGATCCGCTGCAATGTGGAGAGCCCGGCAGGGCAAGGGCGGAGGCTGGAAGGCAGCAGAGCGTGATCAGCTGCAGTGTGGAGAGCCCAGAGGAGCAGGGCTGTGAGGCAGGGAGCCTGGCAGGCTATGGCTGGAGACAGCAGGGTGGAGCAAGCAACAAGGCAGGGTCCAAGCAGGAGTGAAGGTAAGCAGCATACAAGATCCGTAGGAAGACGCGAAAGGTGGAGAAAGGACTCTCAGATGCAAGAGGCTGAGCCACTGCAGGCAGCAGCCTTTATACTGCCTAGCCCAGCACAGGGGCAGGCTAATTGGTTGCACCTGGCGAAGCACACCTGCAGACAATCGGCCACCTCCCTTTCTGTTCCTGGGCTGGTGGAAGCAGGGCAAGTCCCTAGGGCTTCTGGGGGGTGTAGTTCCTTTGATAACCAATAGGAACAGCCAGGAATCGATGCTTGTAGCCAGGTGCATTATGGTATGCGTAGTTTGTTGGAAATAATAATAAAGCACCAAAGTCTCGCAAATGGGAAATAAAGTTCCCAAAGTAAATATAGATGGATCCAAGAGTCTGTTGTAACTAAATGATAAACATATAGTCCAAATTGAGCGTAAATGGATGCGCCCATGGCGCAGGCATGACAGTTGTGCAGAGAAGACTCCGAGCATAAACTGAATACTTATTTCCTGATTGCAGACAATTTCCAGCACTCAAAGACAGAATAATGCTGAGTTGAATGTGTGTGTGCTGCATAAGAAAATTTAGATGTAAACACCCAGTTTCTCTGAAGAAATTGCAAAAATCGCCTATTTAACAGCATTTTTGTGAAGGGCTTAATTCTTTTAAATGTCCAAATCCCTTATAAACTGTGCTTATTTTTTTATATGTTTTAAATGAAAGACCTTAAAGTGAATTTTAAAGCAACCCAGTTTGGAGTTAAGTAAATACTTAATTCTGACTTGACAGTGCCCAGTCTGGGAAATATTACAGTGCAGTGGACACTCCCTTGCTACAGGAAGACTTAATGGATGCTGGAGGTTCCCGCATATTGACAACAAAGCTCATCAGACTTTCGTCTCTGGCCTAGCCAAGGACAATGGCAGGCTGCCCACTGATCTCTACAAGGGAGCTTCCCTCTCCAGGAAGAGGACACACCTCCCTGATCAAAGGAATGTGACAGCTGTTGCCTGTTGAAAGGAAAGTTACAAAGAAAGGACAACTGCCCACAACTTTTGGTGTTTAAATACTTATTTGTGATTAAGTCTGAAACTCTTTAACTTTGCAACCTGAAGGAGGACAAATAAAAAAATTGGTAGATGTTAATCTAATTTTAGGCCATTGCTTTGAAAACATTATTGAACCCAGTACTACCTAAGAAACCAAAGTTACAGAAAAACCCTAATTGTCGCATAACTATTAATGCTGCAAGTCTAATATTGTATACCCATGCTCTAGTGAATTAGAAATTATTAGTCCAAACTGTTATGATTAAAATTGATAAAATTCCACAGAATGACCAAGACAGCTCTTGCAGAGATGGGGATTGAATGTAAAGATAACCCATCAAATATGTAATATATATGTCCGATTTTGTTAGGGGGCATAATTTTAAAAATGTACATTTGTGCAAAAGTTAAGTTTTGGTCAAAATCAATGTTGGAGTTCCTAAATCGCACCATAAAATATGACAGCTCTTTCTGACTGCCAACCAGAGCAAGGCAATTTCCTTTGGCCACTCAAAACCGTGGGGGTGTGGTTTGAAATTCTTCCCATACCATAAACTTTGTGATGTCATTTGCTAGGATAAATATCGGAACTTCACCACACATACACATTGCTTCCTGACCACATCCTGATTTCCGCGCAGCGCTTTGTTCCAGAACTCTTCATCTTGCAGCTGATTCCAGACTTCTTTGCAGAATCCAGGCCTCAGCATTGCTGAACTCTTTTTAGCTAGGCCCAAATTCAATCATCCCAAACGTAAGGGAATTGTTACGCTCACCTGGTATCCACGGGGACGCCACTCAGCGCTGGTTGGATGACATGCACCTCAAACCCTCTCCCCAATCCCTGCGTAATGTCTCAGATGAAGGTGAGGCCTGAAATACAGGAGAACTGGGTTCAAGACTTGACCGTCTCCTGCAGTGTGTCTTCCCACCTCCCCTGGATTTGAAACCTCCCCCGGGGGCCTTCTCCTCACCTTAATTCTTTATAAGGTGCGTTCTCCGTCCTGCTCCTCGTGGCAGGGGCGCGTAGTTGTGGAGGGCGTGCAACAACCAAGTTGCTTCACTGGTGTGAGTCATGCTTGAGTCCAGGCCTGCTGCGACTCCGTTTTGACAAGGTAGGTTTGTTGCTTTACAGCCTTTGTACTTGGTTCTTTCTTTCTTGTCCTTCTGTATTTAAAGAATAATGTCTGTTTTTTCTCTTCCCTTTAGGTATGGAAAGATGTTTTGGCGTGGTCGTGCAGATTGGTGATGAGCACGAGCCAGCAAGTGAAGGCGCGATGAGCGCGATGCTGTCCGGTGAGTAATGCGCGGTGTGCAGTGCGGTTTTGTCCTTTTTTTGGTAACCTGTGTTTTTCTCCCTTCTTCGCAGGCCGCTCTGTTCCTCGTCGAGCGCCGTGAGGTTCCCGAAATAATGCTGACCAAGAGATGACTAACCAGGTAAGGATCTTGTGGCTTTCGTCGTTCGGGAGGAAGTGCGATTAAACGCTCTCTAATGCTGCCTTTCTCTCTTCTTTCCACGTTGTTGTATTCAGAAGACATGCAGCACCGGAATGATGCAATTCGTTGGGTCGAGTATCTTCAGGTAAGCGGGATATGCTGCCGGCGATGAGTCAAAGACAGGAGGCTACTCAGACGTAAGATTATGTTAACAATTTTCTCTTTCTCTTCAGGTTTGTGGTGTCAGGATAAGCGGGCATCAAGGAACACTTGAGACCCGAACTAGACACGGTGAGCGTTACGCTGCAAACAGCAGAATAACGCGAAGCGTGTTCTGCTGTTTGGGTGTGGTTTAAATAGTCTCAGGTAAAGTAGTCCAGATAAAGTAGTCCCAGGCCCAGCCACACCCTAGACACTATACTGCATAGCTCAGATCTTTGCACCGGAGCTATCTGAGTGCCTCCATGTTAGCTGAAGTCCCCGAATAAAGTAGTCCCATCCTAATGTTGGTCTCCATAATGATTATGTGCCTGGCGCCAAAGGTGCCAGGACCGACTACAAGAGAGTCTTGGAAAAGGTGTGAAGAGCTTTGAGGCCATAATGGAGGCCCGGAACCTGGCCTTAGCTGGGAGGCTGACTTGCCAGTGAGGGTCAGGGGTAAAGGTCATGACAGGAAATAAATTCTGATCCAGTCAGGCTTGCTACCATTCACGCTTGCCTGCTGAAACGCGACATCATGCTAATCCATTCCAAATCCAGTTGAGGGGCCAGTCCAATTGACCAGAACCACCCGCTGATCATCCTGCCAGAGGTGCCCTGCTGCCAGTAGACCCGATGACCAGAACCCTGACGGTCCAATCTTAACCTTTTAAGTGCCATGGGTATTTCCCCTCAGTGCCAGGGACTTTTTTGGCGATTTCAGTATGTGGCCATTCAATGCCTTGTAACTTTTTTGTTACATGAGATATCTCGGACAAATTTGGGTCCTTTTTACGAATATGTAGGCGGTCGTAATGCCACCCAGGAATCTTAGGTTGCTGTAGGGGGGGTGAGAGAAAATAAGCAAAAAGGGCGAAAATGTTGTGTTTTTTTCAAAAAATGCCAATAAAACGATGTACAAAGAAGCCTGTGGTTCCCCAATTTCCTGGCTTTCAAGAACAGGTTGAGTGGAAACTAAAAAAAAAAATTTTTATGTGGTTATTAACTGTTTTGTGAGAGGTAGGCGATTTTGGCCATTTTTGCCAACTGGACATGCATGGACGGAATGGAAGAAAAGGGTAGGAAAGTTGAATTGGATGACAGAAAGGCATATATTTCTGAAAAGTAGGCAAAATTCCAAGTTTAGGAAGGGGTAGGTCAGGCAACAACTAGGTAGGGGAAAATGCCATAGATTGGGGGAAAAGCGGGAAATGACTGAAAAAAAAGATATGTGTTGGACATGGTTGGCTTGGTACGGCAATGGCTTCTATGAATTTTGAGAAAAGCAATGCTCCGTTACATTCCCCGACTCTTGCAGTTAGGAAAGCACACATTTTTTGTACTGTTTTACAAAACAAGCAATACCACAAGCCAAACACTGAGCCATGGTACACAGAGGTTTTATGCTCACGGCCTGAACAGACGCACTTAGCATGTGTAAATCGAGAAAACCAATGTGGTGAAGAACGGCAAGCATCCATTTCTTGAAAGAGCACAGGCAGACCTTTTCAAGGGTAGGTGACTTGTGCAGGTTACAAAAGTGTATGGTGCCTAGAGCAGCGACTAAATGTAGGTCACATTTGGTAAATGAAAGGGTAGTGTGACAAAGGGCAACAGCAAATGGGTCAAAACGTTATGAAAAAAACACAAACACAACAAATGTTATACCTTCCTGCGTTCCCACAGGTGTCCCGATGAAAACGGTACCTCACATGTGTGGATGCACCTACCTGGGCGTCAAGGGGAAAGCGTAAAACACAGGTAACCCCAAGTCTGTTTCGACACCTGAATTTGACACTTTCTCCAGACGAGCACAACACAAAATACAGATATTGGCCTCGGGTGTCCAAGCCAGCAAGGAAAACAGGGAACCCCATGCATTTCCGAAAAGAGGACACCGGTGGGAATCCGCAGAGGTATGATTTGTGCAAATCGGCCCTGAATTTATTACCCAGACACCCCTGCAAAGTCTGAAATGTGGGGGAAAAAGAAATGCATTTTCCGCACATTTTACTCGGCGCACCCATCGAAACACGCCGCCAACAAGACGTGGCCTACCGTCACGCGTTCCCACAGGTGTCCCGATGAAAACGGTACCTCACATGTGTGGGTGCACCTACCTGCGCAAGGGGAAAGCCTAAAAAACACAGGTAACCCCAAGTCTGTTTCGACACCTGAATTTGACACTTTCTCCAGACAAGCACAACATACAGATATGGGCCTTGGGTGTCCAAGCCACGAAGGAAAACAGGGAACCCCATGCATTTCCAAAAGGAGGACACCCGTGGGAATCCGCAGAGGTATGATTTGCGCAAATCGGCCCAGAATTTATTTCCCAGAAGCCCCGTCAAATTCCGAAATGTGCTGAAAAAACCCACATGTTTCACTAAAACATTCTGGTCCGCTTCGCGCAAGTTGGACCTCTGTGGATTCCTACTGGTGCCCCCTTTTCGGAAATGCATGGGGTTCCCAGTTTTCCTTGGTGGCTTGGACACCCTATGTCCAAATCTGTAGGTTATACCCCCCCAAACCCTTTTGTGGTTACCAGTGGGTTAGTCGTTTCCCTTTGCAACTATATTGGTGAAACCACACATGTGAGGGACCGTTTTCGTTGGGACACCTGTGGGAACGCGGGAAGGTATGACATCTGTTGTTGGCTGCGTGTGTCAGTGGTTGAGCAGAGTGAAATGTCTGGAAATTGTGTTTTTTACCCCCAAATTTGGAATTTCCCGGAGGTTCTGGGTAGTAGATTTTGAGACGATTTGCGCAAGGCAGACCTCTGTGGATTCCCACGGGTGTCCTCTTTTGGGAAATGCATGGGGTTCCCCGTTTTCCTTGCTGGCTTTGACACCCTAAGCCCAAATCTGTAGGTTGCCCACATTAACGAATTGTGCTGTGGCGAAAGGCTTGGGGTTACCAGAGGGTTACCCTTTTCCTTTTGCTCCCCGGGTTGGTACACCCACACGTGAGCTACCTTTTTCGTCGGGACACCCGTGGGAACGCGAGAAGGTATGACATCTGTTGTTGGCAATGTGTTTCGTTGGGTGGATACAGGGAAATGTCTCTGAAATTGGCTGGAAATGAAGACAATTCTCAGACATTTCGCTCTGGCCACCCACCGAAACACACCGCCAACAACACATGGTATCTCGTCCTTGGCACTTAAGGGGTTAATTACGATGGACTGTAAGTATCAAGAGGAATAATAGTAACCCAAAGTATATTTGCCTTGTCCTTTCCTAATCTCAACCTATCCCATCTTTAACTTCAGAACCTCCAATATTGTCAGAACCATCCTTGCGCTGATTTTTTTCTCTCATTTGTTTCATTAAACCATAACCCATTAGTATTTGGATTAAACAAAGTAATTCCCATACAGAACGGAAACCAGAGTACCATAAATGAAGAGTTACAAGCGGCCGTGCATAACTGTGGAGATTTACGGGTGGCATTCTCTTTTTCATAGTCGTTAAAGTAGTGTAATAAAACCAATCTGTCATTTTTAAAACCGAATTCCTGCTTTTCTCTGTTCTATTATTCAAAAACGCCTCTCACTAGAACTTCCATAACTTCTTCAATTTTATAGATTGACCTATTTTTAGCAAAAATCGCATAGTGAAATGTTGCCGAAAATTTACATTTTTCAAAAGTTTCCCACGTGTCTTTTCCTCATTCATAATGTTTCGTAACTCCCATTCCGATCTAAAGTGTGTACTGTTGTTTATCTTGTAGCTCATGTTTGTTAGGACCTGTTTAGTGTTGCTCCCATAACAATTGTTATCAATTTAAGCATTTTGCATTGTTTCACAAAGCCATTTTAATCTGTCATTTTAAAAAGTGCCAATTTCCAAAAACGGTTTTCTCTCTAGTTTGAGGAGAGAAGATTGCATTCAAACTCTAGACATTATCTTTCATTCCTGAATACCTGCTGCTTAATTACATCTGTGTAAGATTGCCTATTTGTGCATTAAGAACTTTGCAGGAGGAAATATTGACCTAAACGCTATCCGTTCTCAAACCAAAACTGTTCTTTTTCCTGTGTTTTCTATTCTGCATTACTATAAGTTCAATTGCTTTACTTATTTTCTGAATTGTATTGTAACCGCTTGGGGATTGCTGCCCCATATATACACAAATATTAAAATGTATGTGTGATTTGAATATTAAATAAGTAAATGAACAAGTTACTTTCTCACCTGGTAACATTCTTTCGATGGGATGTTCCTCCGACGTATTCCACATCTATGACAGTAATCACCACAGCTGTGCTGCTTTGGAAACGTCAATAACGTCGATACGCTGTCCCTCAAGGGCCTTCGTCGAGCTGACGTCACTGGATGTTATAAGTAGGACGCACAACTCCTCCAGCCTCAGTTGTAGTTTTCCCCCCAGAACATGTGCCACCAATCTTCTGCCAGTATGACTACAGAAAGCCTTGCGGAAACGTAAGCTGCTATCGCATAAGAAATTCTGTAGAGGGGCATGCTGGGAGGGTGCGATGTGGAATATGTCGGAGGAACATCCCATCGAAAGAACGTTACCAGGTAAGAAATGAACTTGTTCTTTGAGGGTCCTCCGACGTATTCCACATCTATGACAGACTCCCAAAGCAGTACCAACGTATGGAGGAGGGGAAAAAATATAGAATTTTAGAATGCCCATTCAAATTGTAGAATAGAGGACCGCCTTACCAAAGGCCAAATCTTGCCCATGGATAGAATCCAGGGAGTAGTGTTTTACAAAAGTATGGACAGAGGCCCATGTGGCTGCTTCACAAATATTACGAATGGGAACTCCCCTCTACAGAGCAGTAGAGGCAGCCACACCCCTAGTAGAATGGGCCTGTAAGCCTACCGGAGGGTCCTTACCCGCCAGACGGTATCATTCAGAGATTGTCAAGATGATCCATCGGGACAAGGTATGCTTAGAAACAGCTTGACCTAAACGCCTTCCAGCGTATCCCACAAATAGCTGATTGTCCACTCTGACCCGGGACATCCGTGAAAGATAGAAGCTCAAAGCTCTCCTAGGATACAACCTATGGAGCCTCTTCTCTTCCTTACCAGGATGCAGAGGAGGATAGAACGCTGTAAGAATTACCTTCTGGCTCAAATGAAAATCCGACACCACCTTCGGAAGAAAAGAAGGACGAGCCCTAAGGACAACTGTATCCTTATGAAACACTGTGAAAGGTGGCTTGGCGGAAAGTGCCTGCAACTCACTCACTCTGTGAGCGGAAGTAACCGCAACCAAAAATACAGTTTTAAAGATCAACTGTCTCAATGGACAAGAATGGAAGGGCTCAAACGGAGCTCCCATCAGGAACTTTAAAACTAAGTTCAAATCCCAACCGGGCACCCGGAAAGGTGACAGTGGAAACACATTAGTTAGCCCTTTCAGAAACTGAGAAATCAAAGGAATCTTAAAATAAGAACATTCCTCAGATGAGCGCTTAAATATGGACAGCGCCGCCAGGTAACCCTTAATGGTACCCACTTTCAGGCCCTTGTGGGCTAACAAAAGCAAAAAAGACAGAACCACAGGAATGGCACATGAAAAAGTATCCACATTCTTTACCCTGCACCAGTCGCAGAACTTTCTCCAACAGCAACGGTACAGGGACTTTGTAGCGGGCCTTCTGGCCAAAAGCAACACCTCCATCACGTCTTCAGGGAGGTCCCAATCCTTATACCTCAACCTTTCAGAAACAAGCATGAAGGTTGAGAGACTTGACCTCTGGATGGAGAACCCGACCCCCTTCCGTGAGAGCAGATTGTCTCGATAGGGAAGATAGCGTGGAGGGCAGATGGACATGTCGAGAAGGTCCGGGTACCACGCTCTCCTGGCCCATGCCAGAGCAATGAGGATCATTTGGGAACCGAACCTCCGTAACCTCTGTAACACTTACAGAATGACGGGGACTGGAGGACAACGCGTACAGCAGTGGGAAGGACCATTCCACTACGAACGTGTCCCCTAAGGCTCCTCTTGGAGGAAATTCCCGCAAGCAGAATCTTTCGCGCTTCCGGTTGACACTGGTGGTGAAGAGATCCACTTGTGAGGTCCCCCAAAGGGCGAAGATCTCCAAGAGAACTTCCTGAGCAAGCTCCCACTCGTGAAAGACAGTGTTCTGCCTGCTCAGAGCGTCCGCCGCCTCGTTTTCGTCTCAAGCAGATGAACTGCCGAGATCGAAATTTCCTGCTGGATGGCCCAGAACCAGAGCTGCATCGCCTCTCTGCACAGTGGGAGAGACCCTGCCCCCCCGCCTTTCGGTTGAGGTAGTGCATGGCCACTGTATTGTCCGTCAGAATCGGGACATTCTTCCCCCACAGATGGCAGAAAAGCCTTCAGGGCTAGCCTGACGGCCCTCCGCTCCATTAGATTGATATGGATTCTGGACTCCGACAGAGACCAACGACCGATGACTGTCATCTCGTTGGCATGAGCTCCCCATCTCATGAGGGATGCATCCGTCACAATCGTTACCTCCGGCCAGGGTAGCCAAAATGGCCCACCACAGAAGATCCTGGGTGACCGAGGGCGGCAACTGAGCGGCATCCGACATCCTGCCAGGGGACTGCGACCACTGCATCTTGAGAGCCCATTGCAGAGATCTCACCGGCAACCTGGCCTCTGGCACCAGTAGAATGCAGGATCCCATGAGGCCGAGCAACCTCAAGAACTCCAAGGCCGGGAGACTCTGGGCATATCGAACCTTGTGCACCATCTGCCGAATGTGATGAGCCCTCACCTGAGGAGGCGAACACAGCCCCAGGGATATGTCGAGCACTGCTCCGATGTACTGGAGCCGCTGGGTAGGTGTCAAGTGGGACTTCTTTAAGTTGAGGGAGAAGCCTAGCCTGTGAAAGGAGTGGCAGGTGACGGACAGATGATCCAGGACTTGCTCGGGAGACTGTGCCCGGATCAACCAATCGACCAGGTAGGGGTAGACGTCAATCCCCCCTTTCCTGAGATACGCTGCCACCACCACCATTAGCTTGGTGAAGACCCTCGGGGCGGAGGTCAATCGGAACAGCAGGACCCGAAACTGAAAATGCGAGTCGCCAACCGCGAACCTCAGGTACTTCCTGTGCTTGGGATGAATCAGCACATGAAAGTAAGCATCCTTGAGGTTGAGAGACACCAACCAGTCCTGAAGTTGAAGGGCCTGGAGGACTTGAGAGAGTAACCATCTCAAACTTGTCCTTCCTGAGGAGCTTGTTCAAACCACGCAAGTCCATGATGGGTCTCAATCCCCCGTCATTTTTTGGGATAAAAAAATATGGGGAATACCATCCCTTGTTCCTCTCCGCTACAGGCACCAGTTCTATGGCGCCTTATTCCAGCAGGGATTTGATTTCCTGCGCAAGGAGCAGATCCGGACTCTTCAAAGAGAGCTTCCCCGGTGGATTGTCGTGAGGCCTCTGCCAAAAAGGAAGACAGTAGCCGTGGGCTATGATCTCCAGAACCCACACATCTGAAGTAATGGCACGCCATTCTACCAGAAGCTGCGCCAGCCTTCCCCCAACCGGCGAACCATGGGACAAGGCTGCATGACTGAGCTGAAGCGGCTGCGGCAGTGCCTGAGGGCAAAAAGGCAACTGCCTGAGCGGCTTTGGCACCTCGAGTAACTTGTTTTCCACCTCTGGTACTCCTACGTTGACCCCTTTGACTGGCAGCGCCCCTCGATCTACCAAAGGAAGAGTATCATCGAAAGGAACCTCCCCTCCATTGCTGTCCCCTAGGACGAAAAGGCGGAGGTTGACTTACTGCAGCGCTCAACAACTTTGCTGAAGCTTTGGAGTTCTGCAACCTCTCAAGGCTCTCGTCAGCCTTGCTGCCAAAAAGATGGTCACCATCAAACGGCATGTTGAGCAGCCGGGAATGTACATCAGGAGCAAACCCCGACTTCTGCAACCACGCAAACCTGCGCATCACGGTGCTCGCCGCCATGGACCGGCTGACACAGTCTGCCACGTCCAGACCCGACTGAACAGATTCACACATGGCATCCTTGCCATCCTGAATGAGGGCAAGAAAACCATCACGTTCCTCCCCTTCGGGAATATGTTCAGCCGCCAAAGATACACAATTCCAGAGTGTGAGTGAATCTTGCCAAGGCACAAACGGAGTTGGCTGCCTTTAAAGCCATACCCCCAGATGAAAACACTTTCTTCGCCCAACCGTCAAAGCGCTTGTCGTCCCTATCCGGAGGGATGGTAGGGTACGCAGCCTGCTTTGCTGGGGCCTAGCACGTTCCCTACCGGCTTCTCTCGAAGGAGCGGACGGAACTGAGCCCTGCGATTCGAAAATCGCCATCATCTCCTTGAGAAATGCGTCCCATTCCGCCGGAGATGAATGCTTGTTGGGACAAGCAACCCACCGTCTGGTGTAGTCTTCGGATGAGGGCGGGGAAGGCGACCAGTGACAGCGCTTCCGAGAGTGCCTAGAAGAGGCAGAGGAATGGTGGGGACCACTCCTGGACCGAGGCCCACTGGACTTGCGCCGACGCAGAGTCTCGCCCCTTGAATCGTCGGTCGAAAGCCCAGCGGATTTCGACTTATGGGGTTTGGAAACCCTACCTACAGATAGCTGCTTCTTCCGCTCCCGCAAGGCCTTCGACGTCAAAGACTGTCATACATCGCAGTCATCAGTGGCGTAGTCCTCGTCATGGCACCACAGGCAGATGTCGTGCAGGTCCGCAACTGACATCTTGGAACCGCAGTCGCAGCACTTCTTGAAGCCCGACCTTGGGGTAGAAGAAGACGAAGACATGATTCTCACAATAAACCAATAGGAAAGAACCGATTCAACAGGAGAAGAGCCGAGGCGCTCCGAGATTCCAAAGTGAACACGTTCGCGGAAAAAACGTAACTGAGGCTAGAGGCGTCGTGCTTCCTACTTATAACATCCGGTGACGTCGGCTCGACGGAGGCCCTCGAGGGACAGCGTATCAACGTCATCGATGCAGGAAAATGTTCCGAAGCAACACAGCTGTGGCGATTACTGTCATAGATGTGGAATATGTCAAAGGACACAATCCCCTCGAAATATATTTACTTTTACCAACTACCTGATTCCTGGTCCACTGTGGGGGGTATTTTGAGACGGGTGTAATATTAGTGGTATATCATTCAGAATATTGAACCTATAGACATAATAAATAAGTATTTCATTGTGCACTACATGCTAGGCGAGATCCGGGTGTGTGCCTGATTGAAATCCTTAAAGTGCAAAGACACAGATCGGAAGGAATGGGAATCAGACAGGTGACTACCGTACTAGGCCTGACGCGACATTTCTGGTAGAGCCGGAATTTTTACAAGAGGAGAGGGTGTAGGGATGAGAAAAAGGGAGAGGAACAAAACAAGCGACTATCGTACTAGGCCTGACGACAATTCAGATAGTGCTGGAAGGGGGAGGGAGGTGGGGGGGCAAACGTTGCTTTCATACTAAGTCAAGGGACAATTCTGATACAATAAGTGCATAGAAAAAGGGAGGGAGGGAGAGGAGGAGAGGAGGAGAGAACAGAGAATAAACAGTGAAAAAGAGCAGAGAAGCAGAGGGGAGAGTGAATACAGTTGCAGCTGTCAATAAAACACATAATGTTACAGGAAATAGATAATGTAGGCAAGGAATCCAGAAGGGCACAGCAGGATTCAGGGCCACCCGGAGTGCGAGATCCCGGGGAGGTCCAGCACGAGAGTTGAGAAGGTGAAACAACAAGTCAATAAAGTCAAATCCAAGTGTTAGCAACAGGTCAGTAATGGTGAGACAATAGTGAATCTATACAACTCCTTTAGGGAAAGAGGTGTGGGGGGAGTGGCAGAAAGGATAAGGGAGAACGCAAGAGGGAAGAAGAGAGCTGGCAAGCAGGGGATTTGGGGGGGAAATCTACGTAGTATGCATTGTGTGCTTCAGCCATTTTGAAGCTTTTCCCACGCCGACAAGAATAAGGTATTCATACCAAGGTTTGAAGGGATTTTTTCTAATTAACTAAATTGTGAGAACCAGCATTAATTGCAACTTTTTGATTTTGTGTTTTTTTTTATTTACCTCCGATTTCTTCTTCCAAAATAAAATAATACTGTTTTTTCAGCCCCTGATGAATGTTCAGCATTTTATTGCAAATGTTAACAGACATGATATGTAATGGCTGGCATTGAAGAACACGTGTGCCTAAAACCTTACAGTATCTACTGGTTGTATGTACATTGAAGCATGAATTTGGGTGTGCCTCCAAACGTACAATATCTATTGGTTGTATGTTTTGTCGAAGAATGATGTATGTAATTGAGTTATGGATGTGAAAAAGTGGTGAAATAAGAGGTATTTCAAATAACACATGACGCATGAAATATCTGTCATGATTTTAGCTGTATAGTTGTGTATTCATTATTGTATTATAATCATTTTTTGTATAAAGATATTTTTATAGGGTCATTGGGAAGTAAATATAAACCTGCCCTTCTGTTGCATTTTATATGGCCTTGAAAAGTGGTCACTGCCAGGAAAAAAAAAAGAATCCTACTGCACTGCTCTGCCCAACTACCTTTGGTAACAGTTCCAAGCAACCACCATGGTAGTGAGCATTGCACTTGATAAGCATGCTTATACTACCATTAAAACGGGCCAACAAAAATATATCCAGCAATATTGCAGTAATAATTTGAAAATCCTTCTAAAAAGCACTGCCAATTTTTTCTAGGACTGGGTTAATGTACTACTCTAACTCAAGTTCTACAGTATATGGGTAAATGTGCTTAGTGGTAGAATTGCGCAATTCTGTTCACGTCGATATTATGTTATGAAGTGCATGTTTGAGTAAGATTTCGGGCGTCAAGAGGTCTTCTTGAAAAATGTGATCAAATGTAATACTAGATGATTCTCGAACTAGAGACACGTCTGAATTTAGACAATAAAAAAAAGAAAATGTATTTGACAATCAAAGTATGCTTCAAGACTGCCTAAGAGCACCCCTCTTAACACTAGACCTAAAACTTCACTCCGCCAATTTAAGAAGGAGCTCAAAACAGTGCATATAAGAAGCCATTAGAGGCAATGCTGTTGACCCAACTACACTACTCCACATACCTGCACCCTGCAGATGTTCTCCACCCTTTATTATTGAAATCAAAGTGTGAATTGTTGTCCCCCTGTATGTTCACAATTGTATTACTGCCTCCCAACTCTATGTAAAATACTATGTTGCACAAAGCAAGCTCCACAGGCCATAAGAAAACCAAAGTTTAACATAGGGACCTATTGCCAAGAATGATATTCAAGTTCTAGAGGATTCCTGCATGTTAGACCATGCAACGAAAAACATATTTCATCCATAAACTGCATTTAAAGTTAAAACTGCTCTTCTAGGTCTCATGAGAACTAAAACACCACAAGAGATATCAACCAACATGAAAACGTAACTAGAAACATGTTGTGCATTACTCACAAATTTGGACAATAACACCGAGTGACATTTCCAAAATGTCTCCCCCCTCCTGCCAACCATTTATGACAATTATAATTCATTGTTGATAGTGAAAAGGATGGAGTGTATGGGGGGGGGGGTTAGGAGAGCATCAGAAGAATGGAAAATATCAAGAGGTGCCAGATAGTGAACCTTACAAACATTGTTAAAGAGTTTGCAGAATAGATTGGAGACAAGAGGGAGAAAGTAGTAGGAGAAGATAAGGAGAACAAAAGAGTACACCAAGAAGTGATTGGGGGAGGGGCTGGAGGAGTGAAAATGACATCAAGTGAGAAGTAAGCAGGACTGGACGGATGCTAAGGAATGGAGGCACAGCCAGACCATGAAGGTTTTGATGTACCAGGTTGATCCTAGGCAGGTGTCAAAGACACAAATAGGAACAAAGACGGAGTGCACTTCAGGTTCAGAGAGGCAAAGGAGGGGACTGCAAACAAGGCCCTGAGAGGAAGGGCTAAGTAGGTACAGGAGATTCGGGAAACAAAGAGCAGCCTCCCCCGTGGCTCTTTGATACTCGTGGAGGTTGCTAAATGCTATTTTTGAACAGAAACTCCAGCTCGTCTCTCCTCCTCTAGGAAGGCCACCAAAATCTACAGGCTAGACCTGAATGTGCAAAGGGTTCCGGAAACCCTAAAACCCAAGTCTGAGAAGGAGACTGTAAGACGAGTCAGAAAACCCCTGATAGACTGCAACAGTGTTCAGGAAACTCTGGAAACTATCACTGGAAGGGGAACACAGTCCAAACCGTATCAAGAACATTTGTTTCTGGTTAAGATCCAGATACAAAACCTTGGAGGGAATATCGGATCTAGATTATTTTGCTCAGTGAAGACCAGTTTTGTTTTTTGTTTTGGCCATCCTTTATACAAATACTCCTAATAAATTATTGCTAAATGTGAGGAACCTGAGGGCATCCTCACACCTACTCCCCTTGGATCATCTTCACAGGTGGCCAGTGAAAGGCCTTAGCTCTTGGATCCCGACCCTGGGGGTGGAGATGCGAGGGAGGACAACCTGGGTGGAAGGACCTTGGGGAGTGGGAAGAGGATATCTGGATGAGACATGGTACCACCCTTTACGTTGTAAGAATAAACCCTACCCTCTCCCTAAATTCATAGGTTACTGCCATTAATTTCCTCTTACTTCCACTCAGTCACACCACTTTAGTACTGGGACGAGGAAGAGGCAACTAGGAGTTGTACACACTAACATTAATTTACACCACTCTGGTACTGAGACAAGGAAGAGACTTGAAGACTATTGCGAGTGTCAGGCATGTCCAGAGAATATAAGTAATTGTGGTCAAGAAATTGTAATCAAGGACTTGCACCTGCAACCTGTTAACAGGTCACAGGTGCATAAAAGCAGAGGTGGCAAGAGAGAAACCGGGCTGGGAGGGACCAGCCTGAGCGAAACTGGCCTGAGAGGGAAAGAATCCTGCCCAGAAGAGAGATGTCAAGGAGGGTCCTGCTGGGAGGACAGGATGCTGCCTACTACAGAGGAAAGATTGTGATGCCTGGGCCCGAGCGGGCTGTGAGAGGGTCGAGATCGCCAGAGTCTCCTTTGTCTTGTGCCCACAGCTGGAGCTGTGGGGCACGGAAGACTCGCAAGTACTGCAGGCCACCGGTAGCGTCCTCGAGTGAAGAGCGGAGCAACCAGCAACATGCAACGAGGTTCCAAGTAGGGGAGGGCTGCTAGCCGGGCTCCCGAGAAGTGTGTGCAGAACCGAAGGACACCAGGAGAAAGGAGAGAGAGAACCCTCAGAGGTGCGCCCAAGTAGCGGTGAGTGAAACAGAGGGAAAACTCATACCAGGGCGCTCCTAGGGCAAAAGCTGGGCATACGATTATGCCACATGAACTGAAACATGTAACAATTAATGGTGAACCCAAAGTGAGGGGTTTTGGATATCGAGCAATTAAATTAACTTGAATGTGAAGCAAGTATTATTGAAAACTGAATTAAAGGAAAGTTCTGATGAGCTTACAAGTGAAGTGAAAACAAGTGTGAAACATAAGTAATGAAAATGTATGAAGTAAATGTTTGTGAACCACCTGAAAAAGCAAGTAGTGAACACTTAAAGGCAATGGATGAATCTTTATAAAGTGCAAAGCAAGTGATCAGCACTTATAAATACTGTGAAAGTAAGGTGGTGAAGAGAGTGAGCACCATGGAGTGAGTTTTGTGGAAGAGCACATTGTGGCAAAGCCATGAGACTGCAAAGGAGAATCCAAAGTGAACGTAAACTAATACACGGGTGCAGTGAGAGAGAGAGAGAGACCTGTGTTGGCAAGAAAACCTAAAGAATACGGAAAGCTAACAGAGTGCCAAGGGTTATTTGTTGCATGACCTGCAATGGGTGGGCTGTGTGGTCCGACAACTGCGCCTAGACAGAGGATACCCTGCTTGTAAAAGCCAAGGTAAGTAAAGATAAAGAATCTACACTTTGGAATATGATTGCTAAAGTGAATGAGAAAGAGCAATCTGTATGAACTATTGAAGAGCCTGAAGGATTATGAAGTTGACCTGGAACTGGTTTTGAAAACTAAGAAACTTGAACTGCCTATAAGTTTACAAGCTGGAAGAGCTGATGTCCTAGGAAAGAGAACCATGAGGTATTTTTGGAACTGTGCTGTCTTCTTGGGGAAGGGAACCCGAAGACCTGGGGAAGGGGAGCTGGAAAGTAAGCCAAGAGCTGGAAAAAGCTCAGACCTTTATTTGGAACACACTTTATTTTGTTGCTGACATCCCTACACATTGTTTAGCTTTAGTTGCGAGGACAAGTACAGGTTTTGGACACAGACCGACTTAAGTTCAACTTGCTAACTCAGACTATCCTTAGTTTTTTTTAGGTTGGGGAAATCCCACCTTAGTTAGGGCAAGTTAGGCCTACACCATCCTGACATTTAAGAAAATAAAATTACGTTATTCAGAACATTGAATCTGCTGTCTGCATCTTGCTTCCTGATGCCTTCACATTAGTGAGAAGAATGGTATGTCTCATTGTTTGATGCCTGTAGACATGATATGTATAACGCCATTCTCATCTTGCTTTATCTTCTGCCTTTCACATGACACTTAACAATTAAACCCTTCTTGAATACCTGGAAAACAGATTTGGCATTAAATACACTGCCCGTAAGTGGGTTGTGTCCTTTCTTCTTTACCGGCATATTATCTCCAAATGTGGTGTTCCCCATGGCTTTTTAAAACCTACCTAGCATCTCAGGCTACTCATAACCCTTATGTCGCTGCTTCCTGTCTTATGTTGATGATGCCCAAATTGAATTCAGGCTTACAGGCAGCACTTCAGCAGCACATGGCAAGATTGCGGCACTCATCTCACCTATACAGGCTTCGATGTTTGCAAATAGTCTGCGTCTAAATGCTGCGAGGACGGAAATAGCCTAGTAGGCATCTCCCATCACTCCTCTCTACCTTTTCCTTGGCTGTCCCTTTATGTGCCCTTCTCCTACCAGGGTTCCCTCAGCTAAGAACCTGGCAGTGATGTTAGACAAATCTTCTCAGATTCTCAAGCTCTCCAAGAAGTTTGCTTTCCAATTGCACCTTCTCAATTGCATTCTGCCCTTCCTGAACTACTGATCTAAGGTGGGATTGACTACATCAATTATCTTCTCAAGGGCAGACTATTCCAACAGCCTCCATCTCAGCCTTCCCAGTAGGCACACTTCACCTCCAGACCAACAGGGTGGATAGTCCCGTCCTTGGCTTCAGGACTAATGACCACATCATTCCTGCTCTTAAATCCTTTCACTGGCTCCCAGTAGAATCCCATATTTCCTACAAAAGCCTTTCCATCATCCATCGGGACAGATTGTGCCATGGGCGAAGGTACCTTTAGGGAATGAATGCCCTTGTGTTTAAGGTACTCTAGCCTTTAGGATGGATCTGCATTTGGCTCCCCTCAGCCCACTTCCTGGAAACGTCTCTGGGCAAGCCCCCTGCACTATACTCCTCTTTGCAAGGCTACCGAGTGGGCTTGTCCTCGGGACACCCAACTCACTCGAACCTCTGCCATATGCAGCCTTAGCTATCACCTACGCTGGTTCCAGGATGGTAAAAGCTTTTACGTTTCTTTCACACTCTACTCCCCCCACGCCTATGTGGTTTGACTATAACAAGGTTGTGAAGTGCGGTTTTCTCTCTTTCCCACTCTTCCACCAGTGACGGCTCAAACAAACTGTGCTCACAGAGGGTGCCTTGTAAATCAAGGGAAAATAAATAGTGTGACAAAACATTAAAAACATGTTTTTATACTTGCACTTAATTAGCAAAGAAGACGAAGCAAGAAATTATATACCCAGAGCATTACATTGCTATCACTAGGAGGGGAAGAGCATGAAGAAATTAAGTTAATTTAAAGTTTTAAAAATGACTGTGGTCCGCCTGAAAAGTGCACTTCAATAATAAAACAAAGCCTGCTTAAATTGTTCAAACCCAATTAAGGCATCAGTTTTGTATATAGGGAGTACATTTGGTCTGTACCTCAGTGCATTTGGTGCGGTATGAAAAATAAATAAATCCAGGATTCAAAAACTACTCTTGAAAACTGATTTTCTTTTTTATCCAATAAGGGGGACAACCAAAGGTGGAGCAACTAGAAAATTCAAGAGGGGAGCAAAGCAAGTGGGGGGCTGGGTTGGCTTTAAGCGACAAACATGACACGACCCAGCTAAAAATCCATAGCGGGAGTCCTGCTTCCCACACACCACATAAAACACATACTTGGTGTACCGCTAGTATAACAAATGGACTCTTTCGGCTAGGAACTCCCTCATGGGTGTGCTTAGCCATGTTGAATTGATTACATACTGCATGCTTGAGTTCATGCAGGGTTTCCCTTGTAGGATTGGAAAACAAAATATTTCTACATCAATCTGTCATGTTATTGGAGATCTTGTGTCCTAATATCCTTTTTTTCACGCATGGTCCCATAGCATAAGCTCTCCGAGGTCAGAGTCAAAGCCAGTAACTCTATTGGTTCCGCAGATTCAAGTGAAATAAACACCAAAGCAGGATCCTTGTCTGGTACAGAGTCTAGTATCTGGAGACCGGAGCAGAATTACACTTTGAGGACTTGTCTTGCATGGTCTGAAAGTATTAGCGCATCCACCACAGTCCTCCCTTCAGTCAGTGCATTCTCTTTCAGCTTCGGTATTCCTCTCAGCATTGATAAAGATAATGGAAACTGCCCCTCCCTTTGCTGAATATTTGTATCTGAGGGTTGAAACTCTGCCTCAAACATTTGGCAGCCAACTAGGGGGCTGTGCCATTCAAGCCTCATGTGTCTGCCCCCGGGCTTTGGGTTGGGATGAAGATCTGTAATTAAAATTCCAAATAGAGTTTCTCACTAGTATCATCTGGGCAGATTTTGAGATGCTCTGACAACATGGCTCAGTAAGGAAAGGCTACAACTTGGTCATCCATTGTGTCCATGCATGGCTGGTTTCCTAGAGTACCTGTCAACAATCCGGTCAGGTGACGAAGGCATGTGGAAATCGTGATGCGTTTCACATTTACCCTCACATAGGCAAACCATACCCGACTGTAGTCTACAGTACTGGATTCTTACAGGGTGCTCTGTTAATCCACCCTTGGGTACAGCCTGTACCAAAACTATAATTGGGGACCACTGACCAAATGGCTATGGGTAGGAGTGCAGGGTTGGAGGTTGTTTTGCCCAGTAAGGCCTATTCCATCCTCACCCCCCCCCCCCCCGACTACCCTCCAAGATCTTCTACCACCTTACACTACACAAACCAGCACCAGCCACAAACAGGTACCACTAGCTTACCTTCTAGTAGATCAACACAAACTGAGCCATGACTAAGCTCTCCTATTTAGCCCTATTGTACTTTCCCCACATCAGTGGCTAACCAATTCGAAAGCCTTGCAGTCTATCAGACCGTGCACTCTTTCCTATGGATAGGATTCTCTCTTACCTACAGTTTTTCTCCATTACAGAAACGTGGGTTTCACCTTCTACTACAGTTATACCTATTGCGTCATCCTCCCCTTCTTTTTTCGAATCTGGACGCGGTGGTGGTGTTGGCATCCTTTCCTCTATTCCTCCAGCTTCTGCGTCAATTTCCACCAGGTAACCCGTTTTTTTTCCTCCATTGAGAATCACTACTTTTTCTCTTCCTTGGCTTGCCTTCTTGGTTATCAATCAACCACCCGGTCCCGTCTCTTCTTTCTGAGATGATCTTGATACACTTCTTTCCCTCTTTCTCAACTTCTGATTGTCTGCTGTTTCTTCTGGGTGACTTAAACCTGCACCTCTTCATCACACTCTGTTGTCCCTTTGTGATCTATTCTTGATTCCCATCATTTACTACTTATCTATAAACTTCCCAATCATCTTGTTCCTCTCTGGACCGAATGTCTTCCTCAATCGGCTCTACCAATCTATTACTAGGACCATTCTCTTGTTTCCTTTTCTTACTCCTTCCTCAAACTCCTCTTACCTCCCCTTTTACCATCTTTCTTCACCGTGATCTTCAGTAATTCCGAGTCTCCTCTTTCTTCTCCACTTCTCTCCTGATTTTTGCCTCTTTCTACAGATACTGCTTTAAAGCTCTTCTCCCTTCCACTTTTGAACATCTCCATCCTTCTCCTTGTTCTCCTTCTCACAAACCTTCCCAGCTCTGGATGACCCCCCCCCCCAACCCCCACCCTCAGTTCCACCTGCTGAGCCTTGCACCAAGTGGAGAGGTGCTGGCGTAAATCAAGGGCCATTTCTGATCTGGCTCAATTATCTTCTCTTTATTCATGCTTTGATTACCCTGCTCCTTTCTGCTAAGCAGCAATACTTTAATTCCAGCTTAGACACTCTCCAGCCATTCGTTTGGTCTATACCAGAAAACAAATATTTTTTCTGATTCCCCATCCGACCCGGTTTCTCTCCTCTTTCTGCTTCAGATTTCATTAAATATTTTATAAAATCTCTCCTCTCTACTACTCGGTTTCCTCCTCTTGTGTGCCCTCATCTTCTCTAGTCCCTTCTTTCTATCCTGGAGTAATTACACTTGAAACTTACCAGCCACGAACCAATGACATTCATACCATGCCAAACAATGCTAAATTAGTTGCTGGTGTCTGTGACAATCCTATATAGGCATCATTCAGCATAGGAATGGAAGTTGCAGCAGTATTGGTGGAGGAAGTGGCTCGAGGTGAATCAAAATGATATTCAGGAGCAGAGGATAGAGTGGGTACTGTCAAAGCAGGCGTGATATTATTTCTGATGAGCCCTGGAGGTACATGAGCCATGGGCAGAGCATAATTGCTGCCATGTTTGGGAAGGCGAGGAGTCAGATTGGTTGTCACTTATATGGTTGCTTATAAGGCTGTGCTGCCATGATGTTGGCATCTGCTTGAGGTGCAGCTACTCAAAGTAGCACAACAGGAGACTTCACCAATGAAGGGGTCTTATGCTGCCTGAGAACAGGAACAGTGATCATATGGGCATTAGACACTGGGTCAGTTCTTATTACGAAACATCTGTTGAAGACCGTGATCTATACCACGTAGGTAAGACGCATAGAACGGTACATGTCTCTCTTGGTGTTGTAAAACCATGCCCTTCTAGGCCGGAGGAGTTTTGGTTAAGAAGATCATTGTTTATTTTGTTGCTTTTTTATAGGTTTAACTTCAGTTCTCAAATAATACCTCTTTTACAAAAAGTAATTAAAGCGGTTGGTGCAGCCAATCTTACCAACATTATAATCAAATCTGTTTAACTTGAGCATTCCTCCAGCAGAGGTACCTGTACTTTTATCCCCACATTTCTCCCATCCTCCCCTCTCCCAATACATCCCATCATTCATATTGCCTCGAGCCTATTTCCCTGCTTGATGAAGCTCATGGAAATACTGGTGTCTCCCCTGCTTAGCACTTTCCTTGAATCCTCTCTTTTTTTTGATCCATTTCATTCTGGGTTTCCCTCTGGCAGAAGAACGGAGTCTGTGTTTGTCTCAGTGCTGGATGATTTGACTAGCTTGGTCGATCGGGGTGGGGTTGGTGCTCTGATTCTGCTTGACTTATCAGCAGCATTTGATACCATCGACCAACCTATCCTGATCTCCCGGCTTTTCATTGCAGGTATCTCCGGCCGGGTACTGGCTTGGTTTTCCTCTTTTCTATGAGGGCGCACTCAGTCGGTCTCTGTTCTCGAGCCATGTGTCTATTTTGCGGGGTTCCTCAGGGCTCTTTCCTTTCTCCTATTCAGTTTAATATTTACATCCGCCCCCTTCTGGCCATAATTCACGCCTTTGGTCTGCTCTACTACTCCTATGCTGATGATACCCACATTTTTGTACGGCTGGATCTCGGCAACTCTGAATCGGCTGGCCAACTGAAAAACTGTCTGCTAGCTATTGGTGAGTGGATGACAAGAAACTGGCTCAAACTCAATGGTGGAAAAACCGAGGTCCTGGTGGTGGGCTCCACTAAGCCATCTCTGTATTGGACCCCAGAGTTCTGGCCAGTTAGTCTTGGCCCTTTTCCACAACCTGTTTATTCTATCAAAAACCCGGGTGTCAAGCTTTCGGCCTCTCTGTCCATGGCCGATCAGGTCTCCTGTGTGTCAAAGGGCCATTTCATGCTACACATGTTACGTAAGCTTCTTCTGTTTATCCTGGTTAAGCTCCATGCACCGGTTGGGTCAGCCTTAGTTATCAGTAGCATCAATTATTGCAATGCTCTCTATTTGGCTCTTCCTAAATATCTTCTACGTTGACTTCAGCTTTTGCAGAATGCGGCTGCTAGGGCTATTCTTCATTTGCCCTGGGGGGGCCCATATGACCCTGTTGTTACGTCAGCTTCACTGGCTTCCTGTTGAGCAAAGCATCAGGTTTAACACACACTGTATCGTGCATGGGGCTATCTATGGTTTGGGTGCAGAATTTCTTCTGAGTAAATTTGCTCTGTACATTCCTGCTCGCTCTCTTCGGTCCCAGGATCTTAGGATTCTACAACCGCCTAGGTTCAGGCTCACCCGTACTGGGTGTTGTGCTTTCTCGGTGGCTGCTGCCAAAGCTTGGAACCAGCACCTTCTTGCGTTACGCAGCACCGACTGCCAGATCGCATTCCGCTGCACCCTGAAGACTCTACAGTTTTAATCCTGTAATCTTGATCCTTTGCCTCTTGTTAGCACCAAGATGCCTTGCGGCTTATGTTGCGCTCTATAAATGTTATTAAGAAAAGATAAGAGTTGCTCTTATTCAGGGTGGTTGCAAGTCCGTGTTATCAGTTCATTGAGCATTTGTCCCCAATCTAGACCTCTACCCTCTTCCCCATCATCCCACTCCATCAGAATCTCCATCCCGGCCATCCCCCAGCAATGTGCATCCCTTACCCAAGATTGTAATGAGGGCCCCCCCCCAGACCCTTCCAAGATATTGCTATTCTGCATTTAGCCAATATTAATATCAATTTCACCATTGCCTTTTTCATTTTAGCTCGTTTCTCTCCCGGTAACAGTCCCCACAGACATATCTCTGGGGTGCATTCATATGTACTATGCGTCCAGGAGTTTGATTTCGCTACCATCTCTTCCCAGAACTTTTTAATCATTGGGCAATCCCAGGTCATATGCCAGAATCCTGATGATGCTTCCCAGAAACAAGGAACTGTGCAAATACTGTATGTTTATCATGTGACGTTTCGATGGTGTCATATATACCCTGTGTAAGAAATACACTGAATTAAACAAAATCTAGCATTTATAGACACCTTCTTCACATGTTCCCAGACCAGAGTCCATTGATCCTCAGAAATCTCACACCCCATATCTTTTTCTCATTTTCTTTTATTCCCAACTGTGGTCTCAGTTTCCGTTACCCTATCCCCTCATACAGAGTGGAGATCGCTCCTCTGATTCCACTCACATCGAACACCCGTTATAGTAGGGGATTAATCTCTGGTTCCTCATCAGTCTCGCTTTATAACTTTGCTAATCGCTTCACCAATCAAGCGTATCCCAAAAAGGCTCCTCTGGGCATATACTGCTGATACCACTGCTCAAACGATAATTTCCCTTCCATATAAAGATCCCAACCATGATGCAGCCTTTACTGCGTAATTTACCAGCATCCAAATTGGTTAGTATCTCCCGTATGACTGGGTCGAACCCCATCGGCAGGCTTGGGCTGTACATCCGGAACTGATGTAGTTTCCAGGGAAGATTTCTCAAGATTTCTCTCTGGACTGCATATATTTGACCCACTCTCATTGAGTCCCATAGCAGCTCAATCTCTTCTCTGCTCCTTGGAAATCCCTGCAGGAGTCTCTAAATCCCCTTCCGGTGAATCTACCTGGTTGGTAGCTGTCTGTAACTGAACTGCTCTAGAATAGGCTTCAAAGTCCGGTAGTGCGAGTCCACCCTTCACATGTGACCTACATAAAGTGTCTAGCGGCACCCGCCTCCGACCAGGGCCCCACAATAGTTGCCCAATTTTCACATCCAACATTCAGGCATTGTTAAGGTAGATATGTGCTTTATTGTAATAGCATTTGAATGTGATGCATTAAGGTTTGAAGATGATTCTGGCTTTAATGGGTAGCCAATGGGAATCTCTTCATATCTTGGAGATGTGGTTGAATTTTCTATGCCTAGTGCGGCTCATAGTGCTTTATTTTGTGTAAGTTGAAGTTTGCTCAGGTTGGTGTTTGAAGTTCCGAGGAATAATACAATAGTTCAGCTTTGAGAAGATCAACGCCCTGGCTAGAGTGATGCAATTTGTTGGTGTCAGGAATTGTCGGCTTAGTGCTATTAGTTTGGCAGTGTAAGCGGTGGTGGAGGACAGAGTGTTTATATGTTTGGTCATGGTAAGGTTGGCGTCAATGTAAACTCAGAGTTTTGACTTGCTTAAGTACAAGTATCATGGTACCATCAATATTGATGGCTGAGTAATCTTGGTGAAGAGCACATATTTTGGTTTGGGAGCCTACGATGAGAATCTCGGTCTTCTCATTGTTGAGGCAAAGGCTGTTTAAGGTCATCCAGTTTTGTATTATGGCATAGATATTATTGATGATCAGTGTGTCTTGGGTGTAGTTCCCTGAGAGAGGTATGAGGATTTCGGTGTCATCTGCAAAGTTGGTGTAGATGACACCCATGTCTTCAAGAGCTGAGAAGAGGAGCTTGGTGTATGCATTATAGAGTGTGAGTGATAGACATGATCCTTGTGGTACTCCGATGGGGACTGGGATGGGATCTGCCGCTTTTGCTTATAGAGACTCTGGATGTTCTTTCATCTAAGAATGATTTCACCCATGAGGTGGCACCCTTGGAGAAGTTGAAATCTTCGGCTAATGTGGAACAGAGCTTATCATGAGCCACCAGGTCGAACGCTGCTGAGAGGTCCAATAGAAGGAGGATGCAGAGTTTTCCTGTGTCCCTGATGGAATCCATCTGGATTTTTAAGTCCAAGAGTGCCGTTTCCGTGCTGTGGTTAGGCCTGAAGCTGGATTGACTGGTTCCAAGGAGTTATGTTCTAGGTGGGCTTGGACTTCGGTATAGGCTATTTTGTCTAATATTTTGAGTAGGAAGGAGACTGTCGTTTTAGGTCGGTAGTTAGTGGGCACGGTGGGGTCTAAGGTAGGTTTTTTAGGAGGCCGATTTTTTTAGTGCACTATATATCATTGGTAAAGGTCAGTCGAGAGAGTAGGGTACTTGGGTACACTCAATATGTGTGCAGCTAGTGAGATTTGCCTGATGGTAGCGTCATCCTAACATTAGGTGCAGTGGTAGCAAGAGATCAGTTGAATGTGTGCAGTCAGCTGCTTGGTCTCCGAGACTGCATTCTGGCGGCATTAAGCCTGTGCAGGACGTCTATGTGTGCCGCTAGGCCGATTTGTTCGTTGGAGTATAGCTGCGTTGTAGCAGGATGTTGAGGTGTTCGTTGAGTATTGTTCGTATGTGCGCAGCTAGGCTGAAATTGATCGAGGGGTATAGCTGCGCTCTATTGTGTGTTGGTGTAAAGTAGAGAGTGAGCATAGCCGTAGGAGAGGCGAGTGTCTGGAGAGAATGATTTACTATTATGAGCCCACTCTGCCTGGATTACGTTCTGGATCTGGATGCCCTGGCAGTGGTCATCCTCATGTTTCACGGTAGCAGCCCTCTGAGGTAGCTTCACTGGTAGGACCGGAGTAAGTTATGTTTTGCTCGGTCAGAGGGTCATTATTCTTATGCTCAGCACTATGTGTCTCAGGAGCCCATTTTCAGGGACTTTGGTTGTGGTTTATGGAGGGTTGCAGGGTAGGTCTAGGCAGGATATTTGGTTATAGGACATAAGATATCTGGCTCCAACTTAGTCACACTGAGACAGTGATGCAAAAGGATTGGCTGGACATTTGTCGGCCACCTGTAATTACTTTCCAATGTAATGTCATTGAAGTCATGATTCCTGATGATGGTGGGTTTCAGCGGCCCTAGATGGTCCTAATTATAGTTTATGGGAAAAGCAAGGTTTTTAGAGCTTTGCGGAAGGACATGTAGTCTTGGTTGTGTCCAATGTGCGGAGGGAGGGAGTTCCACAGAGTTGGTGCCAAGGTTCAGAAGGCAGACCCTCCAGTCCTGGCTGAATTGGGAGGCTGAAATCACTAGTAAGAGTGCAGTTCTTGACCTTAGGGTGCATGATGGGTGGTAGGGTGTAATCTTCTCTTGTAGATATGCTGGGCCGGTCATGTGCACTGTTCAGTGGGTAATGCATAGGATTTTCAAAGTGGCCCTTCATCCAACAGGGAGCCAGTGAAGGTTGTGGAGAGCGGGGCAGATGCAATCCCTGTGCCCCAGAGCAAGAAGGGGTTTTTCCCCAGAGCACTGTACCTGTTCCGTTATGTAATGTAGCTGCCTAATGTTCACAGACGTGTTTCTCCCTACCAGAAATCCACAGTGATCCGGGTGTACCAGGGTCGGCACCACTTCGGCCAATCTGGAGGCTACCACTTTCACCAAAATGTTGGTATCCACATTTATTAGAGAAATAGGTCTATAGGAGTCACAATAGTGTGTGTCTTTCCGAGTTTTCAATAACACCTCCCTCATAGTCCCAGGTAAAGTCCCCTTAACATATGCCTCCTTGTACACCCTCTTCAATAGGGGAATCAATAGGTTTGCAAATTCTAGGTTCAATTCCGCTGGCAACCCATCCGTGCCCGGAGATTTGCACCTCTGCATAGACCTGAGTGCCCTCTCTACCTCCTCCTCCTCCCCTATAGGCATTTAAAGGTTCTCGCATTTGTGCTGCGACAACCCGGGTACCACCTCCTCTTCCAATTAAGTCCCTTTACTAGTATATCATTTCACATAGTATTCTTGAAATACCCTATTAATGTGTTGCTGTTTGACTGCCTGTGACCTCGTCTCATCAATGATCTGCGTGAGGGTTCCTCTGGGATGCTCCTTCTGAAGCAGCCAGGTCATTAGGCGTTGTGCCTCGTCTCCCTCTCCGTGTACTTTCCTCATATGCAGATCTTTTTCAATGCTGGACAGTGCCTCCCGACGCTCCCGTTGGGTGTTCAATGCCTCAGCCAACTTAACACCCTTCACCCATGTCATTCTCCAGGCTCCTAATCCGCTGCTCCAATTCCCTCAAGGAACCAGACAGCATCCTTCATATCCTCACCACTTTGGAGAGGTTTATGGTCTTTCCATCGATGGAAATGCATCGAAAGGCAAATCCACGGAAATGCTATCCTTTACATGTAAAAGTGTATATACATCGAAACCAGTCCATCGAACATAGAAATGGGCAAGTTTCGATATTTATATATGTAAAAAATAGCATTTGGATGCATTTTTTTTAACATTAAAACATTACATGGAGCTGTCCAGTGCTGAAATCTTCAAAGGATTTTGGCACTGGCCAGCTTCATTTAATGTTTCATTGTTTAATTTTTTTGGGGAGGGGGTTCCCCCTTTACTCCCACAACTCCCAAAACACCCCCCCCCCAACGCTAACCCAACTCTAACCCTAAACCTAATTCTAAGCCTTGCCCGACCCCTTACCCTAATTCTAACCCTTGCCCTACCCCTTACCCTAACCCTAAATCTAACCTTTGCCCTACCCCTTACCCTAAATCCAACATTAACCCTAACACTTACCCCTACCACTTACCCTAATTTTAAATTTAAAAATCCATTGAATATCTATTGAATTTTATTCAATGAAAATGCATTTTGATGGAATGTATTTTTGTTGAATAAAATTTGATGCAAAGTTCTTAGATGAATTTGATTTCGATGTAAAGTCTAGACACCCTTTTGGAGATACATAACCCTCTTACCGTCACCTTAAGGGTTTCTCACAGGATTCCCACCTCTTCAACTGACCCCTTGATATTTTCCCGAAAGGAGGTGATTTCCTCCTGTATCGTGGACTTAAACGCCACATCTTGCAACAACACAACCTTTCATTCCCACACCGGAATAGCTGGCCAGGTAGATCCCCACCTTTAGTCTGGTAACTAATGGAGCATGATCGGACAATACTTTCCCTAAAAATTCTGTGTGGTCAAACCTATGTGTTTGTTCTCCTCCTACAAATAGGTAATCTAATCGAGAGCGTGCACCATGCACTGGTGAGTAAAGAGTATTTCCAATGCTCCCCATGTGTCCCTCTCCATAGTTCCACCAGATCTAACTCAGACACCATTCTGTTTGAGGACTATGTCGATTTTAACAAACAAAGGACTTCTGCGCCTGACTGGTCTCTTGTTGGGTCCAGGTAACAAAGTCCCTGCCACAAATGAGAATATCTGCCCTGTCCACTCCCATTAATGCTGCCACCGACAGAAAATATTCCTTGTTGTCTGTGTTTTGGGCGCATAGGAGTTTATGCTACAGATACTCTGTCCCTCCAATCTCCTTCTCACCATAAATGTCTGTCCCTCTGAATCCCCTTTGGTTATTTGGTTATTTCAATCTATATCAGAAGCTTGCTCTCTATCCAGATCAGTACCCCCCCTGGAGTATGGCGAGTATGTGGATCCCACTACCATTGCCCCCTATCCCATCTTCTACTAATCTCCGCCAGGCCCGATCCTGTTAGATGTGTTTCTTGCAGCAGTGTCACTGAAAACCATAGCATTGCAGAAACTTCAGTACCTTCGACCATTTGCCTCTTTTGCCCAGGCCTCGTACAGTACACGTTCCGATCTTGATAGTCATTGGACCGCCACTGAATATTACTTGACTCCAGGTCTGACCCGGGTCCCACGAGTGTCATATCCTATTCTCCCCAACCCACTTGGGTGAGTTCTCATATGAGGAATCCCAACCCTTCTATTGGCCAGGTGACTGCTCCAACGATGACCTTAACTATACTCTTCCCCCAACTCCCCCTTTCCCTCAAACTCCCCACCATACCCCAACTCCCCTTTCCCTCACGCCATCTACTTCTCTTCAACTGTCAATTCCCCCACATTGCATTGATAATATAAATGTTTCACTCTCAACTACGGCATACTCCTTCCACTAACCCTCTTTGAAGGTTGTAGTGTGACCATTCATTCCATCCGTCCTCCCAGCAGCAGCTTTCAGGGCCAATGGAACTACAGTCCGGGATATGGCTATAGTATCGGCTTGATCTTCAAATGTCTCACATCTTCACCTCTTATCCGCCCGTCAAGGCCATGTTTCAGCAGAGGCCTGCCGCCTCTCCTGGTCTTCAACTCTGTGTTAATTGTCTATGCAAATGTTCCTGTCTCTCAGGCAGTATTTGCCCTCTTTGCCGGTTTCCCAAGCCGCCTTCCATCCCATGTCTAGATTCCAACCAAGACCATGCTTCCATTTGCAGATAGAAAAAATATGGGTGTCCACCTGCCAGCACATTCAACTTCGCCAGGAAGAACATCATGTATTTCAAGTTACATTCCCGAAGCTTCAGTTTCACCAAGTCAAATGATCTTCTTTGTTTCTGCACTTCTTTTGCATAAAGTCAGGAGATACAAGGATCATTGCATTTCCCTTCTGTATGCTGCCAATCATCCTCACATCCTGCAAGACCACATCCCAATCTCTGAAATTAAGAAGTTCACACATCCCAATCTCTGAAATTAAGTAGTTTAGCCATTATTTCTCTTGGGAGTGCACCTGGTGGCCACGGCTGCCTGGTATTCTGTGAGCCCTCTCAACCATGAACAGCTTGGAGAGACAGCAAGGGCGCAAAGTGTCCATCACCAACTTTTCCACATATAATTCTTTTCAATTGTCCTCGTCTCACTCAGATACCCCTATCAGTCGAATATTGCATCCTCCCCTCTGTCCTCTTGGACCCTTGTTGCTCCAACCAGGCCTTTAATCTGATTTCTTGTTGACTCCACTACATCCTCCAGGTGACTAACTCGTTGCTCTGCCTCAGAGACCCTGTCATTTAGTTTCTTCAGGTCGGCACAAACTAGCGAGACGTCCATGCCAACCTTCTGAACTTTATTGTCCGGTGCTTTTCGTCAATCTTTTATCGCAGATATGAGGCTCTCCATAGTAACTCCCTCTGCCGCTGGTGCCATGGCTGCGACTTCTTCTAACCGGTCTAGAGTTTGTTTTGATGATTTCGATTTCACCCCCACATATGCCTCCATCTTTTGCTGCCCCTTTACCATTGTTTTTCTTTAGGGCAGGGGGCTGGGGGGAATTGGACCACTGCCTCTGCCTGCCCACTGCCGGCAGTGTCTGAATACAATCCGAACCAACCCTGAAGAAGTCTACCTGGGTGGTATTGACTGGGCGAGAATCTGTCGGTGGCAGTCTAGTAGCTATCCATTGCGAGTCGGGGCGCCTCTCCTCTCCATGCCCATTGTTATGTTACTAGTGTCAGTCCACACAGCAGAACCGCAGACGGTCACCACTGACCATCGCTGTCTCAGGAAATCCACAGATGGCCCCCCCTCTTCCTTCGATTTCTGCTGGCTCCTTGTCACTACTGTCCTTGAATGTTCATATTATGATAGAAATGGCCTCCGGGGTTCCCCCTCTTTCCATTGTTTCCAATGGCACATAGAGATGTAGTTTTGCAGCTGTATTTACACTGTACTCCACGGTCTGTTGCGCTGCCCCCAACTGGGATAGTTAATACAGAGAGTGGCGCACATACCGCAACAATCTTGTTGACACTCTAGAAGAACAAGTTACTTCTTAGCTTGTAACATTCTTTCGATGGGATGTTCCTCCGACGTATTCCTTATCTTTGATAATTCGTCTCCAGCTTGCTGGCCTCGGAAATTTTCTCTCTGTAGAGGGTGCTGCGCGTCGACGTCCGCCGAGTCGATCTCCCTCGACGGCCACCGTATCGGCGCCGACGTCACCATGCCCATAAATAGCCACGCGCGGCGTCCGTTGCTCAGTTCCATTTTGTAGCATAAGAAAAGTCATGCCTGAATTGGTTATTGACCTTGAAGGAGCTTAAGCTGCAACCACAAGGGAAGTATTACTGCGGGGATGGATGGGAGGGGCGATAAGGAATACGTCGGAGGAACATCCCATCGAAAGAACGTTACAAGGTAAGAAGGGATTGTTTCCTCCGACGTATTCCTTATCTTTGATAGACTCCCATAGCAGTGGCATGTAATTGGAGGTGGGAGTAAGAAAGTCATTTATCCCTTTAGGGATGAACCGAATGTAATACGGCTTTGCCATATCTGGTCTCTTGACTAGTGGAGGAATCCAGGTTGTAAAATGTTGTGAATGCATGTGCGGACGACCATGTGGCAGCCGCACATATGTCTTGGACCGGTACCTCTCTTTGGAGGGCCGAAGAGGCTGCGATACCCCTCGTTGAATGAGCCTAAGATTTTGGGGTGGCTCTTTCCCTGCCAGTTTGTAACATTCCAGAATGGCCAAAATAATCCACCTGGAAATGGTTTGTTTTGGTATGGGTAATCCCAACTTGTGACCTGAGTATCCTACAAACAGTTGGTCTGCTTGTCTGATCCTAGCCATTCTGCTGATGTAAAAGCTTAGAGCTCGCCTTCGGTCCAGCCTATGTAGCCTTTCTACCTCTTTCCCCGGATGGGGAGGAGGGTAGAACGAAGGTAAGGTCATTTTCTGAGTAATATGAAATTCAGAAACCACCTTTGGGAGGAAATTAGGCTTCACCTGTAGGACAACTTTGTCAATGTGAAAAATTGTATGTGGAGGTTTACAGGAGAGAGCTTGTAGCTCGCTCACCCTCCTAGCAGATGTTAGTGCTACCAATAGGACAGTTTTAAGCGTGAGAAATCTCAGCGAACAAGAGTGAAGTGGTTTGAATCGAGTGCCCATTAGGAAGTTTAGACTAAATTTAAGTCCCATAAGGGAACTTGGAATGGTTTTGTGTTAGGCAGAAACCTGTGCAGTTCCCTCTGGGACCACTGCAAAAGATTTAGGACTACAGGTGTTTGGCAGTAAACCCACTTGGTAGCAGTATGTACCACACAGATTCACTTGGTAGCTGTGGCTGAGCAGTCAGACTTCCCTCAAGAAGAGTTAGGCAGTATACAGAGTATTCACAATAGGTCAAGAGCACACAATAGAACAAGTAAACACTGACCAGGGCTTGGTGTAAAAGAGATACAATTATTTATTTAAAACCACATCTAGAAAAACACACAGGCACTAATAATAAGCAATTCAGAAACACGGTCACTAAAAGATATACACTCCCTTAAAAGAATATTAGACAAGTCTTAAGTAAAGCCCCACTTATTTTCAGACAGCGGTGAGCGCTTAACGTAGATGGCACTCTAATAGCTCGTTTTAAAAAGGGAGAGAAAAGCAGAGAACAAATTGAAACAGATCCCAACACTTTTTCAAGAACACAACAAGGGAGAAAGCCAAAGTAAAACCGTGAAGTTAGAGTTCAAGAGGCCGGATCCACCTTCGGAGGATCCAAACGAAATGTGTCCAAGGTCACACGGTTGCAGTGCACAAAGGTCTTGTAAAGGTTCAAAAAGGAGTTGGACCACAGAAAGGGACCAGTTAGAGGGTCAAGGCGGCCAGCCCAGTCCAGAAGGTTAAGGAGTTATTATTACCTTGTAGCAATCTTTAGAAAGGGAGGCCTGGCGGACACAGTACCTTAAAGTGGTGAGAGCACTCCGGCGGGGGCAGTTGTTCCTGGCAGCGGGTGCAAGTCGGTGCTTCGTCCGGGGGAAGAGAGGATCTCGTCGTGGAGGAAGACAGGAGTCCGTTGCACTGCCAGGGAAGAAACCAGCCGCAGAGTTTCTCAGGTACAAGGAGCGGTCCGGTGATTCGCGGTTCAGTGGCGAGTGGCTATCCGGCTGCCGGGGTGCTTGGCACGGGCAGTTCGACCACAAACCGGGCTGGGGTGCGAAGAAAGAAAGGAAAACTGGTTGTGCCCACCAGTCAGGGGAAGAAGCCTCTCCAGCTGGGAGATCTTCTCTGTCGTCGGGAAGTGGTGAGTCGGTTCTGCAGGGCTCCACTGGTGGTGTCGTCGTAGTAGGTCGGCTCAGCTTCTCCCTTGTTGGATTCTCAGGGCCTGTGGCAACTTCTGAAGTTCCAGTCCCCAAAGCCCTGCTTTTATGCAGCATACCCCCATTCACTCAGCCTAGCTGTCAATGAAACATGCTAAGTGGTGAGCCGAAGTGCGACCTGAATTACCTAGGTAACTCGGTCCAGGGTGCCTACACCCCCTCCAACACCCCCTGTGGTACCCAGACAGAGTGGCACCACTTTTGGAGGCTTCTGTGGAGAAGCCCGCCAAAAAGTGGAACAAAGGGCTCGACTTGGGTTGGAGTCACAGAAGAGAACACAAACGCCATTTTAGAATCATGTCTTGGCAACAAATACCAACCGGAGAATTAATATTAATTAAATAAACCGGCGGTATGTTCGAGGCTATGAGAATTAAATAATTAAAGTTGGTAGCCTCGAACAATGGGAAAATCCCATAGGAAAATATTTGCGGTCGAAAAAGTAGTTTCCACTGCCACCAGCCAAAACTCGATCAGGGGGGACAGAGACGTGCCCCCTCGACTAACAGACCCCCGGGGCAATCGAATTGCCCCGACCAGTAGGTCCACAATATGATGGTTTGTACTGGTTTCTGTTAATAATTTGGGACTAGTAAAGCCAATGGTGACTTTACATGCCCTGGGAGACAGTAGTCAGTCCCAGGGGTATGGAGTCTATGGTGGGGTGTCACTATGACACCCCTGTGTTACTGCACGGAGGGTGCTGTGTAACACACATAGGAAAAACATATGAGACCCTATGGAGTAAAGGACCCCAGAGCCCATAAAACACATTACCAGTCAAAGGAATACCATAAATCAGGTCCAAGAGTGGGAGAAAGAGTCTCACTCTTGGCAGGAGGAAAAAAAACAACTCCAGAAATCCAGCAAAGCTGCTGGGGGACTCACTAGGTTAGGAAATTCAGCCTAAAGAGAGAATTCTCCCTAACAGTTTTGGAGGATAAACATTAGTTAATCCCTTGAGAAATTGTATTACTAGAGGTAGTTTGAAATAAGATGGTTCCTCCGCAGTGCGCTTGAAGATTGAAAGCGCTGCAAGATAGCCTTTTACAGTGCCAAGTTGAAGGCCTGAGTTTGCCAAGTAGAGTAGAAACGATAACATCGTTGGTGTACCACATGAAAAAGGGTTGATATTCCCTTCTCTACACCAGCTGCAAAATTTGTTCCAATGGCAGCGGTATAAAGACTTTGTTGCTGGCCTTCTGGCCGAAAGCAACACCTCCATGATGTCATCAGGGAGGTCCCAATCCTTGTACCTCACCCTTTCAGAAGCCAAGCTTGAAGGTTGAGGGTTCTGATGTCTGGATGGAGAACCTGACCTCCCTTCTGCGAGAGAAGATTCTCTTTGAGTGGAAGACGGATTGGAGGGCAGATGGACATATCTAGAAGGTCCGGGTACCACGTTCTCCTGGCCCAGTCCGGGGCGATTAGGATCATGGTTTTCCAAAATCTTCTCAACCTCCTGATCATTTGAGGAATAACAGGGACTGGTGAAAACGCGTAAAGGAGTGGAAAGGAACAAGTTACTTACCTGTAACTGTTGTTCTCCAGCATGGGTCTGGCATGGATTCACATGCTCATGAATATTCCCCGTCGTCAGGCTGGGAATCCTCGGTAAAGAAAAAACCAGTATCAGTTTCGTTTCTGATCTGTCTTTCGTAGTAATAACCAATCACTGGTCTCTGCGTCATACTGACCACAGCCAATGACTGCCCTCTACCTAAGCACCGCCTCTGGCAGCCATCTTCAGATTTGGAAGCACGTGAAGTGGCAGTATGACCAAGTGAAGAGCCGCAGAGGGGTAGGCGGGAGGGTTCGCATGTGAATCCATGCCAGACCCATGCTGGAGAACAACAGTTACAGGTAAGTAACTTGTTCCTTCTCCAGCATGGGGTCTGGCATGGATTCACATGCTCATGAATAAAGAATACATAGCAGTACACACATGCACAACCACGGGAGGTGGCAAAGGCTCAACATTAAGCATCACATCAACTCAACATTAAGCATCTTACCTCCTCACCAGGCTCACCTCAGGCGAACAGGTTGCGCAGCACTGCTTGGCCGACCCTGGACTCCTCCCTGGAATCCCGGTCGACGCAGTAGAATTTCGTGAAGGTGTGCGTCGACCTCCACGTAGCAGCCCTGCATATGTCCAGCAGGGGCACACCAGATAGGAACGCCGTGGTAGCTGCGATCGCTCTGGTGGAATGGGCACTCGGACGGCCAGGCAGCGGTCGGTTTGCCAACCGGTGACAGCACATGATACAGCCGGAGAGCCATCTGGAGATGGAAGCCTTCGAGAGAGCCTTCCCCTGATTGACAGGTCCAAAGTTCACAAAGAGTTGTGACGTCTTCCGAAAACCCTTCGTGCGGTCCACGTAGAACTTCAGCGCTCTAGCTACATCCAGCGAATGCAAAGTCCTCTCAGCCGGCGACGAAGGCGACGGGAAGAACACAGGTAACACCAAGGGTTCGTTGAGATGGAAGTCCGACGGTACCTTGGGCATGAAGGAGGGGTGCGTCCTGAGCACTACCCTCGTGTCGTGGAAAGTCAAGTACGGGGCCTTGCAGGAAAGGGCCTGGATCTCTCCCACTCGTCGTGCGGAGGTGATGGCCACAAGAAAAGCTGTTTTCCACGATAGAAACTTCAACGGGGCCGAGTGCAGAGGCTCGAACGGAGGTCCCATGAGCTTGGTCAGCACCACGTTGAGCTCCCACGCCGGGGCCGGAGCCTTCACCGGCGGGAACGATCTGAACAGTCCCTTCATGAACTCTTTCACCAGACGATGAGACCACAAGGACGTCCGCCCCGTGGTTCTGGTGTATCGGGAGATCGCAGCAAGATGAATCTTGATGGACGCGTGTGCCAGACCAGCTTTGGCCAGCGTCAGCAGGTACGGCAGTACTTGGGGAGCCGTAATCCGTAGAGGGTTAATCTTCTGTGCGTGGCACCAGACAGAGAACCTCTTCCATTTGTGTCCGTAGCATTTAAGAGTCGAGGACGCCCTGGCCTTTGCAAGAACCTCTCTGCAATCGGCCGGTATGTCGTATCCTCCAAACTCTAGCGCTGCAGGAGCCAGGCCTGCAAGTTCAGCGACTTCGGGTCGTGGTGGAGGATGGCGCCTCCTTCCCTGGAGAGTAGATCCGCGTCCGCCGGCAGCTTGATCGGCGGGGACGCTGATAAGTCCAGAAGGTCCGGGAACCATATCTGCCTCGGCCACGCAGGTGCGACGAGGATCATCCTGCACCGTGACCTCTTGAGCTGGTTGACGAGCCGGATTAGCAGAGGCAAGGGAGGGAACGCGTAGAGGAACAGGCCCTCCCAGGGGAACGAGAAAGCATCGCCCATGCTCCTCGTCTGGGGAAACCTGCTGGCGAACCTCCGGCACTTGGTGTTCGTCGCCGTCGCGAACAGGTCGATCTGGGGTGTGCCCCACCGTCGGAAGAGGCGATCCACCAGGTCCTGCCGTAGTTCCCACTCGTGGCACGAGCGCAGCTCCCTGCTGAGTGAGTCGGCGATGGTGTTTTTTATCCCTGCCAGATGAAACGGCACCAGAAAAATCCCTTGGGCGACGGCCCAATGCCACAGGTCCTGCGCCTCCTTGGACAGCACTGGGGACCTGGTTCCGCCCTGTTTCCTGATGTAAAACATGGTGGTGGTGTTGTTGGTGAAGATCCTCACCACCTTGCCCTTGAGGGACGGAAGGAAGGACCTGAGGGCCCAAAACACTGCACGGAGCTCCAGGACGTTGATATGCAGGGACTTCTCCGTCGGGAGCCAGAGTCCCCTTGCGTGCAGATTTTCAGTGTGCGCTCCCCACCCTTCCAGGGAGGCATCCGTGGTCACAGTCTCCTGGTGGGCTGGGGTCTGAAAGTCCATGCCCGCCGTCAGATGCGCGCGGGTGCCCCACCACCGTATCGCTCGTCGGAAACTCTCGTCGAGCTTGATCCTTTCCTCGAAGCTGCCCGTCGTCTGGATCCAGCGCATCCAGGAATTCTTGCAACGGGCGCATCCGGAGCCTGCACATGGGAATGAGGTAGATGCAGGAAGACATCATCCCGAGGAGGGACTTGATGGACCTCACTTTGGCCGCGTCGGCCACCAACATCCGTTGCACCTTGCCCAAGATGGTCCTGGTCCTCTCCTCCGACGGGGAGGCCAGAAGGGACACTGTGTCGAGCCTCGCTCCCAGAAACAGTGCGACTTGCGCGGGCACCAGGTGGGATTTGGCGTAGTTCACGGAGAATCCCAGGTCTGTGAGGAGTTGGACGGCCCTTGCCGTGTGGACCACGGCGAGCTCCCTTGTCTTGGCGCGGATGAGCCAGTCGTCCAGGTAGGGGTAGACGTGAATCCCCTCGCGGCGCAGCTGCGCCGCCACCGGTGCGAGGCACTTGGTGAATACCCTGGGTGCCGACCGTAGTCCGAAGGGAAGGGCTTTGAACTGGTAATGACGCCCTTGGACCACGAATCTGAGGAATTTTCGGTGCCCCTTTAGGATGGGAATGTGGAAGTAGGCATCCTCCAAATCCAACGACGATAGGAAGTCTCCTTCCTCCAGCTGACCCAGGACGTGCTGGAGGGTGACCATCCGGAACTTCTGCGCCTTGATGAACTTGTTCAGACGTCGCAGGTCTAGGATGGGGCGCCATCCTCCCGTCTTCTTCTTCACGAGGAAGTATCGCGAGTAGACTCCGCAGCCCCGAAGCCTCTTTGGGACGAGTTCGATGGCGCCCTTTCTGAGCATCGCCTTTACCTCCAGGAGAAGTTGAGGGACGTGAAGTTCTTTCCTGGCCACGGGGGGGACGCGCGGGCACCTTCTTTGAAACTCGAGCGCGTGGCCCCGGGCCAGGGCGTCCAGCACCCAACGGTCGGTGGAGATGGACTCCCACACGCTGACGAAGCCCGCCAGCCGGCCTCCCACCGGGGTGCTTCGGTGGGGGCCCGACCCCACGGCCGGTTCAATCCTGCTTGGACGCAGCCTTGCCGCCTTGACCTCCTTGGCGACGACGGCGGGGTCCGCTAGACTTGCCTCGTCCTCTGTAGGCCTCTTGCGACGACGAGCGGGCCGCTTGACGGTAGGAAGCGAAACCGCCGCCGGAACCTTTGTAGGCGCCCTTGCCTCCGCCGCTCCGAAAGGGCGTTCGTCGTTGCTGCAGGACTCCAAGGGTCCGGGCCGTCTCAGTATCCGCCTTGATGGCCTGAAGGGAATCGTCCACAGTCTTCCCAAACAGGTTGTTCCCGTCGAAGGGCATGTCCAGGATTCTGGTCTGGACGTCCTGCCGAAAGTCCGTAGCTTTGAGCCATCCACGACGTCGAAGGCAAACGCCGTTGCCCAGCTGGCGGAACCCAGTGTCGGCGATGTCCGTCGCCACGGTGATGGCGTGGTCCGACGCCACCTCACCTTCCTGCAGGATCTCAAGGGCCTCCGCCCTCTTGTCGTCCGGCAGAAAATCCAGCAGGGGAGCTATCTTGTACCAGAGCTCCCTGTCGTAGCGGGCCACGATAGCCAAGGCGTTGGCCGCTTTAAACGTCGTCGCTGCCGACGAGATGACTCTACGTCCCATAGCATCCAATTTCTTTCCCTCGCCATCCGGCGGGGAAGTCGATGTGGAGGCCGCACCCCCCCCCGCTTTCTTCCTGGCTGACGGAGTCCGGGGTAGGCTGCGCCCGGAGGTATAGGGGGGCCGTGTCCGGGACCCGGTACTTTTTCTCGTACCGGTCTCTTCTAGCTGGCGTCGTGGAAGGGTTCTTGAGGAGGGAAAGGCCCTCATCCCAAATGTCGTCCAACAGAGGCACTGCGAGGACCGTCTTCCTCTTGGCCTCGCGCCGCTGATAAAGGAAGCCTTCCTTTTTCTTCTCCTCAGGGCAGAGTTGGAAAAGCTCGGAAGCCCTGGAGATCATGGAGTGGAAAGATCCGATCTCGTCGGGCGGAGAAGCCCTGGTGGGAGGCGACGACGGAAAATCCTCGTCGTATGCCTCGTCGTCCGTACCCGTCGCTGCCGTGTCAGTCCCCGTATCATCCCCTCGGGTGGACGGGGAGGAGGGCTGGACGGGGCGCGACGGTTGAAAAGGAGGTGGTGGATGGATCCTTCTTTTCTTGGTAGGGGGAACACCAGAAGGTCCCGGTTCTGGATCCCCCGACGGGAGAGGTTCCTCCGTCGGTAACGGTAGCCTCGTCCTTATCTCGGAGCATAAGGACTGTATGGCCAACAAAATGGCTGCCGAGTTGTCCGCTGGCAGAGGGGAATCCGACGGGCGAGCAGGGGCCCCGTCGGTATCCTCGACGATGTCGTCGTCACCTGCGTCGGGGTCCATTCCGACGGGCTGGCCTTCTTCCACGCCTAGGCCGTGGCTTAAGACCTCGATCAGCTCCTCTTCTGAGGTTGAGGCCGAATCTACGACGACGCCCTGCCCCCCCTTCTTCTTCCCCACGGAGGGTTTCACGGGGGTCCTATCGATGGGCACAAATGAAGACTCCCTCCGAGGAGGCAGGGAGATTCTGGGCCCTGAGGTCGCCACCACTGGTGCAGCCACCACAGGCTGAGCCAGGGCCGCCGCGACCGTTTCGATAGAGGGCTTGGTCGGATGGATCAAGGCCTTCACCACCTTAGGTGCGCTCACCGCCTTATCCTTGAGGGAGGGGGCACTGCCACGCTCCTCCTCTGCCTTAGAGCTCGACCGGGGCCTCTCCAGGAGCTTCGCCGGGTGCTCGGCCTTCCTCTTACCCGACCCAGAGCGTTGGCTCGTGGTTGATGGTGCCGGGGAGGGTGCGCCCTGCCTGGCGCCCGTAGAGCCCGACCGTTCGGCGCTCCCGGTGCCAGCGGACTCGCGGTGCTTGGCCTTATGTTGGGCCCCCGTCGCCGGGGCGCCCTCAAAGGTCTTAGAAGACCGCTCGGATTTCTTCTTCTTCTCGCCAGACGGGCTCTTACCCTCCAGCCAGTTGGCGAGACGTTGATGGCGGTCCTTCATGGTCCGTTCCGACATGTTGCCGCAAAACGCACAGTCCTTCTCCACGTGCGTCTTGTCCTCATGAAGGCAGTAAAGGCAGAAAGAGTGTTCGTCCTCCTTGAAGACGTTCTGCAGCTGGCATCCAGGGCAGACCCTGAACAGCTTTCCGGGCGTCGAGCTTCCCTTCTCCTGGGCCATCTCCGAGACCGGGCCTGAGAAGCTTCTGGAGTCCTCCGAAGTGTAGCTCGACGAATCTTCACCCTTGAGGGGTACAGATGAATCCGACACGGGTCCCCGTTGATCGGATGTAGGATCGGTGGAGCTTGAGGCTCTTTTGACCGAAAGAATCGAAGTTTTTAGTGAAAAAGCGCGAAAAATAGCACTAACGCTCGAGAGCAATAGCACGAGGATCCCAACACATGAACGTGCGGTAAAAATCTGAAGATGGCTGCCAGAGGCGGTGCTTAGGTAGAGGGCAGTCATTGGCTGTGGTCAGTATGACGCAGAGACCAGTGATTGGTTATTACTACGAAAGACAGATCAGAAACGAAACTGATACTGGTTTTTTCTTTACCGAGGATTCCCAGCCTGACGACGGGGAATATTCATGAGCATGTGAATCCATGCCAGACCCCATGCTGGAGAACTCCCAGTCCACTACGAACGCGTCTCCTAGAGCTCCTCTCAGGGGAAATTCCCTTGAACAGAACAGATCGCACTTCCTGTTGGTGCTTGTGGCGAACAGATCCACCTGAGGGGTTCCCCAAAGGGCGAAGATCTCTTGAAGGACTTCCTGAGCTAGCTCCCACTCGTGGGAGACTGCTCTGCCTGCTCAGAGCGTCCGCTGTCAAGTTCTTCTCTCCGGCTAGGTGGACTACCGATAGAGAGATTCCTTCCTGAATTGCACAAAACCAGAGCTGCATTGCCTCTCTGCACAGTGGCAGTGACCCTACGCCTCCTCTTTTGTAGAGGTAGTGCATGGCCACCGTGTTGTCCGTCATTATCAGGACATTTCTCCCCTGTACTGATGGCAGGAATGCTTTCAGCGCTAGTCTGATCGCTCTCAGCTCCAATAGGTTGATGTGTAGTCTGGACTCCGATGGAGACCAACGACCGCTGAGGGTCAATTCGTTGGCATGGGCTCCCCACCCCGTGAGTGAGGCGTCTGTGACTACTGTTATCTCCGGCCATGGTTGCCAAAACAGTTCTCCTTTCAAGATGTTCTCTGGACAGGCCCACCATTGAAGGTCGCGGGCTACCTTGTCCGGAATCCGGAGGAGATCTGTCATTCTCCCTGAGAATTGCGAGCACTGAGTTCTCAGTGCCCACTGAAGAGATCTCATTCTCAGGCGAGCCTCTGGCACAAGGAAGATGCAGGATGCCATGAGACCTAGCAACCTCAAAAAGTCGAAGGCTGGGAGATGTTGGGCATTTTGGAACTTGTTGACCATCTGCAGAATATCTTGAGCCTTCACTTCTGGTGGCGAGGCTTTTCCCAGGGAAGTGTCCAGGACCACTCCAATGAACTGGAGTCTCTGTGATTGCATCATCTGTGACTTCTTTAAATTGACGGAGAAGCCCAGTTTGTGAAGGAAGTGGCAGACATAATCTAGCTGGATCTGAGCTTGTTTTCCGAAGATACAGCCCTGATCAGCCAATCGTCCAGGTAGGGGTAGACGTGGATCCCTTCCCTCCTTAGACTCGCGGCCACTACCGACATTAGCTTGGTGAAGACCCTCGGGGCGGAGGTCAGCCCAAATGGCAGAACTCAAAATTGAGAATGAGAGTCGCCAATTGCGAACCTCAGGTATTTCCTGTGTTTGAGATGGATTGGCACATGGAAATAAGCATCCTGAAGGTCCAGAGATACCAGCCAGTCCTGGGGCTGGAGGGCCTGAAGGATCAGAGAGAGTTACCATCTTGAACTTGTCCTTCCTGAGGAACTTGTTCAATTCTCCTAAGTCCAGGATGGGTCTCAGTCCTCCGTCCTTCTTTGGTATGAGAAAGTAGGAGGGAGTACCAGCCCTTGTTCCTGTCCGCTACAGGTACCGGTTCTATGGCACCTTTCTCTAGCAGGTCTATAATTTCCTGCAAGAGGAGTGGATCTGGAACTTTTAGAGAGCTGTGCTCAGGTGGATGACTCTGAGGGATGTGTAGAAAGGGTAGGCAGTAACCCTGGACAACTGTCTCCAAGGCCCAAGCATCTGACGTTATAGCCTGCCATTCCGTCAGATGGTGAGTTAACCTGCCCCCTACAGGTGTATTGTGTGGAAAGGCCTCAGAGTGGTTTGGGGGTGGCTGATGCAGATGCCGAGGGTAAAGATGCACCTGCTGCTGCGGCTTTAGTACTTTTGACCCGTCCACCTCGTTTGGATCGCCTTTGGCCTCTTTGAGCCGGCTGTCCTCTGCCTTTCCCGAATGCGGAATAATAGCGAAAGGGCTTTCCTCTTCCAGAGGTTCCTGAGTGGCAAAAAGGAGTTTGGCGGATTGCAGCTCCTAACGATTTTGCCGCTGCTTTAGATGTCTGCAACTTTTCCAGACTGTCATCAGCCTTTTTTCGGAATAATGAAGAGCCGTCAAAGGGCATATTCAAAAGTCTGGCCTGTACATCTGGAGCAAAGCCAGACTTTCGCAACCACGCATGCCTGCGGATTGTTGTACTTGCCGCCATGGCCCTATTTATACTGTCAGCGGAATCAATGCCAGTTTGAAGTGACTCGCACATGGCATCTTTGCCATCTTTAATAATGTTAAGTAAGGCTTCCCTTTCCTCTCCTCTCCTTCGGGTATGCAGTCAGCCGCTGATGAAGCACACTCCCACAGTGTGTGACTGTACCTGGCGAGCGTACAGATGGCGTTGATGGACTTCAACGCCATACTACAAGCAGAAAAGACTTTCTTTGCCATAGAATCGTACCTCTTGTCATCTCTATCCTGTGGGACAGTAGGGTAAGCGGTCCTGCTGCTTGATGAAGTTGACGCTTGGACCACCAGGCTCTCTGGAGTCGGGTGTTTTGATAGGTATTCAGGGTCAGCCGCAGCTACCCTATACTTGGCTGACAATCTTTTATTGACAGCAGGGATAACTTCAGGAGTTTCCCAATTAGATGAAATCTTCCTTTGTAAGGCTGCATGGAAGGGGACCATAGGATCCTCCTTTGGACCTTTGTCTAATATGACTGTCAGGTCATCCTGTTGAAAAACAGGCGAAGGCGCAGACCAACCCATAAATTCAATAATCCTTGCCATCAGGGTTCTATAGGGTGTTTCGGCATGTTCCCCTGGGTCTGGCTTAACAAATTCCACTTCTGGGGAAGTGTCCAGCCCACTTGCCTCATGTAATGACTCCTGTAGGTCTTTCAACCTTCTTTCCTCAGAGGTGAAATCATCTGAAACAGGTAGTGTGGTCCTCTGCAACCCGAAGGTTTCCTGGTCAGAATCTTCCCCTTCTTCATAAATTGAAGATAATCCAGGGTACTCTGACCTCTGAAATGGTGTAAAACCCATTTCTAAAGCAGAAGGAACCAACTCGTCATTATTGGGCGAGAAAACGTCGATGTCGTTGACGCCGATGTGACAGGCTTCGAAGGCGCCGAGAACGGCGTCGAGAAAACTGGAAGAGGCCTCGTAGAACTCGAGAGGATCGGGATCCTACTCGAGGATGTCGACGACGGTCTCGGCGTCGTGCCGGAGGCTCTTGGAATCACCGTTGGCTGTGAAGTAGCCGTGGTTTTCTCTTTCATCGGCGTCGACGATTGCGTCGAGTCGATCGACCGATGCGTCGAAGAACCCTTCAACAACGGCGTTGATGGCGCAGATCCATGCGTCGAAGGGATCTTCGACGACGGCGTCGAAGACAGTGCCTTCTTACCCGATGGCCCGTGGCGCTCTTGGGTGGAATGTTTCGTCGGGTGCAGCAACTCGCGGCGTTTCGATTTTTTGGGTTTTTCACCCAGGGTATCACCCTCAGCTGTCTTCGAGTGGGTCAAGGCCGCTTTCTCGAAGACGCTTAACATTTTCTTCCTGAATTCCTCCCACTCAGCCCGAGAGCTGTGTTTTGTGGGGCAGGAGACCCTTTCTGGGGAAACAGAAGATGACGAGGAAGGGGATCTTCGACGTCTCTTCTTTGAGTGTCTTGATCTCGACGAATGGTGGGAGCTACTTCGAGATCTAGAATGGGAATGTTTTCGACGGCGAGGAGACGAATGCCTCGACTCAGCCGAAGAAATTTGAGGAGGTTTTGACTGACTTACCTCTCTCGACGCTTCCCCTTGCGCTCCTTTAAGGCTTTCGCCGTCATGGACATGCAGTCCTCACACTCCGAACAATGGTGCTCGGCTCCCAAGCACCACAGGCAGATCCTGTGTGGATCCGTTATCGACATTTTTTTAAGCCGGATCGCGGCGTTGTCGGTTCCGATGAAGATGCCATCGAGAACGAGTTGGTATATTCGAGTAGACGTAGAAGGTTTATCTGACTGAACTGAGCAACGATGTTCCGAGGCCCCACGAAGCACGGGAAAACGGAACTGAGCAACGGACGCCGCGCGTGGCTATTTATGGGCATGGTGACGTTGGCGCCGATACGGTGGCCGTCGAGGGACATCGACTCGGCGGACGTCGACGCGCAGCGCCCTCTACAGAGAAAACATTTATGAGGCCAGCAAGCTGAAGACGAATTATCAAAGATAAGGAATACGTCGGAGGACACAATCCCTTCGAAATATTGTTCTTCAGTTCTCACCAACAGCAGATCAATTACCAACATGGACATATCTGTTGTGTGTGCTAGTACAAAGATTGTTTGTGCAGTCTTCACCCACGCCGTGGAACCATGCGTGAGGCAACCCGTGGTTTCAATATTGGCCCGCACTCGTTGCCGTTTTGCCCGCCGTGGTGTCCCAGTATCTTATTCTTATATCGAGGCTCCTACCTCGCTCTGTGATATTGCAGGTCCGGTACGCTGCGGTGTCTGTTAAGGTGAGCACGTCCCGCTGCGGTGGCCAGCTCGCTCAAGTTATCTGCGAGTACCGGTCACTTTCCATCTCCACGTGGGCTCAAGGTGTAATCCACTTCTGGGGCTCCCGCTATCTTCTGCCCCCCTACGCAGGCAACACAAAGCTTGCTGGGGACAGGCGTCCGCTTCCTGCGTTGTGATGAAGCTAGCGAGCCTCACTGTGTTGCTCAATGCGCTGTCGCCCAGAGGCAATCGACATCAACCCCTCACTATGCCCGTCAGTCCTCAGGCAGTCCGCTAGCTTCTCCAAACATTCAAGATGGCGCTCGGCCCCCTCTCCGATACGATTGAGTGGCCGATCAGGAGATCCCTGCCTCCAATTTCGCTCTGAGGCAGAACAAGTTGTGCCTGCAACTTTCAGCCTTCAGTGAATATGTATATTTCTGCAAACTTTAGCCGATAAACAGGATCTTGATAGCAGGATTTCAACGGCCACAGCAGAGCAACTAAGGCTTACGTCCTCATCTGTTCGCTGCTCAACAGCACTACCCACGGCCCCTGGAAGTTCATGCTTCACGAAACCGGCTAATTGCATCTTAAAGTATTTTCTGTATGCGGGTCATTGTGTAAAGCTCTATAACAAACCCATGATTTGTGAGCTCAAACCACAATCTTAGGATGGGGATTACTTTGACAGTTTTTTTCATGTCCATTTCTGCACAGCTTTATTGAAACACATCCTGTCTCTGCCTTTGCTGCGCGAGTTGCTAATTTGATTACTTGCTGTTGGGTTTTCATACTTTCACAGTACCCTTACACCTTACACCTGTGAGGGTTTCTCAATCTTACACTGTGTTATCTCTCTGAAATGGAGTGGAAACAGTAGACATTTAGTCTACAGTTTGAAGTTAATTCATTATATATTGCCACCTACTGTGTTGAATGTGGGCAGAAAGTACAAGCATGAAACGCCTTGAAACACCTGTGTATAGGCGCGTTATAAATGCCATATCATATCATGACAAAGGAGCTTTTGCCTGCTAGATCGAGTAGGGCATCCCACATTGAGTCACGTGCTGTTAACATAGCATTGAGAAGGGAGAGAGGCTTGCCATGGGCCAGTAGTTGCTGAGTGGTACAAGTAGTGATCTTTCCAGGACTTGAGGCACAGTTCCTTCCCGAAGGTGGTGTTTATGATGGTTGTGAGAGCTGTTGTGAAGGGCTTGACTAATTTCATCACTGGATATTCTGCACTGAAAGTATTATGTGCAATGAATATTCAATGATTAAAACATTTTTTTTTTTAAATAATCGCTTGGCACCGGGCGATGGAGACTATGACTGCTGAATTGCAATGGCTGCTTTGCAATGGTAACCAGAGTCCTTAATTTAACTGAAGGAAAAGTTGCAACTGTGCCTGCACTTATTTGCGCCAAGATAAATTACTGGTGTATTTCCTTTTGCTATGAATGACAAATCCAAAAGTTCTGTTGTATTTGATAAAGTTTTTTATTTTGAATTTTCAGCCCCTCTTGGATGACACGTGTTTCGGTGTACAACCTGTGCCTTTTTCAAATCCGGGCCTTTAATGTGTCATTACGGTTCACACAAAAAATAATGTTCTTGTTGTAAATGAAGCACTTTTAGTCTTGGGCTCAATCCCACCTGAAAATTCTGATGCTCTGATAGAGACTCTGATACCCACCAGCAGAGAAGGAGCTGCCCCAATTAATGGAGGACAGGGCGGAGAAGCCCCCCACTAGCAGGATTGTGGAAGCAGAGGGACCCGGTGGGGGCCGCCAAGCTCGCCCTCTGGGGGGTGGTGGGAGAAGAAGCAAGGAGGAGAGTGAGAGCCAGACGAGAGGGCCCAGCAGGACCACCCAGGAATACAGGGAACCCACCCGGGGCAACGGTCACTACCACAAAAGACAGGGGAATAGAGCCCTGGGAAGTGAGATGCTTTGGCTTCTGGGACATGGGCTACTGGGGGTAGCCAGGGACCAGCTGCAGGAACTTTCAAGGTACCTCCAGGCGAATCAAGGTGGTGTCGCTCCACCCTGGAGTTACAAGGGGTCCCCTCCAGCCCCCAGTACAATCAGCAACACAACCCGGAAAGCCTTGTGGGACAAGCCACCCCTGCTGAGGGGTCAGTGGACCAGGGAAGGAACTCCCAGAGAGCAGGGCCTATGGGAACAGGTAGAGAAGACTGCCAATTGACAGGAGGAAAATAAGAATGTCTAAAGTAAGGGGAAAAGACACGTCACAAGAGCAGTCTTCATAAAATGTGGGGTAAAGAGTCCTCTCCGCAAGTAACCTTAAAAACCAAAGAACAGACAGACCCAAGCGAACCCCAGATGGAGGAAGACCAGGAGCAGATGGTAACCCAATCACTACTTAAGCAATATTTCATGGACTGTGGGGAAAAGATAACTGAGACGCTCCAAAAGCAGACGACCATTATAAGGGAGGACCTGGCATCAGCGTTACAGGTGATGAAAAAGGATGTCAATAAAATGCAGGAGAGACTAGACACAAACAAAAACGCAATACAGGAGCTGATGGAGGACTCAAGACGTACAGAGACCTTGTTGGACCAGCTGGCCACTGCAACATATAAGTTAGAGCTTCAGACAGAAGACTTGGAGAATAGGTCGAAGAGATCCAGCATATGGATCAAAAACTTACCAGAGGAGGTACAAGACAAGGAATTAGAAGCAGTAATGAAAAGTGTATTTGAGGATCTATTGGACATTGAGGGGAAGCCTGAGGTACGGATGGATCTGATTCATAGAGTTGGTCCCACAGACTGGACCCAAGGGCCCGGCCCAGATACGTACTGGCAGCCATTCACAATTATAAAATGAAGGAACAGATCCTGCGGCAATCAAGGAAGACTAAACAAATATCTTATAATGGTGCTGAACTGCTACTCTTTCAAGATTTGTCACAGCTGACCCTGCCAAAAGGAGGAGGATGGGTCCCGTGGTGAGGGAGCTCAGAGCCAAGGACATAAGGTATAGTTGGACGTTTCCATTTGGACTTTTATTTGACTGGCAGGGGAAACAAGTCAGGATCACTTCTTATGAAGAAGTGGGAATCGAATAAGATCAACCCAGCACGCCCTGGCAATCAAAGGCACAAACTGGGCACAAAAGCCGGGAGTGGTCGACAGTAACGAGATTAAAGCGGAGCAAGCACGGGAGGGGGTATCAACCCCTACTGAAGGGCCCAGTTACAGGTAGAGAGTGAGAGGAGAGGCAGCCCCAAGATGCAGATAATTGGAGGACGAAGGGCTACGTGCAAGTAAGCCTGGGGAGGGCACAATCATTGAAGGACTCGAAAGGCCCCGGGGTGGCGGGGATTGGAATCACAATGGGTTGAGGGGAACCCACTGGAATATCGGCTGGAAGGAGTAAGGGGCTCAAATCCAGAGGAGGAGATTCGGGGGGTCAGGGGGGTGGATGCCGGTTGACCCTATCCAGCCAGGGGAGGACTGGGAAGGAGGGGGCAGGAGGAGCGGAAGGAGAGTCCGGATGTAAAAGAAGGTGGAGATATAGGGGAACCCACTACCTCTTCGGGAATGGATAGCCATCTATCATTGGGCATCTTATCCCTAAACATAAAGGGGCTAAACTCTCCTCTGAAGAGGAAAAAGGCAGAGATTCTAGCGCAGAGAGGCCCCTGACATTATAACACTACAAGAAACACAAGTGCAAACCAGGGACAGGGACCGCCTGAGAATACAAAGTTTTCCCCCACATTTACCAAGCCACAGGGAATAACAAGAAGGCTGGTGTGCTGATAGCCCTAAGGGGCAACACTGACCTACTAGTGACTGATGGACAAGGACACGCAGGGGAGATACCTGGCCTTAAATATGAGTGGGATGAGTGAGGCATATACGTTAGCGACTCTAAGCCCCAAATGTAGGCCAAAATTCCGAGCTCTGGCTAGATTGGAAAAATGTGTGAAGGGGTCCATAATCTTGACAGGAGATTAGAATATGGCCTGGGATCCGAGGAAGGATAGATCCAAGAAGTCGAAAGAGGAGCAAGTGAAACCCTCGAGAAAATCAAAGGAGAAAATGTAAAGGTGGCTCTGGTAGATACCTGGAGGAATAGAGAGGGGGGAGAGAGGGAAGGGAGGGTTTTACAGTCTTTTCTCATGCACACCAGTCGTCATCACGGATAGACAATGTGTGGAAAACTCCAAAAATGCTGGACGGGTGAGCTCATTAGAGGTGGCAGCAATATCCCTGTAAGACCATGCGCCCCTTTTAATGAAATTGCAAATTGGAAATGGAGAAATTCACCATACTTGTTTAAGGGCGAGGAATTGAGCGAGGAGATCACTAGTTACTTAAAAGACAACAGTGTGAAAGAAACAACGGAACAGACAAGGTGGGATGCTTTTAAAGCCACAATCTGGGGGGAAATTATAGCAATAAAAGCTCGCGAGAGAGATGTGAATGATGGAGAGGGACCTAGAGGAAAAATTCAAGAACATAATGTCCATGATGGGAGGGGGAGCTAGTGGGAAAATGAAAAAGGAGTACTGAGCCATAAAGGGCCACCTGGAGTTAATACAGAAGAAGGCAGCAGAAAGAACATTAATGTTTCTAAAAACAAAAATACTACATTAAGGCCAATAAATCCAACAGGATTTGGGCTAGAATGTGAAGGAAGGGAGAGAAGACCAGAGCTATAAACAAGTAAATGGTCGAGGGCTGAGGAACCAGTGCGGAAAACAGGGATATTGTCTGTGAATTTACAAAATGTTATACAGAGTTATACAGCTCTGCTGAGCCTAGCGAACAGAGCCTACTAAGGTACACAGGTGGGTTAACATTGGCCCAGATATCGGAGCAAGAAAGGGAACTATTAGAGGGGGAAATCATTGCGGAGGAAGTAAGGAGGGTCATCATGAATTTACCAACCAACAAATCACTGAGCGCCGAGGCGGCTTTAGTGCAGAATTCTATAGGCTGTGTAGGGAAACCTTGATTCGGTACTTGGTTCCTCTTCTCAACGATATGAGCAGAAAAGGGAAAATAACACCCACCATGGAGGAGGCCAGGGTGGTCTTGATTCTGAAAGAAGGCAAAGATGCCACACTATGCGGCTCTTATAGGCCGTGTTGGGTGTCCTGACCCACGTTTAAGCTATCATGCCACAACATTTGGTGCTGTGGGCTTAGAAAATTCAAGATGGCGGAAAACCCACATGTGCGCCGAAATCCAGGAAAGCTGCGCAGTTTGTGCGCACACCGAAATGGTTGCCTCACTTGCCACCCACCAGTGCGAGAATGAAAGGCCGGGTTGCCATGAGGGAAATGGGTTGCCAAAGGAAAAACAGTAGCGCCGGTTAGCTTCAAAGCGCTTTAAAACCACCATTGGACTACCCGCACAGTAGTCTGAAACCATTGGGAATGGAAATGCTGATTGCCAAATGCAACCTAGAATGGTGGGGAATTCATTTCTTAAATCTCAAAAATGGGTGCAGTACCAGTACTCACCACTATCCAAAAGCCGGCATTTTAAAACCACACCAGATTTTACTTTTTTGTGTAAAACTGAATGAACCCAAAGCAGGCTAAAGAAAGACTTACTGAGAGGTGGATCCAATGTAAAGTTATATTCTGAAGTGACTTGAAGGTTTATAACAAGACTGGCTGCGCTGTGGATTTCAGCAGTTTAAGTAAATTTGGACTGAAAGACACTAAAAAAAATCTAAATGTTTAAATTGACTGAGTGACCTACTTTTGAGTGTCACATAGGTTGCAATTGTTTAAATGTCATAGTTTTAAACTTAGAATCAGCCTTCTAGCTGCATATGTGAAAATGTTTAGTTTTATTTGAATGCAGGAACTGGGGAACAAAAAGTGACATTTTATCTGAAACCTGGCTTAAGGAACTGAATTCTGCCTGGCAACTACCCCCATCAGGAGTGAAACTTGAGTCACAACTGTGTTCCCAGGCCCATCTGCCTTTTTGCTGGCCACACTAAGGATATGCCATCTATCTGATAATTAAATTACCTGTGCTCTGCAGGAAAGTGAACAAAGCCCTGTCCTTGCTCAGGCAAAGGTTTTATTGGCAGGAGTCGTAAATGGTCGTAAAAAGTGGCTTCCTCCTGAGGAAAGGGGAGGAGCACTGCCTGTGAGAGCAAGCTGGCTTGGCAGAACTGGATAAACCAGTATTCTACCTTGTGCTGAGAGGAAACCACACCCCTTTGGAGCCAGAACATAACTTTAAAAAGATGGATCATTCATAGAGCGGACATGTGAACATTTTATAAATGATACCATAATTCTTGTGATTTTTCTGCCCACATTTTAAGAGGTTTTTCGACCCGGTGGCGTGTTCAGGGGGGTTTTAGCGGAAAAGTGGATATTACTCTAAATGTATGCATGTTAAAAATCTGAAACTTCATCAGTTAATGTCCATACTCCCTACGCACATGTAGGTAAAGTTGGGTCAATGTCAGAAATTGAAAAATCAGTTAAAAAGTCAATTATCTGCCATTTCTGAATGCAAGCTCTTAGAAACAGCAGATTTGGACAGAGACATGGCTAAATTCAGCCACACCATGTATATGTAATTTCAAGCAACTGTGTAACTGTGAAATATGTCTTTTATTATCAAATATAGAATGTGTGCAATCTGACAGAGGAGTGTCCTATCTGCAAGCCATAAAATGACATCCCTCTGACTCACAGTTCATTCCCCAATCAAATGATAAATGGAAGTTTGACCAATTAGAAGCTGAGAGAGAGGTAGGGTCAGTGATGCTAGAACACACCCACATTCTAAACACATAAAAGCAGACAGACAGGACAGATAGGGACTTTCAATTCCATCTGCAGCGGGACGCTCTGCCGGAAAAATCCATACTTACCTCCATCAAACCTCCAGAGAGCCAAACTAGAGACTTCAATCTATCCAGAACTAGAGACCCAGACCAGAGAACCAGAGAGAGCTGACCCAGATCACTGTGAAGTGCAGAGACCAGAGGCGAGTTTAAAACCTGACCAGATCCATGGCGAGGCCCATTTCACTCAAGAATATAGTGTGAGTACCTAGAAAACTGTGCAGAACCAATCTCCTAGTTAAAATAATATAATTCAATCTATTTAATCTAAGTAGAACTGCCTCCTAACTGTCACCTGTCATTTGTAAAGCTGTCACTTGTCATTTCCTAGTTGCAAGCTGCACTTGTCTTTTTGAACTTTAAAATTTCAAATCTGAAAAACGACCTTCACAAAATCGCTCATATCTCCGCAACCGTTTGTGCTAGAGACTTGCAATAACTTTCATCTGAAAGGTTAGAATCGTGGCTTTCCTACGAACCTAGAACCGCATTCCTACCCCTTATAGTTTTACCGCAATCGCGGAACACGCATTCGCAAATTTTACCGCGATTTGCAAATTTCTTCACATGTAAAAACTGCTGCTGCTTGCCTTCCATTTGCCAGAAATTCGTTTAACCTGCTAACTATCTCTGCCTCATTGCTAGTGTGAGCCTGGACTAATATTAACTAGATACCACTCACCCTGAACCTCTGAAAGGGAATTAAAAGCATTTCCAGCATATTTCTCATCCATTGCTAGCACATATCAAAGCATTTTGCCTGTGTTTTCAAAACTCCTATCTGTTTTCTGTAGTGTAAGCTTGCTGGTGTGAACTGATTTACATTGATTGCATTTCTGAGAACTGTGTGTTTTCCTTCCATTTCCTTGCCTTGCATCAAGGGGGGAGGGGATTGCCAGAGAAAAGTGATTACATTGTTTGGTTGAAATCATATTGAGTATTTTCTGTACTGCATTCATTGAATATTGCATCCACCTGAGCTTACATAAAGCATCCTCTACCACATTATACTTTTGTTCCTATTTACCAGTGTGCTACCTTATCCATTTCATGTCAACTCATTAGTGATTATAAGAAGTGTGCTAGTGCCAGATTCTCCGTGGTTGATCTTTATCATATCAGATTAAGTGTGCTATTCAATTATTAATTTATTATAAAGTGTGATATATATATATATTTTAAATTATCAAATAAACCTTTTAAACTTGCAAAACAGAACTACTTCTTGGCTCAGTGGGGTCAGGGGGATTCCAAGAGAGGGGTGTTATATAGGGGAAGTCATCCAGAACGCATGAACTGGACATAAAGATATATCAATAAGGGTTTTCATTCAGTATTCTAGACTAGGCGTTAACTTAGCTGTAGTGCTGAATTGAATTCTCTTACAGCCGATAGCATTAAACAAAGTGGACGGAGAAATGTATACAAAGGTCTTGGTGAACCGTTTGCAACACATATTACCAAATATAATTGATCCGGATAAGTCAGGATTTATCAAAGGCAGGCAGACTAGTGACCTACACGAGGAGAATAGCACACCCAATCGAAAAGATCAATAAAAAGAATATCCCTGCAATATTGGTAGCCCTAGACGCAGAAAAGGCTTTCGACGGTGTTGAGTGGGATTTCTTGTTTAACACAATGAAGCGGATGGATTTTGGGGGGGAATTCCTAACGAAGGTCAAAGCAAATTACTAGAACCCTTCTATGAGGCTGGCAATAAACAGTCACCTGTCGGAACCCATTCAGGTTCGGAGGGGCACAAAGCAGGGATGTCCCCTCTCCCCCTGCTTTACGCCATCTATCTGGAGCCATTCCTGGCAACAATAAGATCGATGGGGCAAATACAAGTAATTCCATTTGGGGGCGCGCAACATAAGATGGCGGCGTTCGCCGATGACATCTTGCTGACGACACATCCGGAGGACTCGCTAGGAGCTCTGGAGAGGGAAATTCAACAGTTTGGTCTGGTAGCAGGGGTGAAAATAAACCCCCTAAACGCGGAAATCCTGGACCTTACGGCCACAAACAAGGGGCTAAAAACAAAACTCCCATATAAATGGGCGGAGAAATCAATGACATATCTGGGCATAAAACTAACCAGCTCCTTGGAGGGATGGTATGGGGCGGACTACGTCCCCTGGCTGGAGCATCAAAATCGAAGCTAATAGACTGGGGACCGCTAATGATCACCTGGATGGGCAGAATAAGCACAATAAAGATGACCATCCTCCCACAGTTGCTCTACTACTTCTTGCAGGACCCTTCCTATTTGGGTTCCCACCTCGTTTTTCTGTACGGTCCAAAAGTTGACAGGGACATTTATTTGGAATAACAGAAAATCAAGGGTGACTAGTTCTCGGCATCCACATCACCCTTCTAAAGGTGGTATTGGGGAGCTGGATCTAAGAGTATATTTTTTGGCTAAGCAAATACGGGTATTCAGGGACTGGCTCAAAGACGACCAGGGAAGACCTGGAGGGAAATGGACAGGGTATTAATTTGGGGGTTGGGGGATAGAGGAAGTTCTATGGCAACCAAAAGGAGATAGGCCAAGCAAGATGTATCTCAGTGAGATCCTGAGGGTGGGCGCGTACTCCTGGGATGAGGCGATAAGGTGAGCCCACCTTACTACGTTTCCCTTCCCACTTACACCGGTATTGGGCAATCCCAACTTCGGCCCAGGTTGCGGGGGCAAAGACTTCAAGGCATGGGGGGAGGGAGGGAGGGAGGGTGTAAAGATTTGGGATATGTTTGAGGGCCCAGACATCAAATCTTTGCCCCAGTGTAAGACAGACTTTGGATTAGATGAGAAAGAGGTCCAGATACTTTTAGTTAAGGCACTGGCTAATGCAACCGGGTATGAGGGAAGCAGGAGGAGAGAGATGAGCACCTAGTGGGGGCACTATACAGCATTATCAAACACAGAGTATGTCAAGAACACGACGAAACTGAGTGTATGTGAGGGAATATACCCAAACTAGCAAGGTCAATACAAATCCAGGAAATATGGGTAAAATGTATGATGCAATGGCACTTGACACTCGAGAAATTGCACCAATTCTCTCCGGCAGTAGCCAACTTATGCTGGCGACAATGTGGAATGGTGGGGTCATGGAATCATACTTGGTGGGTCTACCCGATTATTCAGGAATACTGGAATGTGGTATGGGAAGCTTTGGGCCTGCAGGAAGGAGAAAACAGGGGGATGGTAATTGTGGGTTCAATTTGGAGGAGCAGAATTCCAGAGCGCAGCACACAATCTACGTAATCTTAATGATGGCAGGGGCACCAGGGGTGGCTCAAAAATGGAAATCAATGAACCCCCCCATTGGAACATGAATGGGTGGGGAAGGTATGGAACTTCGGGCCTAGAATGGGCCACCTATTCGTTGCAAGGGGACCAAAGATTTTTGGAGGACTGTTCCCAGACAATGGAACTTCTTCAGAAGGGGGCAAGGATGGCTGGTGCCCGAGGAGGATGCGATAGTTGGGTCTGGTCGAGTAAAACCGACTAATGAGGACAAGTTAAATCTCGTCCCCGAAGGGATACAATGGATTGCAGTTCGGACTCTTTGTGGGGGAAGAGGGGGGGGTGTTTGGGTTGTTAAAATGTTGAAAATGTTATAGGGGAACAATAAATAAGCATCTACGAGTTGGCAGATGAAGGCAAGGGTTAATTCTGGAAACTCCACTCATCCACTCACTTACCATAACATCCTTTGGTTCAGATAAAGAACTACTTGAAATTTGAGGGCCCAAGTCACCCATTTCTCTTTCCTTAGTATGTTGGTTGCAGGGCTGGGAGAACCCAAACCTCACTCTAGCATGCTCAGGTGCTGTGCACTGACGCCTGGTCAGAATTCAGCCAGTCGCGGGAAGGGACCATCTTGGGTGCAGCAAGAAGGGGTTTGTCTGATGTTCGATTGGTGGTCAGGGCAGGGGCGAGAAGCCCCAGCTCATTGGGCTTGGGGCAGAATGCAGAATCCCTGTGCATTCTTCCTAGGGGTCTACCGTGCTGTCTCCCACAACCCCAAAGTCCTTCTCACACAAGACTAAATGGCATTTCCCTGCCATCAATTCACCAGGTTTTGATGCAACAGCAGTACTTTGGCATTAGAGGGTTGCTGCAACCTTTCAGGGGATTCTACACAATGAAATGAGGAGCAGTAAAGACAGGTGACTTGTGGAGTCGTCGAACGTGCATCACCTTGGCCTAAAGGCCAAGAATGATAGCAACGTACTTCTTACCAAGAATAAACTGGCAGTTATTGAATGCATTTGTAGGCTTGTGTGATCCATAGGATGATGTGTAGCTGTAGCTGAGTTAAAATTCCTTCCGTCTTCCTGACCCAAACAGGTCCCAGTAGAAGTCACCTGTTTGGCCCTTTCCATGGATGACCGGTATTGGCACCATGAAAGTCTTCCCGATAAGGATACTGGTCTATTCATTAATAAATCTTACACAAATAAAGTATACAAACATAGATTCTTCTTCCAAATATAAACGCATATTAATGATTTTCAGCGGGTGTTTTTTTTTAAAATTCAGAAATCATAATAAGCATAGCTATATAGAAATAAGTTGCTTTGATAGGTTTTCAAGTCAAGGTGCCCCCTGCATAAATAGATTTTTATTTATGTTTTCAAATGAAAGAAGATAACCTGAACAGACCTGTCTGCTGCGTGGGTTGTGGCAGTGGTTGACTTTGTTGCGAGTTATAATGGACAGAATTAACTGGTCGATATTGTTGATTGGAGTGCGGGTACTGGCCAGGTGCACAGTAACAGCCTGGCATCTAAAAAAGAAAACAAGTTGTCGTGCTTGTACTTGATATCCACTTCATATTGCATCATGTGTCTTGCTGAGCAACTGAACAGCATGTCTTTGTTCTATTCACAAACCCAATCCCCCCCCACCCTTTAAAGCAGGGATAATAAATGGACAGACCATATAAGCAACTTTAGTAGAAAGATTATTTCATAGATTATACAAAACAAGTAAGAAAAGCAGAACCATAACACAAAAGTGTCTTGCTGAGCAACTGAACAGCATGTCTTTGTTCTATTCCCAAACCCAATCCTTGGCCACGGTCCTTTACGTGGATGGATTTCTTTAATAGCAAAGTTTTATTTCCATGGAACAAAGAAGCAAAACACAACAAATGTGAACATCCCCTTAAATGTACAGCACGCGGCAAGGAAAATTACATCAGCATGGTTCCAGGACAGGCAACGACCAAGTGCTGAGTGCCATTTATCTATTTAAACTAGCCATTTTACCAAGCACTGTGAAAGTCAATAGGATTTAGTTCTCACATGTCAAATGCCCCTTACGCAGAGCCTTGTCTTCATATGGTGAGGTATAAACCCACATCTGCAACTGCTGCCATTATATGCCATGTGCATTCTCAAATGTCCCAACAGTGTGGCAGCTTGAAATATAAAACTTAAGGATTTAAAGCCTGCTTGCACATGTATTATCTAATGAGTAATTTTGAGTCACACGAGTGCAATGTTCTCTGAACTTTTGCTTGGTGCATTTTGGTGTGACAACATCATCAGTAACCACAACTGTTAAAACAACTTTTAAATGATTTTATTTTTTAATATTGTATTAATTCAACTTGATACTTATGGCTTTACATCATTATACTCAATAGCATTGTGTTGAAGAACATAAATCTGGTAAGAAAGAAAGGAAAAAGGAGAATCACATCGGCTATCAGATGTCCAGCTGACGGGGTGTACAGAGAGCCAGATTGATGTGGTCCCATCCTTCCAGCTGAAGGAGTCACCTTGCTGCTGTGTTTTGCACTGTTTGTAAATGGTTAAGTAGATATTCTGCGAGACGTATGAAAAGGTGTTCGCATGATCCAGTTTTGAGAGTGGAAGGGAGATGACTTCCATGGTTCTGTGTGGGAACATCAGGTCTGGGATGATGTGATCAGGGATCTGAGATAAAAGACGATTCTCACCATAACAAACTTAAGTTTCAAGGTTAAGGGAGTTTCAGTCCATGTCAACCAAAAGCCTGCAGTTCATCAGTATTGCATTTACATTCTCAACTGTGCCCTATTTGCATGTTGAGGAGCGAAGGAGGGTCCCTTCATGGCTGTGTCAGCAACTGCAAAAAGTATTGACCCCCGAAGAAGGTTTAAGGGGTTGTATTAATTTCTTTGAGGGCACTAGGGCCACCCTCTATATCTAGTACCCCCTAGGGTTCCTCCCTAGGCCAAGCCACCCATAACCATAGTTTTATTGATCACCGTTTTCTAGAATCTCACTTATTGGACAGATTTTAAGAGGCCACCTTACTTTTAGTGAACAGAGAACTCAGGTTAGCCAAAACCTAATCCAGGTATGGGGATCAGCAGTCAAAGTTATTCTCAGGAGAGAATACGTGGAGTCAGGGGCCCTCAATGAGTACACCCAATGTAACTCGCAATAATTCAATTTAGACAGGTAAGTAGAAGAATACAGTTATTTATTCTAGGCTTTTTGCACACACTGAAAAATAAAACGGGTAATATTATTGCACAATACTCAATAAACATCTATACATTCACAATAAGTTAATAAATGCATTCAAATGACTTACTCAACATAAGATGTCAGTAAAATAATGTAGAAAAATCTGGAGCCAGTTCACAAGTGAATTCCCTCAAAAGGAGTCCAACCCCTAACAGGAATGGGGCCTTGTGCCCAAAAGTCACAGGAGCCACAATGCTTCGCATTGACTTGTGTTGGTGAGGGGATAAAATACTCTTCAACAACAATGTTACTAATGTAAGTAAGTAGTCTTTTTTATTTCAGCAGTTACTGCCCAGGTTTATGACCAAAAGGCAGACAAATGGAAGGTTGGTAGGAGTATGCGGGGGGAGAACAGATTCACTGTGTTTACTTACCCCCCCTGACTCAAATTTTCCCGAATGACTTGATGGATCCGCTGGGTGGGTGGGGTGGGTCGCTGGAGGTTGGATTTCCTACTGTTGGTTCTAGTGAGAAGTGCTCAGTGGCTGTAGGTGCAAGGATTATCCAGATGCAAGATGCAACCCCTGATGAAGAGATGCAGAAAACACTGATGTAGACCTCTTCAGGACACTTCACAGGATGCGGAGTAAGGCGAGTTCCAGTAAAGGTCTTCGCACACAGCAACCACATGCATCCTTCCAGTTACAGTAGCTTCTCTAGGACAGGACCCTTTGATGATGGGATGCTGAAATTTGGTGGGAAGGCGATTTGTGCCACAAGCTGGTGACCACCAGTGTTTTAGGAGCAACTGCAGGATAGCGATGGATCGAACGAGGTAGCCTACGAGAGCTGGCCAAACCACTGGGTGGTCCCAATGCACATTCAAAGGCTCAGGACCGGCTGGATCCTCGAGGTAGTGTTGAGACTAGTTGGCCTCACGAGCCCAAGGGCTGTAAAACCGTTCAGGGTCTTCAGAGATCAGGTAGTCCCAACATGGCTTTCCCGGGCCAGACGCAGGCTGGGATGCAAATGCAATGCCCCTTCAGAAGCCTTCTTCAGAAATACAGTCGGCCGTGCTTCTACGAGGGATTCTTGGCTCCAACGCTGATCTGAAGAAGTGGATGCAGGAGCAGTCCTCTTATCCAGAATCCATGCTGGGAACAAGTCCAAGCCTATCAATGGTAAGGATCTGCCCCATTAAAACAGCTAGTAGTTGTCCTATCAGCGACAACTATGGATTTCACTCATGCCCCACACCTAAACACTTTGGCACCATGGATGTGGAGTGGGACCAGCCAGTCACACCACCTTCCTGGGACACATACACCACAGCTTTCCCGGGCAAGTACAAGGCCTTATATGGGATTTCCTGACATGGCAGGCAGGAATAAGGCTAAACAATAATATGGCCAAAGAACAAGCAAAAATCTCATGGCACTGCCATTTTAGGGCACTACCCATGTTTAGTAGCCACACACAGTAAACACGAATGTGCACACTAAATATAATGCAAACATTGTAAAAATGTATCTTTGCCACCAGCTTGTCTTTAGGCACATATAAAAGTAATCCAAATTATGTGCCCAGAGTAAAGACTCACAAATGTTGAAATTCCCTGAAGCAGGGCCAGTCACCGCCCATTTGGTTGAGACAAAACGGGCCTCCCCTCCACGAATATGTGGACACTAGTTCCAGAGATTATCTCAAGTTCTCCTTAAACTGGGCATGAACCAACCGAGTCTGTAGTAGGCAAGCAGTTAAATTTACTATCATGGAATTCGAGATGCCATTCACCTTTTGTCTCATACCCTAGAAGACTCTGGTGGTCTCATATCTCAGATCTATTTCTCCTTCAGGAAACCTGGTTGACTTTCTCTAGGAATTGATAGGTAAATAATATTCCATCAGATAGCTCTTCACTCTGGAGAGGGTAGACCGGTGGGCGGTCTTCTGATGGCCTACAATAATGATAAAAGATCTAAAGATAAACAGGGTATCTTGATCGTGAGAATTAGGAAAACTGGTCGTCAGGCTGATTTATGCTGCAAAGTGGTTAATCTCTACTAGAATCCTCTGGCATCCAATCTACTTGTTTTCCTACAGGATTTATCTGACTGGTTGAATTTTCATCTCTTTTCCCCTCCGACGAAATTATTATAGCTGGTGATTTCAATTCCCAATGTCTATCCACAAAAGATGAGATCTCGGGCAAAATTAAATCTAGCACTAAGAATGGTCAAATCTGGCAAAACTTCATGAGGGAGTGGGATCTCTGGATGCTTAATGGCAACGTGGTTGGGGACCTTCCGGGTGCCCAGACCTGGCAGAGGGGCGCCTCCTTTTCTACATTAGACTATTTCTTTGTAACCAGGAATATTTTGGACAGATGTCTTAAATTGGAAATCGTGGAGGGGAACAGAGAGGACCACAATATGTTAATAGCTACACTTACCCGAGAAGCTGTTTATGCACCCTCTGACAATTTTTGTGATCTTATTGTAAACTCTGCTGATAATCGTCTGAGGAAAATTTGAGAGAGGGGGTTCGACTTTAACTGATAATTTGGATGAACGGGTAGGGCAGCTGTCCGGTTGTCAGCTCCCGCGGTGCTGTGAACTGGCCAGATTTCCTGACATTTTTATGAGATCTAAGCCTGCAACTTGACTTGGCACACAAAATACAGGTTGCACATAAACACTTGTATGATCCCCGTATTCATGAACAAAAGAGGCTTAAACGTCAACAGAGGGTTATGCTAAAAAAAAGTGGGGCTTTGATAAGAGGCACCTAGAAGAACAGCTTAGGACCTTGAATAATAATTATAGGAATAGGAATTGTATACGTTCACATAGGCACCTAATACAACAACAAGATGGCGAAAAGATGTTAAGTGCTCCATCCCTAAGAAATTCCAGAACCTTTATAATCAATCTGTTGATAACCAAGAAACCGTATTACAAGAACAGGTGTGGACTAAGCTGGACTATGCATTTCTCTGATGTTTATGAATCGTCAGTCACTCTAGTTCCGATAACTGAGGTGAATTGTAGGTGGTTGCCAACTTTTTCTTGTAATACGATTGAAAAATTGATTAAAAGAAATCTTCAAGAGCGGCTAGTCCAAATGGATTGAGCAATTCTATCTTAAAAAGGAACCCGGCCCTGTAGGCAAAGGGGCTAAAATGCCTTTTTGACAACATCTTACTCTCCAAGGAACTGCCAGATTCCTGGAGGTCGTCTGTGGTGACTCCTATTTATAAAAAGGGGGACCGCCTAGCGGCTTCCAACTATCGTCCCATATTGTTATTAGATGCAGATAGTAAAATCTTTGTTGGTATCATTTTGGACGAGATGGAGTGTTGGGCCAAATTGAAAGGTATTATATCCCAAAATCAACCTGTTTTTAGAAGGGGTCTTTCAACATCCCTCAATGGGTTGGTCTTGAGCTGTCTAATTGTGCTATTGCTATCCCTCATGACGGGAGGCTCCCCTTTTTGCAGCTTGGATAGATCTGTCACAGGCGTTCGACACTATTAATACAAACCTTCTTTGGAAAAAGTTGAATGCCTGGGGGGTGCCGCCAAACCTCCTCTCTATCCTGATTGAACTCCATCATGATTCATTGATGCGAGTTAGCTATCTAGATCGGGAACATTGTCTGGCCCTATCAAGATTGAGCGAGGAGTCCGTCAGGGTTGCCTGATTGCCCCCCTTCTATTTATCCTCTTTATGTCCGACCTAGGTCTATGGTTGCAGGATAAAGGTCTAATCACTCATAAAATCGGAGATAACCGAATAAACTGGTTGGTGTATGCCGATGATGTAGTGGTCTTCAACCACTCGCAAGTTGGGCGGCAACGCCTACTTTCAGCTTTGGCGGAATAGGCGAAATGCAAGGATTTAAAAATCAATCCAAACAAATCTAGGGTCCTTGTTTTCAAGCATCCTGGAAAGGTAATTAAATCTTACCTTTGGGATGTGGAGAAACGCCCAACTGATATAGTATCAGAAATTACATACCTGTGGGCAGTTATTGAAGCCTTCCTGTCCATGGGCCGCCTTCTAGCAATCATTGACATTAAGGTTCCCAGATTGGGATCACAGATGAAAAGGATCCATCTTAAATTTTGTAAATTTTCAATTCAACCTTTCGTGAGGTTCTATATAGGTAAAGTGACCCCGATTATTCTGTTTGGCCTAGATTCTAATCCCCTATTTACTAAAACAGAGTGGGACAGAATAGAGGCCAAACTTTGGAAAAGAACATTGAACCTGCAAAATTGTCTAAGGTTTGAGCTCGGACTGACGTCGCTTAGGGCTATGATGGAGTGGAGATGGGTATCCATGTTGAGACTAATCTTAGATCCGCCAAAGGGGTCACTATACGAAGATGTAGCACTTTTACTGGGAAAAGGAGGAAACGTGTTCCTCAATAATCTGACCCTAAAGTGCCAGGAAATTCTGCTTAATTCAGAATGTCCAATGGAACTCCTGATCCATAATCCAATTAAAGTCAAAGCTTGTTTGCAACGTATGGATTGGATTCGGACAGTTGACAATATGAGGCTTGCAAAGATCTCCGCTTCACACTCCCGAATAGACAAACCGAGGTCGCTTATGCCCCAATATCTAAGAAAGTCACCTGATTCAGTAGTCAGAGCAGACTTTCTAGGATTTAGATTAAACTTACTGCCCACGCTGGAAATTCTCTCAATAAGAAATAGAGAGCAGTTACTGCTAGTTGTGACAGAAAAGATACCTCGAAGAGAAGCAGTATCCTGGTAGTAGCTCAGAATTGAAACCTCAGGTGATTAAGTCTCGCTGAGACGGAGGACGCTCCGCTACAGACTCCGTTAGCACAGGTGATCTCTCTGCCTGCCTGTCTTGGGAGCGGGTAGTATCGAGGTGGCCGAGATGAAGTTTTCTCCTTCGACTACACCAACGGTGATGTAACTTGTCTATTTTTTACTGATGTATATGTCTGTATAACTAACCCTATTCATTGATAGAGTTGTGTGCATGTTTATATCCTATGTGAATAAAGGGCCTGTAAAGAGCGGATTATATCCTAACTATTGATCTGAGTGTGGGTTACTGCCTCCCTGAGTCCAGGACCTTCTGGCCTGTGTAATCAAGTAAGTGACAGAAAAGCAAAAATGTTGGCGCTGTGAGCAGGGTATCTGTGCTGTTGTTGATGCCAAACAACCTGACGAACATGGAGCTTGGACTTAGAAAGGCAATTGTCTTGGGGTAAATTTGAAGAACGTGGGTGTGATTTGAGGTATTAACGGTAGTAACGTGAAGTATTCATTGACACCATGAGTTCCCTATTTAGGAAAAAAGGAAGCTCCGCAGGCGGAGACCGTCCGGCAGTAACGATCCCAGGGTAGAGAAAAAGTCCATATGATAAATTGGCGAAGACTTGGGCGTGTGGCGCAGATTTGAGTGAGACCTGGGACACAAGTTTAGGAGAGGCAAGTCCAACCAAGGTGGCGGGGTGACTGCAACAAGTGCCTGTGGAAAAAGTGAAGGAGTGTTCTGCCTTAGTTAGACGAGGGTGGATTTTGTTGCATGCGTTCAGAAGGATACACCAACAGAATGTAGAGTTGCAAGTGCACGTTTTAAGATTAGAAAAGGAGCTGGCTGCTGAGAAGCAGATTGCGTTAATGCAGCAGCTTCAAATGAAGTTATATCATGATAAGGCTGATAAATATCAATCACTAGCCCAGCGGGCTGCTGTGAGAGTCGCTGAATATAAATATTGAAAGAGAAGAGGGAGGGTGAATACCCGAAGGTGGCAACAGTAATTGCCTCTGCAAGGGTCGGTTGGGACCCCGCTCAATGGGACGGGGATGTTTTCGATAGTACAAGCTCCGAGTGGGTCAAAAAGGGAAGTGCCGTCCAAATCAGAACCTGGTTGGAAAGAAGTGACGGTTAAACCAGTCATGCGAAGGCGGGCTGGGCCAAATCCAAATAATGCGGCAGGTGGGTTAGTGGATTTGACAACATTAGAGTATTACTCTCAACAGGAAGTTGGGGAAATAATAAACCGATTGAAACAGAGGGCCGGTGAGCCTCTGTTGACCTGGATGGTTGATTATTTGACGGAGGTGCGGCGGGTCTTCTTGTAGATACGAGAGATGCTGCAAGGTTTCTGCCATTGTCACAGGAAATGCATCCAGGAGTTTTCCGTGCGGGACCCCCTCATGATCAGGATGGAAGAGAACCGTAAGTGTTATTATTACAGTTAGCTGTAGAAGGGTGAAATTGGACTGGCCTAGTGAGGAGAAGAAGTGGTATACATTGAGAGAGAGGATTTAGAGGCTTCGAGAACATGTCATGAAAGAAGCCATGCATGTTGAGACGCCCGAAAATATAGGGGTAGTAGAGTTATCGGTCCCAGCTCAGAATACCATTATTCAAACTGCTACTCCGGTATATAAAAATGTCATTATGACTCATGGGGATGACTGGTAAAATAACGGATGAGGTGGTAGATGCTATTAGACAGTTGGCTGATCTAGGGGAATGGGACAAGGCCGAAGTGGTGCAGTGACAGACGAACCCCCGTCTGTTGTGGAAAACCGGTGAAGGCAGCCTGAAAGGGTGGCGTGAACGAGTTTTGGATGCAGTACAAGTATTGAATAATAGATCGATTGCCAATGGAGAGACTCCCTCGATGCGTATGTGAACGCCGGCTTTACAAATGAAACCGAATGGAGTCATTGAAACCTTGGTGTATTCGGAAATGTCACCTGGAGCACTGGCTCATCAGACAAAATGGTTCCGGGAGAAAAAGTCTGGGTAGAGAAACCTAGTGGTCTGACGGTTCCGGCAGATGTAATTGCAGTAGGAGAGGATTCAATTGTTCTTGTGATGGAACCGGAAGAGGAAATGGAGTCATGTTCCTGATGACAAATGTTATTTACGCAAGTGATGTACTGCACTGATATCTTGTTCTCTTTTGACATTTTGTTTTCAGACCCAGTTTGTGGTGCTTGCGCTTGTTGATGTATGTGGAGTGCATTCGGGCAGGTCTGGGGACATGCGTGAAACAGTGGCAAGTGTCTCAAAGTTGCATCTGAATTCAACGATCTGGATGACAAACAATGATTTTGATGTTACCACGCCGCCTGCTGCCAGTTTCGCTGCGTGGTATCGCGACTCCTGGAGGAAACATGGGCATGTTTTGCCCCCTTGCGCAGTTTTCATGTCTTTTATTCAGCATGGCTACGCTGCGATTGTTGATCAACCTGAGAATATATGGGACTTCCTGGTCCGTCATGTGCTGAACATCTCACATTTCTGTTTGGCTGACGTTCATGATGTTAAGAAATTGATTTCAATGTGCCTTGTAGCTGTGCCTATGCCGGCCCCTGTGTTGCGTCATGTTTTTGGAGTACTGCCTAACTATTCGGATGTCAGAAGTAATTTTTTTGTCTACGAGTACTGCTGAATTTGCGCTGACACTGATCGCAAATGGAAAAATATGACTCGCATTATTACCTACAATATTGCTCCTGCTGATGTGTGCTATATAATAACTTGTGATACTCGGCGCATCGGCAAGTGTCAACAACTAGAGCTGACAGGGGCTCAAAGCAGCACTGACTTGGAAAAAAGTTTATGTGCCCTATCTATGTGTACTGATGTGTCTAATAATGTGTTTTGGAATTTTACGGTCTTGGCGGCCAGTCACATTCAACATGTTAAGCTCCCTACTGGTTGGCTATTTTCCTGTGCTAATAGTACCTATTTGTATATTCCTGCTAACATTTCTGGTGGCCCTTGTGCCTTGGCTTAATGATGTGCCCTTGGCAGCCTGCTATACGCTGTTCTAAACGTGCTGTTCACCATATCGGTCTGTCACCCGACTGCGATTCTAATGTGCGTTTAATGTCTGAAACTGAAGTGTTAGCGCTTGTAATTTTTTTGGTGGGGGAGTTTGGGTTAGCTGCTCTGGGGCTATAAATCTTTGATTAAGTTTGCTTGTGTGGTAGTGAAAGGACTCAATGAAACCTCCCAAGCTTTAACTGAGCTGCTGTTAGATAACAAAAACTTTAGAAAAGCTATTTTGCAGAACAGAGCTGCTATTGATTATTTGTTTTTGAAACACAATTTGGGATGCAATGCCGTTGAAGGTATGTGTGGTTTTAATTTGGAGGATCGTTCCCGTTCTGTTGAGTAGCACATTGGTGGTTTAAAGGACCTGATTTCCCAAGTCACTCAAGATCTGGCCGGGAGCTGGAGGGATCAGATATTCTCATGAATACCAGGGGCATTGCGTTATGTTTTTGTTTGAATATTTGCTGTCTTAACCCCTTAAGTGTCAAGGGCGAGGTATCTCATCCTTGGGATTACCTCCCTGTTGCCAAGGACAAGATACCTCGCCCTTGGCACTTAAGGGGTTAATGAAACAGAAAACGTTAGAAGGCATCGAATGGCGAAATACCAAAATCACCAAAAAAGGCCTTGACACTGGGGGGAAAACCCATGGCAGTTAAAAGGTTAATGGTTCTTATTATTTGTTGTTTTATTTCCTTTATCCCTAATTTATTAGGTATGTTTCATCTGTGGCAGAGACCAGCTGTTCATCGATTGAGATATGGAAATTGATTGTCCAAAGGGTGGAGTGTAATGTAGGTGCGAAAACGAGCTTAAAACATGGTGTCAGTGCGCATCCATTTTGGACATTCACTTCCATAACCGCAATGGAAGTCTACGTTTCTGTGAGCTTAATTAGCACATATGAGTTCTGCCACGGTTGCAATGTGTATATTTAGAATATTTGGAAGCAGATGAGCTCATTATGGAGGATAGTTGGCATATTGTTCAATCAAGGACGCGCCAAGAAGGGAGTCGGAGTAGTGCAGGTGCAGTGATAAGGGGTGATGGGAGCGAGCGCATGCGAGACAAACTGGATTTTTCCACTATGAACTGGATTTTGCCACTCTTTGCCTTCCATGCTTGCCGTCTGTCCTTCGGCCGGCGGCGGTTGCCAACCTACTAGGGGCAGGGATTTTTTTCCCCTATAAGAGAAGAGGTATCCTGGTAGTAGTTTAGAATTGGAAACCCAGGCGATGAGGTCTCGCTGAGAGGGAGGACGCTCCGCTCCAGACCCCGTTACCATGTGTGATCTCTCTGCCTGCCTAGCTTGGGACTGGGTACTGTTGAGGTGGCCGAGATTAAGTTTTCTCATTCGACTACACCAACAGTGATGTAACTTGTCTATTTCTTACTGATGTATATGTCTATGTATAATTAACCCTATTCAGTGACAGAGTTGTGTGCATGTTTATATCCTACGTGAATAAAGGGTCGTAAAGAGCAGATTATAAGCTAACTATTGGTCTGAGTATGAGTTATTGTCTCTCTGAGTGCAAGAACATTTGATCTGTGTAATCTAGTTAGTGGTTTCTAGGGTAACTACACATGGCAGAAAAGCAAAACAGACTAAAACATGGGAATTTGTCACACACAATTTTCCTTGAAAGCATATAATTTCATTATTTCTGCACACATTTTGTACAAGTCATAATGCTTCTCCTCACACACTATTGCAATATATAAATCTGCTCTGGGCGAAGTGTTTACTAGGAAGAGAACGCTCTCAGAGTATGAAAATAATTCAGCTAATCTTCATGCAACGATTAGTCGGTCGCATGAGACCCACCCTATTTGATTTGGGGCTCTTATAAAAAAGATCGTTGGCTAATCACACAGGTAAGGTTTGATTGCCTCCTCCGGCGGGGGAATACAGTGAACTGGAAAGGTTATCCATACTCTGCGGCATGCGCTGTGTGCGGACATAATACAGAAGATTTGGTGCATTTGTTATTGTTCTGCCCGGGGTATATTGAGATCCGGAGAGCAAAGATAATTCCAGTTCTTAGGGAGACCAAGATCCGTCATCATAAAACGTCTATCTCATTTCTTCTGAGTGCAGACTCTGTTCCGGGTGCATGGGCACTGCTCTCCTTTCTGAAGAGGGCAATGTATTTTAGAAAGGGGATTTTGAGGGCACAGGGTGATGGATGATAACATTTACCCGGCAAAGCTGTAATGTGTAAAAAGAACATCGTTTTTAGACTTGTTTTAAACTTTGTCGCTAGATTGATAATATTGTATTACATATGTTATTTTATTATTGGACTGTTTGAAGTCGTATAATGGGGTTTCGGGGTATACTTTTAAGGGAATGGATTTTATTTCCTGTAATTGCTTGGTTTTATTTGTGTAATTGTTTGGTCTTATGTGTTTTATGGATTTTGAATCCGAAATAAACGTTTTGAATGAAATATTTCTGCCCTTAATGCTGGTTTACAATTTCAACCCTGTTTTTTATTCAAAGGTAAAACTTAATTTGCATTTGTCTATACCATAATTTGCATTTGTTTACGTCTACCTAATCTTTTGGGGTGCCTGTCATTTTTAATGTTGTGTACAGTAATATCTTCTTAGACAATTAAGCGGTTCACGGGGGCCACTGGAGGGAGAACTTACCAAGTGAAAGGCTGCAACCTTTCTATATGATCTGCAGAACCCTTTGGATGGGTGTTTGGTTCTAACATTCTGTAAGTAAACTGCCAAACCCTAATTCCTCTTTGTCCTGCTGCAGTGCAGTGCTGGCGGGCACCGCTGCATTGAGTTTACACCCTGCCGATTAGAAAGGCTTTGCTCTGACCTTCAGCTTTCTGCTTGGAAAAAAATCACCTGGTACCGGCTGACTGATATGTGGCTCTGACGTCAAGCAGAGTCAGAGAAAGGGGCATCAAGGGATTATCAAAGCAAGACTTTGAAGTGTTAGAAAACAGGCCGTGGGAAGAGAGCCTGCCAGTCAAAGGTTTGGCTGAAGGAGTCGAAGGAAAGGACTGGAGAGAAAGATTCATCAATTCTTGGCACACACATATCTGGATACAGATAAGGAGTGTATTGTGCTACAGAGAGTCCGTAGAGTAAGTCTGCTGCAAGGCAAAGAATACAACAGAGAGCGACATTTGAATGATTTCTCCCACATTTAAGACTAAAGAGAAACTACTTCCGAAAACTTGCGATATGAATAAGATCTACCAAGGGCAGTCTGTATACTTCTTCCAAGACTGGCACTGGTAATTATCCAGAAACGGTTAACGCTCTTAATAATGAACAGGTTAAGGTTTGAAGGAGTCAAATAAAGATGGATTTTTCCCTATGGACTGGCCTTCAAGTCAAATGCGACACACAGAGTGACTAGCATTGACGAAGCAGCCTCTGTAATAGCACTTTCAGAGTGAGCAGAGAAGTCCACCTAAGGCATTGTTGCAGATGGCATACCTTGGAGCTTAAGAGATGGGTGACTGGGAAGCATTAGCCTAAAATTAGAAGCACAATATCTATTGGCCGTGGAACAAGATGAATCCGATGTCTGGATTCAGTCTACAAAGTGATTAGAAGTTTTGATGTGGGGTTCCCACATCTATGGAGTGATCACCTGGAGGAAGGAATACTTCACATTTGAACATTCTCCTAGAAAGGGGATATAGGTAGCCTGACCTCTAGAGGGCTTCATTCATCATGTGGTAGCTTGTGTGTGGTACCAGGGTTTGCTTGGTTGTAGCCACTGTTTTTTTGCGCCTTGGAGGTCGCAGAACATCCTGTGGAGAAAATGGACTGCATATTTAGGTTATTAGCCAATAAGCTCAGGTTGTGTACTTTTTATGTGGAGCGATTGGGGTTATAACAATGGAGGAAGGGGTTGAGGGGAAAAGGGACAAGTTCAGGTTAAGCATTTTGTTGGTTAGAATTGGACAACATGAATAATCAGAATTTAGAATTTTTAATAATTGTGCACAGAGTATTTATCTTTATATTTGAGAGGCTTAAATATGCCTCATAAAAGGTTTAGATAGATGAAAATTTTAAGATGCCACTGCACGAATGTGACTTGTTTCAAAGAAGCATATCCATTCATGGCTGATCTGAGGAGGTTCTAGTCTAAATAATTTCCACTACAAAGCTTTCCCCATGCCACAAAGAAAGTTGTGGCGATCTTGTTTTTCAGGAATATTCCCTTTGTGGTAGTTGTTCAAATAACAGACACTGAAGGTTGAAATCTCATACTAAATCAGGCAATTGCCAGTGATAAATTATCTATTGTCTCTGTATATACTCCGAATTCGTGACAGTACTTATTTCAGAGATCTTTTGCCTCTTATACAAAAGGTGGCAACAGTTCCAGTGACTTTGGCAGCAGGCTTTGATAGGGTAATAGATGGAGATAAGGAATCTGGAGGAAGGGGTTGGTGCACTAGCCTAGGGTCAGGGGTGTGCTTAAGACCCTAGAGGAGACGGGCTTAAGTGACACTTGGAGGGTTGGTAATACCACAAATGGGGATTTTTCATTCTTTTCGTAGCAAATCCTGTATAGACGTGCGTCTTGTGGAAAAGGCTATACTTTGAGTCAGGAAGGATGACTTTGGAACAGGCTCTAATAGTTTGTACTGCTCAATCAGCGAAGGGGTGAGGGGCCCAAAACGTGTATCCTTGACGAGTACGGGATCCTGTTATAAGGTCAATATTCAAATAGCAAAAATAAAACAGCAGAAATTAACAGCAATGTGTTGCCATCCTAAAAAAATGAGGATGTGTGACCTCATACAAGGATCAAGAAATTAACAGATACTTAAGTGGGTTACCTCACCAACAATTGTAGTGGAATAATGCGTAAAGGCACCGAGTTGGAACCCAAAATAGTAATAGCACCATAAGGGGCCCAGTGGGTCTGTCTACGGTAAGCAGTCTGGTCTGGTGGTACAAGAGGGGCAATGAAAATAAATGGTAATTAGAGTCGGTGGTGACAGTAGTTCAGATGACAATGCATTACTTACCATAAAAGCATTTCTGATGGTTGTATCTGCTTAGATTCACATGCTGTGCATAGGTCCGACATCCAGTGGTCACTGCGGAGTATTGCATTTTGTTTTTCGTAGTCGAAAAGGGGACGTCGACAAGGCGTGTCTGTAACACTATCCCTATAGTGACGTGCGTTGTACCCATAATCCTTCACTCGTCGAGGTCCCTCTGTTTGTATTTTTCTGCCCTGAGGGAACCTTCTAGACGTGAGTGAGTACAGAAAAGAGAGAGATATAGAAAAGGATGTCTATGTTCCTTCCATCCGAGCGGGGAGGAAGGGTGGGCGCATGTGAATCTAAGCAGATACAACCATCAGAAATGCTTTTACGGTAAGTAATGCATTGTCTTCTGATGTTTGTTAATCTGCTTAGAATCACATGCTGTGCATAGACTAGCGAGCAGTACCCGGAGTTGGAGGTGGGTTGTGAGAAGGAACAGTAGAGAAAAGATGTCTTAATACTGCTTGTCCCACCTGGGAATCAGATCTAGAGTGGGCATCTAGACAGTAGTGTTTTGTAAAGGTGTGTACAGAACTCCAGGTTGCCGCTTTGCAGATGGACTCAAGGGGAACATTTGCAATGAATGCTATGGATGCCCCAGTGCCTCAAGTAGAGTGTGCTCTTGGCTTGAAGGGTAGTTCTCTCTTAGCAAGAGTGTAACAGAGAGTGATGCATTGTACAATCCATCTAGATATAGTGGATTTTGAAACTGCATCTCCTTCTCTTCCTGCTGCCACCGAGACAAAGAACTGATTAGTCTTTCTCAGTGGACTAGTTCTTTCCATGTAAAACATGACAGCTCTGCGCACATCAAGTGTATGCAGGCTTTTTTCTCCTAGATTTGAAGGATTTTGAAAGAACGTTGGTAGTTCTATAGACTGGTTGACATGGAATTTGGAGATGAATTTCGGTGCGAACCTTGGGTGTGTGCGTAGAACCACTTTATCTTTGTGAACTGTTAGAAAGGGGTCTAAAACCGAAAGGGCCTGTAGTTCACTTACTCTCCTAATGGAGGTAATAGCGATTAGGAAAGCAGTCTTAAGAGTGAGATCTTTAAGAGTTACCTTGTGCATGGGTTCAAAGGGTGACCCCATGAGCCTGGTGAGTACCACATTTAGATCCCAGCCAGGAGCTGGGTTTGCTATTGGAGGGTGTATTCTCTTTACCCCTTCCATGAAGGCTTTGATTACTGGGATCTTCCACCACAATACTTTGAGTTGTGAAGTGGTGTAAGCCGAAAGCGCTGCCAGGTGTACTTTAATAGAATTGAATACTAGACCTGAGTCCAGTAAATGGGTCAGGTACAGAATAATTTGTGTGGGAGAGCAGTCAACGGGGTTGATACTCTTCCCTCTACACCAGATGACAAATCTTTTCCATTTGCTAGAATAGCAGTGACGAGTGTTAGGCTTTCTGGCCTCTCTGAGGATGTCCATGCACCTCTGTGGAAGTTGTAAATGTCCAAATTCTATGACCTCAGGAGCCAGGCTGCTAAGTTCATGGTCTGAGGGCATGGGTGCAGTGTCCTGCCCCTGTCTTGTGACAGCATGTTGTACGGGCAGGGCAGTTTCACTGGAGGAGATAGAGACATCTTCAACAAGTGAGCGAACCATGGCTGTCGGGGCCACCAGTATCATGGTAACTTGTTCCTGGTGCATCTTGTGCACTATCTTGTTGAGAAGGGGAGTCGGGGGAAAAGCGTAAACAAATTTCCCTGACCATGGAATCGATAGACCGTTCCCCTTGGACTGGTTCTGGGGGGACCTGGAGGCGTAATCTTGGCATTGAGAGTTTTCCAGAGTTGCGAACAGGTCTATTTCTGGGAAACCCCACTGTGTGAAGACGTCGAAGACGATGTCTTCTTGTAACCACCATTCGTACTCTACGGGCAGGGGGAAGTCTCTGCTGAGTTTGTCTGCTAGCAGATTGAGTTCCCCTGGTACATGTTGTGATAGTAGGAACATGTGTTTGAGAGCCCACTTCCAGATGTTCTGGGACAGCTTGGACAGTCCTGGAGAGTGAGTGCCCCCTTGCTTGTTGAGGTAGTACATGGCTGTGGTGCTGTCTGTGAGGACCATCACTGTCTTTTCTTGTAGGTGTTCCTGAAAGGCTTTCAGTGCTTTGAACACCGCTAGTAGTTCCAGCAGGTTTATATGCTTGGATGCTAAGCTCGGAGTCCACGCTCCGTGAGCAGTCTGATGGGATAGGTGAGCTCCCCATCCTGTAAGGGATGCGTCTGTGGTTAGAGTGGCTTCCACTGCGGGTGTGGCAAAAGTTTTCCCTAATAACAGTTTTTCTTTTGTCCACCACCGTAGCGAGAGAACCAAGGCCTGCGAGACCACCAATAGATCGTCCCATTGTCCGCTGGCCTGACACCACTGGCTGTTGAGCCACTCTTGCATTGGGCGCGGGCGCAGGCGCGCGTGAGGTACCAAATAAATACATGACGCCATCATTCCTAGCAAGCGCATTGCTTTGCGTACTGTCACCTCTCGACCTGCCACATAATGGGGGATCTGAAACAGCATGTTTTGGACCCTCTCGTTGGAGGGGAAGACGAGGCCGTCCTTTGTTCGAATTAGAGCCCCTAGGAATTGTTTGATTTGGCTGGGGTCTAAGCTGGACTTCTTTTCGTTGATGGAGAAGCCCAGTTGGAACAAAAGGTCTACGGTCTTTTGGGTATTGGAGAAGCATGTTTCGTAAGAATCCCCTGTTATGAGCCAGTCGTCGAGGTAAGGGTATACCGGGATGGATAACCTGCGCAGGTGGGCCGCTGCCACTGCCAGTACCTTCGTGAATACCCTTGGTGCAGATGCTATCCCGAAGGGTAGTACTCTGAACTGGTAGTGTTTGTTCTCTATCTTGAACCTGAGGTATTTTCTGTGCGCTGGCAACATTAAAATATGAAAGTATGCATCTTTCATGGCCGGTGTTGTCATGTAATCCCCCTGTGATAACAGTGGGATTACTTCCTGCAAGGTCACCATACGAAACTTTTGGGGTTTGACAAACTTGTTCGCTGGGCGCATATCTAATACAGGGCGCATGGTTAAGTCCTTTTTGGGTACAAGGAAGTACACTGAATAAATACCTTCTGTTACTGAGATAGGGGGACAGCCTCTATAGCTTCTTTTTTCAGTAGCTCTTCTACTTCTTGTAGAAGAATGGTGAGGTGTTCCGGTGTCATGCGTCGGTTCCGTGGGGGTCTGTACTTCGGGGAACCGTTGAATTCGATGCAGTATCCGTGGGCTATGGTGGATAATACCCAGCGGTCTGACGATATTCCCTCCCATGCTGAAAGGAACGATGTTAGCCGGCCCCCGACCGGTGATGCATGGGAGGGGACCCGAATCTTCGGGTCATTTGTTGGTATTGGGCGTGGAACCTTTGGGGCTGGAGCCGCGACCTCTTCCCCTGCCACGGCGTTGGCCTCTTTGACTGAACTGGGTGTTGTTACCCTGGTTAGAGGGCCAGTTGGTAGCAGAGTAAAATTGCTGTTGGTTTTGCTGCTGGCGTTGGCCACGAAAGGAGCGTCTATTGCCATAGCCGCGTCTGTTAGGGGGCCTAGAAATTTGGTCAAGAGTTTTGATGGTATCAAACTCTTTCTTCGCATGTTCTAGGGCCTCATCAACTGCTTTCCCAAACAGATGTGTTTCTTCTATGGGCTTATTTATCAGGGAAGCCTGGGTTTCCGGCTTAAATCCCGAATTGCGCAGCCAGACATGGCGTTTGAGAAGTGTTCCCTGAACCAGGGAACGGCCAGCCGTCTCTGCGGCATCTAAGGAGTTCTTTACGATGCCCTGGTTTACAAGAGTTCCCTCTGAGATTGTAGCTAACAGGCGTGAACGCAGGGGTTCTGGTGTGTCCGCTGCTTCGCTGCGCAGCTTGCTCCACTGTGCATCTGCGTAGCTAGCTAGTAGGGAATTGTTATTTGCAATCCTAGTTGAAAAGGCGGCGGACGTCGTTATTCTCTTCCCAAGTGCGTAGAGCTTTTTGCCCTCTTTGTCAGGTGGTGCCTCACTAGTGGATAGTGGTACCCCTGCTCTTTTCCTTGTATTAGTAACTACGAGGGAGTCCGGAATAGAATGGCCTCTGATGTACAACGGGTCAGAGGGTGAAGGGCTGAAGAGCTTTTCTATCCGAGGGTTGACCCCTCTGACTAAGGCAGGATTGGAAAGGGAAGGAGTTATTCTTCTCTTTATAGAAGCCAGGAGCGGAATAGACTGACTAACAGGGGCTTTTTCTTTAATAACTTTCTCTACAAAGTCTATGTCAGGAAGAGTCTCCCCTGTGTCTATTTCATAATGCGCTGCTGCCTTGCGCAATAGTGCATTAAGTGAAGGTTGGTCATCTATGGGAGAGGTGTTTCCAATAGGTGAATCCTTGGGAGGAGAAGGGTGAAAGACATCAGGGTCTGAGTGCACTGATGGGGATTGCCAAGGCTGCGAGGTAGCTGTATCTTCTTCGAAAGCTCCTGCACTAGTGTAAGGATCTTCTTCAAACCCCTCTTCCTCATGTTCTTCCTCTCCACCCAAACACTCTTCATCCTCCTGGAGGTATTGCTCCTCTTCCGTGAGGTCATATACGTCTGTAGAAGGGGGAAACAGCCTAGGAATTTTGACCCTAGGGCCATCCTGGGGCCATTCTCTTAGTCTTTTGGGTGTGGGTGGGTTTTGGTTTCCCAAAAACCTTTCCATTTTCTCCATACAAGAATGGAGTCTTTGAAGGGTCTCATGGGGGACCCCTGAATAGTCTAGAGGGGGGAAATCAGTGTTTTCACCTTCAAAACGCTTAGAACGCTCCCACAACGTCGAAGAAAGGTTTCCGTCGCCATCTGAAAAGCCCTCCGGTAGTTCCGAAGTGCCCATAGATGAAAGGGGCAGTTCCTGGCTACTCTTATGCTTTTTCGGCGTTTCTATAGCTTTTTGTGCGGTATTCGACGTTTGTTTCGTCGTCCGCTTACGTGTGTCTTCGGAAACAATTCTCGCCAGGCTCTCGACAACAAGTTTGTCAGTAGAGGACTCTGGTGTCGACGTTGCCTGCGTTACGCGTTGTTCCTCGACGGCCGCTCTATGGAGCGTTACGTCGGATGATTTTGGGGTAGCGCCCGTGTTTGATGAAAGCCCAATCGCTGGTCGCGGCTGCGTTTGCGGTTGGGGCTTGAGACCCTTACGGTCTGAGGTAGACGCCGGAGTGCCCTGCGTCCCCTTCGGCGCTGATGGATCCTTCGTCTTCGACGAAGAAGAGCCGGGGGTTGTGTGCTTAGGCCTATGGGGTCTGTGTGCGTCCTTGTCGCCAGGGTGTTCATCCCCATGAGCAGGGCGTGAGCCGAGCCCGTTGGGGCCGGGGACGGACGTCGAGGAGCGCGAGCGCTCCTTCTGGGGGTTAATGACTTCCGTAACGGATGTCGAGTTATCACCCTCCTCATCACTTTCTGTAACAGCGGCGGCGGGTGAGGAAACTGACTTCGACATACCGTAGTCCGCCCACCTCTTTAACTTTGCGTTCTTTAAGAGTTCTTGGTTTCAAGAGCTTACAGGCCGCGCAGCTGTCCTCCTTATGATCGAGGGGCAAGCAACAATTACAGAGCTTGTGTTTGTCCTTCCAAGTGTATTTGCCCCTACAGCGTGGGCAAAACTTAAAAGGTGTCCTCTCCATAGCAGAGGCAATAATAACTGGTGATAACAACCCCAAGGGAAAGATAGGGGAGAAAGAAAGACATTCTCAAAGAGAAGATAAAAGTTCAAACCCCCACTCTCCCTACTGTATATGTTGGCCGGCGAGGCCAGGCCACGTGTTTGGCAGCGCCGAAGGATCTCCTCCGTCTCTTCCCCTCCGTCGAAAACTTGCTCGGCGGAGAAACAGCTTCACAGCTAACGTCGAGGGGAGGGATCTTTAACAATATAATAAGTATAATTAAGGACCGAGGACTGTAGTAAGTATTTGCAATGTCTCTCTAGGAGCTCCGCGTAAGGCGAACAGATGCTGGGCGGAAAAAAACAATCTGAGGGACCTCGACGCGTGAGGGATTATGGGTACAACGCACGTCACTATAGGGATAGTGTTACAGACACGCCTTGTCGAAGTCCCCTTTTCGACTACGAAAAACAAAATGCAATACTCTGCAGTGACCACAGGATGTCGGACCTATGCACAGCATGTGATTCTAAGCAGATTAACAAACATCAGAATACATGTTACAAGTAACACATAGCTTATTTCCTCATTGATGCCACCGGGGGTCATGGCATTGAGACGGTCGATCCAATAGGTCTCCTTTTGGTCAAATCGGATGGAATGATTTTCGTGCATGTTCCGTCTGGTGATTACATCAACTATTTGGAATCAAATTTGATTGATGATGTGTTTCTTTTCCATCCAGTGGTGTGCAACTGCCGAGTTCAATTTGCTAGTCCTAATGTATAACCTATGCTCATTCCATCTTACTTTCACTCTTTTATTTTCACAATGTGTCACACTTTAAGATATGCTCTGATTTGAAAAAGGCACAACATCGTGCCGAAACACGTGTAATCACACAGGGCCAACAATAAAGAACCAAAAAACATATGACTTGAACCTTTATGAATGGTTAATTGATTTACAAGTCCTCAACTAAAGTTTTCTGTGGCGCATTGAGTGTTCCGTGGCGCATTGAGGCTGTGTGGAGGAAACCTTTCATTATCCTCAAACGGTGTAGAGGAACTCTATGTCTACGTTTGCTTTTCCACACCCATGCGACACCTGGTTTGAATTATAAATTGTTTAGGGCGCGGAGGTGCACAAAGTTGATATCTCTAAAAAGTTAGTCAGCCAAAGACACTGAAGAAAGGTTATGTCGCTGTTTTCGCACTTTCACGAGAAAGGCAAGTGTTTTGTCTCTGGGGGTTGCCATGGGTCCCTCCGGCCAAGGGCCCATGAGAACTGTCAACATGTAGAGACTTTGAAAGCCAGAAAGTTCTTGAAAATGCCACCACGCATTTGTAGGAGGCGTAGAGTGAGGGGCACTGGGACAGTTAGGCAGAAAGCTTCTCTGGAAGAGTGGATGCACTGCCTCCATGCCCGTTCATGCGAGTATCTGTCTGCCTGCCTGTTTTTGGGCTTTTCAGTGCATTACTGGCGAGATGAGGATTTCTTTTGCGGTTGCTTCAACAGTGAAGTATTTTTAAACTTTTTCCATTACACGTGTGTAGTAATTAAACATTCATTTATTATTTGTACTGCCTTTATTCATTCATGTATGCCCTTTGTGAATAAAGGGTGGTAAAGAGGCATTTTACCTGAAATCGGGTCTGGTGCTTCCCTGAACCGCGACGTAGCAAACAAAGACCAGAACTGTTGCCTCACCGAACCCAGTTAGCATAACAAAACTGCCACTGCACTCGCAACCTCTGGACTCCAATGACACAACCAACGGTAAGAAGAGTAGTCTTCAATGGCATAGGGTTGCTTTGAGTCATTCATCTGTTCGGCGAGGGTTCGAGAAACTGGAATGCATGCTTGTTTTGTTTGGCCCACTGGGCCGCAATGAATCAGATTGGATGCAAGATACTACCCTGCAGCAACTATTGCCTTACCTGCGGTGAAGCTGGGTATAGTCATCTGGTTTAGGGTGCCCCTAGACACCTTGAATTAGTAGCTGCCTTCTTAATTAACATGAAACCTTTAAGCAATAACTTACAAACAGTCACCATCTTACTGATTGACTATTGCATTTAGCCCAATTCAAACCTATGGCAGAACTATGATAATGGTACTACACTACTCCTTACCCACTAAGTAAGCAAAACTCTTTACTTAAATAAAACTGTTTCTGAAAAATGTTCCTAGGACACAGTTGCGCTGCTTAATTTAGTCCTTCCAATTGTTGAAATGCCTTGTACATTTATAAGACTGATGATACATTCTAAGATCTTGTTCCTCCTCAGTTGTATCCTTACTCTGTTTTGTTTTTTTTATTTACCAGCTTCAATAGCACAAACAAAAAAGTTAGCTGTGGTTAGGATCTATGAAGCGACAAGCTGAGCAGGAAAGAGCAAAGCTATATCAGACATTTAGATAGTTATGCTTGCCTTAATAACCAGGTCGTCAGAAGTTTCCTAAACTCCAGTAGAGGCTAGGCTTGGCAGATGAAGAGAGGAAGAGTGTTCCGGAGGGTTGATTCAGCCAGTGACACCCTTCAGTTGCCACTGCCAATGTGTCTGGAATAAACGACTCTCAGAAATAGATGTCAGTGGATCTTAAGTCTTTCTTTGGGATATAGGGATGAACCATGGTAGTCCGATAGGCTTGAACAGCAACACAGATTGTAGATTAAGCAAAGCAGTTTGAAACAAATGTGTTTTTTAACTTGAAGCTAGAGCTCTCTTAGGAATGGAGTTTGGTTTCCCAAATAGACAGCAATTTATGTATGTATAATTTATCTTACCTTGCAGTCACTGTAGCTTACTGCACGTGTTGTTTAATGAATAAGTATAGATTTGATACTCACTTTTATAGGCAATCTAATGCTTGGTAAACAACATGTAATTTAAATGTACTTACACCACTCTTCTGATCGCCTTACTCTAAGACTTGCTGCTCAGGCACAATACCACAGAGTTTGGTTTGATTCCAAACCCTTGCAGGCCCGCCAAGTTTGACTTTCCACACCGTTAAACCAATATAGGTTGCGATAACTCTCCTAACACCCTGGTTAGGGAATAATTCCACTTTTGGAGGTTCTCATGGCCCTTTTAGGGACCTCCACCTGTTTTTTATATTCCTCCTTGGCTCATTTAGGATCTCTGACCTATTTTTGTGGAGAGAAGAACTTGTACTGAAGCCCCCTTGGCACTACAGCCCTTTTTTAATATATGGCCATATGATAGCCCTATTACTTCTTGGACAAGGATGTTCTTGTGTACCCCATTGTGGCCACAGGGTGATTTGATCACCCTACACTGGTTTTAGGAAATAGGTTGGATGGCTCAAGCAGGGGTTCAAGACAGTTTACTGCATTAGTAGTCCAATGTACCTTCTTGGTAGCTAATAGAATACCGATGTATTTTTTTCCTGCTTTCTGCCACATTCTATCTGGGAACTGTATTTGTTAAGGGAAGCCATGATGTAGGCCTAAAATGGCTGTTATGTACGTATGAGCTGGCTTAGAGCATAGTGCTGCACCACCTGTCGTGGTTGGGATGGATTTAGACCAGATCCTAGGCCTTAAATACAGCCATTAAACAATCTGGGTGGGCTGTCCTGAAATGGTAGTGGGTTTTGGGACCAACCTGATTGGGATGGCATCAAGACCTTTGTTGGAGCACTGTTTGGTGACTGCAGCCCTTGTGTGTGCAGGTTTATCTAGGGTAAATCTTGTTCCTGCCCTCATTTCAGATTTTTTCGTTTTAGTCTGCAGGTTTACTAACCTGCTGGAAGATTTTGGAGGAGAAAAGTTGATGCTGAATTGTGAGACCAAGTGCATCTGTCCCGTAGCTCTGGTTTTGATTTTGGGCTGATGAACATTCTTTCTCTTACTCCTCCTCCTGACCCTCTTCATTGACTGGGTCTTCTGGGCAGGACTGGCTCTGGACCATTTTACCACAGCCCTCCTCATTTTACCATGGTGTAGGAAGGTGCCACTGCCCTTCTGGCTAGGATGCATTTGTGGTTATCTGTGTGGGCCAAATGTACTTTTTTTACCAGCTCTCCACCCTCCATAAGCTAAACTAGACTGTTCTGCCACAGCTACTACCCTTAGAGGGGCCTGGTCTTTACCTTCTGGGTGAAATACTGAAAACCTTAAAGTTAGATGGTAACAGCCCTCACCAGAGGGTTGTGCAAAAATCTCCCTAACTCACCCCATGTCAGAGATCCGAGACAGAACTGGGCAGCTTGTGTAAGACTAATATTAAGCATCTTGTGCTTTAAAATCTCAGGGGTACTTGAAACGTTTGTGTGGCAATGCCACTGGTCACAGTTAGGGGAAACAGCAACATTCAAAAACACAACATAATCTAGTCATCCAAATTTTGCAAACACATGACAAATAATTAATGTCCATTTAAGTTTTCAATGACTAAAATACACTGGTCACATTTTTTAAGACATTGAACATTTGTGAAATACCATTGGACAAATGTCTAATATCTGCATTTCAGATTAAAATGCCTCTTCAAAAGTTGCAAAAAACGTCATACCACTGTGAAATATCTTTCTTTGTAAAGTGCATTCACTTTAAAATAAAGGTATTTGACAATGGGCCATATTACAGAAACTTTGCACTAGTGCAAGTGCAATTTTGCATGTCGTTTGCACCCAACAAAAACTATCCTTGCCCAAATGACTGAAAAGGCGCAAAGTTTTTGCAGTTGAGTCTATATTTCTGAGAAGATGTTGGTGTGGATGAACATGCAGAGATTGTAGGAGGTTTTCGGTGGGGACTCAGTATTGGAATGAATAGATTTTATGTTTTAAAACGAAACATATGCATTCATCAACTCGAACTTTAAGCCTACACACCAATAAGTGCAAAGAAGTCCAATTAGCTGATGATTTTAGTCTAAAAAAATGTCGAACAGTTAATGTTATAATGACATAGGAAGATTTTGCTGCTCAAGAAGACATTTCAGAAGAGGATTTAGGTAAATCTTTGCACCTGAGGAATAGGCTGCTGTATGAATCCCTGTTGCTGTAGGACCTGTTGGCTGACAGGATGGGCAGAGGTAGGGTAGTTGGAAGAATGGACTGGTTGGCTGGAAGGTTGTGGTGCCATCATAAATCCAGACTGTTGAGTCGGCTGCAGCACCACTGTGGACTGGTACATTGGAGGATGTGTCTCTGAAGATTCTGCTGATGACTGCCGAGAAAGACTCATATGGCTGAACTGGGAACCTAGGTTTTCTTGCTATATTCAAAGAGAAAAGACAATTAGACAACAGCCAAATACTTCCATTACACAAACAATTGAATTCAAGACAACGTATTAGTCAATGGGTTAACAAAAACGAAATTGGCATCTGTTACCGAAGTGTGTAGACAAAAATGCATACAGAAACATTGCACCATCAACAGAATTGTAAAATAAAATTGCCTTTTTATACATGCATTCGGACTTGACTTAAATGAATAACACGAACATTACTTCCACACATAGAATGTCCAAATCATATACATTCATTGCATAGGCTGCTCAGGCATGTCAAGCACTACCACCGATGCATAGCATGACACTATTCCATCCAGACGCTCGAAGCAACGCAATCGCATAAAACATCATAATGGCACTGAACCACAATACTAAAATATAAATACACTAACATAATTAAACAAGTTCCCCAAAACGAAATTACTTATTTAAAATATAGCTTCAGTGCTGACCTTCATGCAGATTACCATTAGGACAACTACCTGTAAAACCCTTAATACCGCTTATTGGATGCTACATCATTCTAAATATTCTCAAGAGTGTTAACAAGCATCCCAAATTCCAAGTAAAATACAACAAAGTGGTGTACCAATACCAAGGACAGCAACTATGTGTGTACAATAGTAACTGACAGACAGCAACATAACACAGCTACATTTATTTGCAGGGACACCACTTTTACACAACTCATGGTATGATGTCCAACCTAAATGTTCCTCAAACAGATGATGGGCTCAATGAGACGTGGCAGCACAGCTTTCCAAAACATCCAACACTAAAGCATACACTGACAACCAGGCTATAAACATTTGTAGACTAGGGGCAAACTCTAGACAGGTCATTATTAACCAACAAGAGGGGTCTACAGTCCTCCTCAGATCGAGACCAATAAAATGAGCATCACTATTCTGGCTATGTAACCTAGAAAATATAACCCATGTAATCACAACTACTGTGTCTACATTATGTAATCAGCCGTTGTTACTATTTGTATGTACCTTGTATGCTGCCAAATTTTACTTAAGATGTCTAACTATGCCGTGATGCCTCAGGGTTTGGGCGTAAAACAAATGCAATAAATAAAATAAAAAAGTGACTAATGGTCTTATACAGAGCAAAGGCCGTTGTCGGACGTTCTGCAGCTATCTTAAAATAAGAGGGTATGCCTCTGATAATCTGCATTCCATCAAAAAGAGCACAATATAACCTCCCAACTCCTAGTGGTGGAGGAACCCCTCCCGACCTGGGGTAGAGCACCTACCAGGGCACATGACAGAGCCGACCCTAACCCAGTAGTGGGGTGAGGAAGTTGGGAGGACCTCAGTACCTGAACGCACCTTAAATGTGCCTGGAATGTTAACACTGGTACCACTGTCAATCAGACAAGAGTTTTCTTTCATGTCAGAACTACAAAGACCACAATGCAATGCTGTAACGGGAGAGCCCAGCAGGCTGCTGAAGGAAGAAGACTGAGCACAAATCCTGTCAAACTTGGGTAAGAGAAACCTAACACCACTACTCAAAGCAAGTGGAACAGTGAACCAACCACAAGCAAGACAAACCGACACCGTTTGAAAGGGCGCACACTAAAAGGGGGGGCAGGGTAAAGAGGTCAATATAGCTGCGCAATATGATGACCCAATTCTGGGGAAAAGAACAGGTCCCCAGAGTCAGGTGGAACGCAGACCCAATGGAGGGAAGGACACAAACAAAGTCACAGTTATAAAAGATTTGTAGGATCAAGAAAGAGAAAGGTGTTAGGGTGAAGTCAGGAGGTGTGGAAATTGACCGGGACCCGGCAGAACATAGAAGGGGAAGTACAGTACTTAAGAGCCTGGACGAGTTGGATGAAGGCGAGGCATTGCATGTGAGAGAAAGTGGTACCAAGTGTTGGAAGTGGTCGGAAGTGGCCACTGTGCTGGTGCAGCTTGACGAATGACTGCACGTTTTGAGGTTCTTTCCTCTTCTATCCTTCCTTGCCTTCCCTGTGCTATCAGCCTGATTGCGGACACTTTCAGAGTGCTGTGAAATCGCTGTGCGACTGCGGAGTGTCAGCGGGATTCAGCTGGCATGAGTCAGCACTCTGCACCTGCGGCCCGGTGACCTCTAACATCTCGCAGCACCCCACAGAGACCCCAAAGCCCCACTCCCTTTGCAGGGGTCTGGCGGGTGGTGATTTGAGTAGGTCCAGTGAGCAGGCTGCTGGTAAGAAGCTCCAGCGACCAAGGAGGAGGTGGGGAGTTTGGGGAAGAGGTACAGCCTTATAGGCTTACGGGTCGTGCTTACAGAAGTAAATTATTATTGCCTGTATGTGCTTTGTGTAAGTTGATCGGCACAGTGACTGTGGGCTCCCCCTTACAGGGACCTTTGAGCTGTACCTGTTCCCTGGGAAGGAGTGCACTTATAAACATCTGTCCTTTGTTGAGTGAGTATCCTGCATATCTTGTGCAGAGAGATTGTTGACGGCCACTATAAAAACAAAATTCCTGTGCAGAGCATGTGGTGTAAGGGCAAGTGCTTACACAGTCCGGTGATTCAAAAGGGAGTCAGGCATGGCCACTGGTGTTTGATAGCCATACACTTGTGCTTATATTTACGTGTCTATGAAACTGTTGCTTGTCCATGTAAACGCGAGGCTAGTCAAATGATGCCTGGTAGAACGCAGAAACAAAAGGAGCTATAACCTCTGATCTAAGGGATTGACTTCGAAGGGACACACACTTAACTGCTCGTCGCATGAGGCATTGGCCCTTGGCAACAAGCTGAGGGAAGGCACAGCTACTGGAGAAAACGAGCTCCGTCGTGAATACAAAAGCAAAACTAACTAGTTACTTTGAGCCAGAAAGGATCAAAAGGAATGAAGAATCTTGTAAAGTGGATGAGCAGTGTAGAGAATGTTATTTATAGAACGCTGGGGCATGTGAACCAATATCCTTGCTTTCGTACGGAGCTTGGTTCGCGTGACCCAGTGTACCGTTGGTACAATTTTGACCTGAGTTATCTGCCTGGGAAGAATAATTTGGTAGCAGATTGTCTTTCGAGGATGCCTTTAAAAGAAACTGAGATGGTGGAGGATGAGACAGTGGAAGAATCAGTGATAGCTGAGGTAAATGAGGCGGTGGCTCAAGAAAAGTGGTTACAGGGAGAGGATTCTGATGAGGAACTCAAGTTGATCAAAGAATGGACTGTGAAGGGTTGGCCCCACAAGAATAATTTGGATAAGAGTTTTAACATTTGGTGGGAAGTTAAGGAGGAGTTGAACATAAGTGATGGCAAATTGAGGAGAGGACGATGTGTGGTACCTCCAGTGGCGATCCGGCAGACTCTTTTGGAATTGGCTCATGAGGGCCATCCAGGGGAAAGTGCGATGAAGAGAAAACTTAGACAGAATTTCTGGTGGCCGTGTATTGATAAAATGGCAGAAAGGTGGGTGAAGGATTGCATGGAGTGTCAATTGAGTGACAAAACTAAAGTGACGAGTGAAACACCGCTGAGTTTTAACATGGTGCCGGAGCAGCCGTGGTCTAAGGTTGCTGTGGACATTATGGGACCCATTATGGGATTAGGAGATGGTTTGAAATTTCTGTTTGTGTTGGTCGATTTCCACACGAAATGGGTAGAATGGGAAGCAGTTAGAGAGGTCACGGCTAGAGAGCTTGTTTTATTTTTAGAGAAAATTTTCCTAAGAGAGGGGGTGCCCACTGAACTTTTGTCAGATAATGGAGTTCAGTTTGTCTCGGCGGCAATGAAAAAATTTCTCAGCAGTTATAGCATTAGACATGTTAGAACTGCATTGTATCACCTAAGGGCCAATGGCCTAGTGGAGGGAGTAAACCGTTTTTTGAAGGAAGGTTTGCAATTAGCCATGAGGGTAAGGCAGCCATGGAAGCAGATATTAGAGATAATGACATGGAATTATCTCACTACCCCGCATTCAGTGACTAAAGTGTCACCATTTGTTTCTCTTAAAGGAAGAAAACCAGGAACTAAATTGTGTCCAGGGTGGTTGGGAGTAGCAGGAGTAGTTCAAGTGGAAAGAAAACAGATAATTAAATGCATCAGGGAGAGCCAGGAGAGGAACAAATTGTGTTTTGATGCCCGTGAGAAAGTGAAAGAGCGGGAGTGGAAAGTAGGAGAAATGATATACGTTAAGAATCCCAGACTGGTGAACAAATGTTTGGACAGCAAGTTTGTGGGTCCAAAAAGGATTTCTGCAGTAAGGAAGAGTGTGGTTATATTAGAAGGAGGAGAGGTGTGGTCCAATGGGAGGATTGCGAAAGCACATGGCGAGGATAGGAGAGTAGAGGAAAATGAGTCAAATAATGACAGCAAAAAGAAAAGAGATGAAGAGAGTGGAAGTGTTCAAGGTGGGAGTGAGAGTGCCCAAGGCAAAGGTGCTCAAGACAGTTCTGATAGAAGTGTTCATGAAGAAAGAGAGAATGTTGTTGGTAGAGATGTTAATGACAGTTCCGGTAGTTATCAGAGATCCAGGTCAAAACCAGTGTGGATGAAAGACTACGCATCGTATTGAAAGAGTGTTGTTCATCCGTGCTTAAATTGGAAATTTGCTAGTGCTGACAAAGTTTACTTATATCACTTTTATATAAGTCTTAGGAGTCTGAAGGAGTTCATATGTTTTAAATGCAATTTTTCTCCATTATAAAATTTAAGTAGTATTGTAATGTTAGCTTCATATTTTAATGGGATATGTTTCTTGTTTTTGTTAAGGAGGGAGGTGTAGAGAATGTTATTTATAGAATGCTGGGGCACGCGAACCAATCTCCTTGTTTTCGTACGGAGCTTGGTTTGCGTGACCCAGTGTACCGTTGGACCAGTTGAAGTGTAGAAGGGCACGGCGGGCCCCTTTCCATAATAAACTTACCTGCCTTCAGCTCAACCTGCCTCCGCCTGAATTCTTACAAGCAGCCTCAAGAGGAAGGCATAAATATTACCCGAATGACGATGGTGGATAACTCCCTGTTGGAGTTATGTTACTCCCTGCAGACTTGAATAGATAAAAGTCAGGGTGCTAATCCCAACGTGACAGAAGATCGACCAGACTTGCATATTAACATCACAGCAAAGGAAACAATAAAAGCGTCCTCTAACATAGCGTCTGCTGCTAATGGGAATCCAACTCCTGAGACTAGACTCAATTACACCTGAAATGTTTAGAGAAAGTCCCCAGGAGTGTTCAGATGGTGGAAGTATGGAAGGAACCTTTGAACACGTCGCCACTCTCACAACTATGCAATTTGCACTAAAGTTTCAACTGAATTTATGTGGACAAATTCATGTAGAACTAGGTGCGCAGGGGGCAACGCTCAGTAGTTTAATAAATATGCAACTAAGATCTGCCGAACGAGGAAATAAGCACAATGCTCCAACATCTTCTGATGAAGCGACGGATCCCAGGTAGAGGCTGAAAGAGATTTGGATGCCACCATTGTAATAATGAGGACTGTAGGACAAGGTGAAGAGCTCCAACGAAATAGTACAACAATTGAGAACTGCGACAATGAGGACTTACACATTACAAGGAAAGAGCAGCGGGACAAAAAAGAATCAATATATTAAAAGCCAAACAGGGAAAAACGAAAGCCAGTAATCTCCTGATACAAGAAGAATTTAATCCAAATACCTCTAAGACTGGCACGAATAAGCAAAAGGAAAGGAAAAAAGTTAGTCATAGAAGGAAAAGGAAAGATGGACAGAGTGGAGTTTTAACCAATTAGGTTACAAAAACTCCCCAGAAGTACTGGAAACAGCTACGGAAATCGAAGTGTCGGACTAGGGCGAGGAACAATTCGAGGGGATGAAATGTGTTGAAGTGGACGATAATTATGAGCAGAGGCAGCAACCCAATAGTGGCCATAACATGGCAAACATCACATACAGCGAAAGGAAAGGGTCAACAGAAAGGAGGCCAAAATTAATTTACAATAAAAGTCTTGTTGTAGAGTAGGGACCACAGCTGAATGAACGGCTCTCATATATATCTATTCCGTTTGATCCCACCCTTACGTGTGCTACGTTCAAGTGATATGGGTTACATTGATATATTTGACCATGTCGAAAGCCAATGTCAAGAGTAAATGGTTATTCTAGTGTAACAGTGAACATGGTTATGAGTCATTTGACTACGTTTTTGAAAATGCGTTATGACCTCTTGCTTGTGAACAGTGATACTTATGAAGCAACTCAAGTAACGGTTGCCAAATGAATGATAAAAGGTCACTTTAAATAATGAGGGTAGGCATGTGACTGTTAAGATAATAGTAAAGCTGATAAGGGAAGTAATGAGTGGAATTGGTTATCTTATTTACCAGTTAAAATAGGTTGGAGGGTCATAATATGAAATATGAGGGGTCAGATATTTTACATGCAGTACAGGAGCACATAAATTGTTGGAGGCTAATGCCATTATACTAATACAACAATGCTGGTTAACTGTGCCATGTTATCTAGATCAGTTTAACATTTTACAGAAGATGTCTAAGAAAGGCCCCATAAGCAGAGCGGATGGTGTTCTGCTTGTAGCTGTTCGAAACTGTTAAACCGCTCTAGAAATACACATGTCAAAAGATATGCGGCAGGCTACGGTGGAAGAAAGTTTAAAACATTACTGCAGTCACAATCTTACACGCTATTAGTTGTTAAT